>NC_142878.1:67495357-67796071 GCF_051225735.1 Oryctolagus cuniculus
TTTTTGAAACATACTTCAAAAATTTTAGACCTATCACAAAAGGCAAAAAATTTTAAAAGATTTTTTTACTTATTTGAAAGGTAGAGTTTTTTACAGAGAAGGAAAGACACACAGAGAGAGAAAGATCGATCTTCCATCCACTGGTCTACTCCCCAGATGGCTGCAACAGCCAGACTGGGCTGATCTGAAGCCAGGAGCCAGGAGCTTCTTCTGGGTCTCCCCCATGGGTGGCAGGGGTCAAGGACTTGGGCTATTGTTTGCTGCTTTCCCAGGCACATTAGCAGGGAGCTGGATCGGAAGTGGAGCAGCTGGGACTTGAACCCGAACCTTTATGGGATGCCAACATCACAGGTGGTAGTTTTACCCACTATGCCACAATGCCAGCCATAGAAGGTAAATTTTTAAGTTTTAGATTATTTCATCTTCATAAGTTAATTTTACTCATATTTGAGGAGTTAGAATAAAAATTTTATGGTATTTAAATTTAATGACCAAATAGAGTTTTACTTACTTTCATGAATCAGGTCTTATGCCTAACTTTTATTTTCAATGTGTGGTTATTGAATAACTTTCTATAGTAGGTATTGATGTCTGTTGCTCTTGATTTACTTGTTATGAATATGTTCAAAATGAGGACTTCATGTAGGTCAACTTAATTTTCTTTTTCTAAACATTTATTTATGTATTTACTAGAAAGGCAGAGCAAAAGGAGGTAAGGGGTGAGGGGAAGACAGAGATCTTCCATCCATTAGTTCACTCCCCAAATGACTGCAACAGTCAAATCTGGACAAGGCTGCAACCAGGAGCCTGGAACTCCAGCCTGGTCTCACACAGGGGTAGCAGAGGCCTGGATATTTAAGCCATCCTCCTCTGCCTTCCCAGATGCATTTTCAGGAAGCTGGATGGGAAGTGGACCATAACTGGTATTTGCAAGTGGCAATTTAACCAGCTGTGCCACAATGCCAGCCCTATGTCAACTTTTTTAAGCTTTGACTTTTTTTTTTTAACTAGTTTAAGGAATGGGAAGAGATAAGCCAGAATTATGTGGCATGTTTTTTTCAAAGCACATACCACTAGGGATTCTGATTCTTATTCTTTGTCATCTGTCCTTAGAAATCCGTGACTGTAGGGAATCCGTATTACTGAAGGAGCTGTTAAGTGTGTTCGTTGTCCTAGTATATAAGAAGAAATTAGCCTGTATACTACTCGCTTATTTTTTAAAGCATTTTAAAAATTATGTGTGGAAAGTGATATTTCATAAAATAATAAATGATTGCAAATTGCAAATATGTATTGTATCTGGTTAATAAAATGATTTATTCTTGTCCTAAAGTGTTATATTAGGCACTTATTTATTTTAGAGAAGTCATTGGTTGGTAGGAAAACAACCCTGAATATGGTGCCTCTTTCTTTAAGAAAACATTCAAATCTGAAGTAGAAAGTACTAAAATTAACACAAAAGAGAAGTTCTTAAATAAGTAAAAGTTATTCTCGAGTCTTCACTCCTATTTACTTATGTCTTGAATAACCTTCACGAAACGTATCCTTTTTTATAACTAGTACCTTGAAAGTTGCCAGGTTTCACTTGTCTACTTTCTGGTCTGCCTTCAGTTTAGGTCCCTTCTTTTCTTCTCTTTACTCTTGAATTAATCCTCTACCTACTTCACAGGCCGATTCTTTGATGAGAATGAATCCCCTGTTGATCCGCAGCATGGCTCTAAACTGGCGGATTATAATGGGGATGATGGTAACGTAGGTGAGTATGAGGCAGACAAGCAGGCTGAGCTGGCATACAATGAGGAAGAAGATGGTGATGGTGGAGAGGAAGACGTCCAAGGTGAGCGTGGGCCTGGCATCCATGCTGTGACCGTGAAACCCACCTCTTAAGTTTTTTGGTTGAATTTGTGTAGACTTTCCCCCACTTAATAGTAGCAGTAAGTTTTAATATAAATAGAAAGAGATTCTGTGCAGTTTTTCAGTTGTATCTTGCAAATTATTATGTGATAGTAGTATTTGTAAATCTGTCAATAAATTCATTTTTAGTTATGTGTATTACTGAAGAGTTGTAATTTGAAACTCAGAATCCTCAGAAATTATAGAATTAAATTGTTTAAAATGACTATAGATTTTACCTAAGGCAGATGTTCCTAGAAAATAATTTTTTTCTAATTTCTCATCTGAAATGATTTCGTTATTCCAAGCCTAGGTATCCCTTTTGTTATTTAAAAAAAAAAAAAAAAAAAAGGCCACAGATGGCCTCTTATCTAATTTGGATAAGGTAATTTACCACTGATACAGCATAGGAAGACTGTTTTTGAAATTTTTCTGACTTAGCATTTATATTAAATAATTAGTTTGTGAAGATTTGTCTTTTTATGTTTAATACACAGATTCAACATATTTTCCTGTTAACTGTGTTACTTCTGAGCTTTTAACTTAGTGAAGGTTCAGAATCTACGTGTGTGCATGCAGCCCCACCCATGCGTGCATGTCAGTGTATGTTGCTTCATTGCAAGTTTTTAGGCCTGTTTCTGCCTGCTTTTTTTGTTTAACAGTATTTGTAGAGCTTTTTCTCTTTTCTGTAAAAGTTGGGTATGACCTTAGGGTGTGATATGTTACTGTTTTATAATATGCATGAGTTTTTTTTTTCTCACTGTAACTTGTTTAGATTTCTTCTGTAGTTCTTTCCAAAGTAGTTACATTTTTCTTTAGGTTTATATGAATAATTGTTTTTATTAAACCCAGAAGAAAATATAGTTGTCCTAAAATTCTATACAGTTGGTTAATAAAGGGAAACTAGAAACTGACTTCCATCTCAATATTGTTTTGATAGTGCATTCTAGTTTTGGAAAAATACAGATATTGGAGGATAGAAGACAGACTAGTTAGTATTAAGTTGTTTATCAATGAGAATTTCTCAAATACTTTTTGGTAATATTGAGTAAATGATGCTTGCTTTTTCTATAATCTTAATTGTTTTCATAAACTTTAACTGTCTCTTCTCATTGCTTTTGTGATTTGTGGATTATACTTATTTGCAATTATTTATAACATTTTAAGGATTTTTCAAAATGCATGGATATTGTTTCACCAATTAGATTGTAAGCTCTTGGAGGGCAGGGATTCATTTACTTTGCCTTGTGTTTTGTTTGAATCTTTTCCTTTTCTGCCTTATTGCCTACCAGCCACAATACTTTGCTCACATGGCCCTCAATAAATGTCATTAACTGATAACTTTATGCTTTCCTCATTGAGCTTTTATTCATGTAACTGTGACTATGGTAATAACCCATTAATTTCTGGTCTTATAACCTTGCTTAGTTTGCACTGTGAGTCTATAATTTCTATCACTTCATTGGGTAACTTTGAAGTTTTCATTAGAACATTTAATTTCAACTATTACTGACAATTGTTTCTTAAATTTTTGGCTGTGTTAAAGTTGATGACTTTATCACAAAAACTGTTTGATATTTTTATCCTTTTTGTCCAGAGTAGATAAATTTACTTCTACTGCCTTTTCTCTCTCTTTCTTCTACCCTTTTCCTTCCCTAACCCTGGTTCTCATTGTCATGTTCCATTTCAGATCCCCAGTACCCTCATTCTGCTGTACATTTCTTTTCATAAGAAAATAAATTCATTGATTCTAAGGAATAAAAGGAAATTACATAAGATGATATCCTCAAAGAACAGGGAGAGGATTGTTAAGTTTGGAGGTTTCCTTATTTAAAAGTGAATCTTACTAGGGGTTGGGATGGTGTTTACATTTAATATTTCTTGTCCCATTCTGGGATTCACTTGATCATAGTGGCAGGAGAATAGAGCAGCTATAAAGGGGACTTGCTTATCATAGAAAACAGAAAGATGCAAGAACATCAGCTTCAGCAAATAAAAAGGGGTAAGTTTGGGTGAGCTGACTGAAAAGGAATACTGAAGAGACCTAAATCATTTTAAACATATTTTCAGGAATCCTTTAGATATAGTACTAACTGTCCAAAAAATGGAGAGGAGTATTATGGCTATTCCCTATTCTATCGGCAAATTAGATTCCATTTGTTTATTACTAAATCAGAAAATTAGGAATTTAAAAGCGTTTCTTCATTGTGCCAAAGTAGAAGGAATAGCTGGGTTCTCAGGCTGGATTGTGCTTGCAGCCAAAGTAGTTAATAAAAGAGTATTAATAACATTAAGCAGAGAGTCAAGGGTCAGGCTGTGTGTTGCTTTTCAAGTTACTTAAACTCTCTGGGCTACAGTTTCTTCATCTGTATGTGAGAGTGTAGAACTGGAATAGATGGTCTTTCTTGGTTTGAAAATTCTTTGTCCACATTCACAGAGGAACCACTGTTTTGTGTAAAATCACACAAATATTCTGGGAAAATGTATTTCTGATTTCTGGATGCCTGAAACACATCTATTCTCAAACCTACAATTGCGACTTTGCAGCCATTGATGTAAAAAAATAAAGCATGCCTTTCAGAGGCACTGTTAAGATTCTACTGGTAGGAGCTCTTCTCTTTCTGGTAGTAGGAGAATAGGTCCCTAGGATTAGAGATTCCAGCAGCAGGATAAGCTTCTGGCTTCACCTAAGTACACCCTAGCTTTGTCTCAAAATTCTAGATTTGAAAGCATCTTTGGCAGCCTCTCTGCCAGTAGGGAGTTGAAGGATTCTGACTTTATCACGGATTCTGGCCTTATCACGGTGGTTCCTATTCATAACATATTGATCACTGCGGTCAACATAACTTGAAGAGTGTTTTCTTGTACAATTAATTGAGACCTGTTTTTCCCCTGTTGACAATCATGGTTTAGTTATATTTCTTATTCCTGGTTTTCTGAGGGATCCTAAAGGTAATAGTTTATTTACATTTGACATAACAATTTTGAGAAGATTAACTCTGGGAAGGCTACACATTTGATGGGTAATATATTTTTTGATTTACATTTGGCATGAAAATTTTGAAAACATTAACTCTGGGTTGGGCCGGCACTGTAACATAGCGAGTAAAGCCTCCGTCTGCAGGGCTGGCATCCCATATGGGTGCCGGTTCAAGTCCTGGATGCTCCACTTCCGACCCAGCTCTCTGCTATGGCCTGAGAAAGCAGTGGAAGATGTCTCAAGTCCTTGGGCCCCTGCATCTGTGTGGGAAGACCCGGAGGAAACTCCTAGCTCCTGGCTTTGGATCAGCGCAGCTCTGATTGTGGCCAATTGGGGAGTGAACTAGTGGATGGAAAACCTCTGTCTCTCTGCCTCTCCTCTCTCTGTGTAACTCTGACTTTCAAATAAATAAATAAATCTTTAAAAAAATTAACTCTGGAGAGACTATACATCTGATGGGTAATGTATTTTTTGGCTGATTCTTTATTATAATAAGGAGATTGACATTTGCAAATTCCTTTTAATCTTCTCTTTCATCCCATGCAAGTTCCAAACTTGTTTAATAGAATATGAAATGCATACATGTTACTAACTATGGAAGGAAGCTTAGCATAGTGTTTAAGTATCTGTGTTCTGAAGTCAGACTATAGATTTGAAGCCTAACTCCATCACTTACTAGCTCTATGAGCTTGTGAATTAAGTAGCTTCTATGCCTTAATTTCCACAAGTATAAATAGGAATAAATAAGGTTATCTGCCTCAGTTGTTGTATAGATTAAATGACTTAATATTTATTCAATACGTTGAACATGGTCTTTAACACTGTAAGTACCACTTAAGGGTTCGTTGAATAAAATAATTTTTAGAATGTAAAAGAAAATCTAGAATTTTTTCTCTGGGTTATCCACTTTGGAGGATAGTTATACTTTAGCCTATAGATTGATTTTTATTTTCTAGTGGACCTTACTGGTTTGTTGCCACAAATTCTTTGTTGGTAACAGTTTATTCATGGAGGTCATCTTTTCTTGACTTCAGAAGGAATATAGGAATTATTTAACAATGAGTGTCTTTATAAATTTTTTGATTTCCTTAAATGGTCATTTTGCCATTTACAGATTTTGTTGCTTTATAAAATTAATGAAATACTGGTCCATATAATTGTATCTGGGGATTATCTTATTTTATATCATATTTGGTTGGTAACATTTAACAGATAAGTACAAAGAGATTATTGGCAGAAATTTGAATTTTGAGTAGAATAGCTACACTGAAAATGGACTTAAGTTAATGTATATGATAGCACAATGCAGTATTCCAAAAGTCCTATGAAATTCTAAAAACAATGTTAAGGTACCATATTAAAATTTTATTAAAGTTCACAAATTGATAAAACCATAAAAGCCTCCTTACATGTATTGAGGACTTTGCAAGTAAAGACTACCTTCATATATATAATTTTATTATGAGAAAGGAAAACCAGCTATCTCTTTTCTACTGAGAAAATAATGAGAAATTCCAAAGAAGTTCAGGAACTACATCAGATTTGTTAAATACTTGAGCCAGGATTGAAGTTTTATTTATTTGAAAGGCAGAGTGATAGAGGTGAAGGCAGAGGTAAAGATACATTCCATCTGCTGGCTCATATTCCAGTTGGTTGCACAGCCATGGCTGGACCAGACAGAATCCAGGAGCCAGGAACTCCATCCAAGTCTTCTACATGGATGGCAGGGGCCCAAGCACTTGGGCAATCATAAGCTTCCCTCTCAGGTACATCAGCAGGGAGCTGGATCAGAAGCAGAGTATCTGAGACTTGTACTAGATGCTCTGGTATGGAATGCTAATTTCAGAGGTGGCAGCATAACCCACTGTGCCACAGCACCAGTCTGTAGAGTTTTTCTGTTCCTAGAACTTTGCTCTTATTTTCTCCTTAAATTTATTTATTTAAAAATTCTAAAAACTAGCAACATTTTTTTTTCTTTTCAAATAATTTTCTAGTTAAATTTATCAAAAATTTCCATTACTCATTGTGATTAAGTTTTAATTTAATTACTCAAATCCTGAAAGATGTGTTCGTAGCCATAAGATGAGGTCCCATAGCTTGGATCCTAAGAAAAGCTTTCTGGAGAGGTGCCAGCAGTTATATTCCCTTGGAAAATCAAAGATAAGGTCGTTGTTTTTATTTTTTTTTCTGAAGCACAGAGAATTCTTTGATAAACTGATTAATGTGTTTATAAAATACAAGGTGTAAATATGGATCTAGTTCCAATCTGTACACATAATGGATTTGGGGTTATCATCCATAGCAGATTATGTGAGTAAAGATTCGGTTTGCTAAGAATATGGTGCAGGGACAGGTGTTTAGCTTAGTGGCTAAGATATCTGTGTCCCACAGCCTGAGTAGCTGGATTTGATACTGGGCCCTGATTCCGGACTCCAGCTTCCTACTAATGCAGATGCTGGGAAGCAGCAGTGATGGCCCAGATAACTGAGTTACTGTCACCCACGTGGGAGACCTGGATTGGGCTCCTGACTCTTGGCTTTGGCCTGCCCAACACTTGCAGGTATTTGGAAAGTAAACCAGAGGATGGAAGCACATGAACTCTTTCTCACTCTGTCTTCCTCTCAAAAAAATTAAAGAAATAAAATATATTTTAAAATAAATAATATATGGTGCAGAATGGTTGCCTACAATTCTAAATGAGAATTTCCGTTAGGTTAGCAGGAAAGTTATTAAAAGGAATATGAAAGTTGGTTTGGAATTTTTGAAAGAGTAAAATTTTAGAGTAAAAAAATTCATCAAACCTAGCCTAACAGATTTAAGAAAGCTACAATGAAATTATAAATTTTAATTCCAATATATAACTCTTTAAATTATATAAAATCATATTTTCAGTTATGGTAGTAATGCCTCAGTGTATCAACAACTAAGCTGTTGGATGGTAACAGCCGTGAACCAAAAAGTAAAAAAAAGTTATTTTTTACGTTGACAGAGAAGCCAAAAAATATCATAAAAAAACTATGTATTCAAAAGGGAACTGCTCAGGCTCTTATTAAAACACTTTTAATTATTGTTCTAACACTTTTAATACTCTTGTGCATTCTCATTTCAAAACCTGAACTTTGAATCAGAAATTAGAAAAGAAGGGTTAGTACTGGCAGATAAACTGACAGCAATGCAAAGTGACAGCTGATAGCAAAGAAGGAATTGGAGAAGCCTATTAATAGCCAAGTAAGCCAGACTCCAAAGTACTATTTGGAGTCATTTAATATAGCCAT
This sequence comes from Oryctolagus cuniculus, assembly GCF_051225735.1. NCBI lineage: Eukaryota > Metazoa > Chordata > Mammalia > Lagomorpha > Leporidae > Oryctolagus > Oryctolagus cuniculus. The sequence continues at coordinate 67,503,506 of NC_142878.1, forward strand.
GCAAAGAGGCTTGGAGGATCTTACAATCTAACAATATTATCTAATTTTTTTCTTTGTGGTAAATAAAAGATTAAATTTTGGTTAGTATACTTCATTTAAGAAGTCAAGGGTAAGCCATTTATAAGGAAGCAAAAATTTTACTAAAATATTAAATAGTGGGATTATGAGTGAATTTATTTTCTAATTTTCACTACCGGTATAGATTATTATTTTTTTTAAGATTTATTTATTTATTTGGAAGGCAGAGTTACATAGAGGCAGAGAGAGAGAGGTCTTCCATCTGCTGGTTCACTCCTCAGATGGCTGCAACAGCCGGAGCTGCGCGGATCCAAAGCCAGGAGCCAGGAGCTTCTTCCAGGTCTCCCACGTGGGTACAGGGACCCAAGGACTTGGGCCATCTTCTGCTTTCCCAGGCTACAGCAGAGAGCTGGATCGGAAGTGGAATAGCCAGGTCTCGATGCCAGCACTGCAGGCAGCGGCTTCATCTGCTGTACCACAACGCTGGCCCTGAATTGCTTTTTAATTAGAAAAACTTGTTTTTAAAGGCCTCGACATGTATACAGAAAATCTTTACCAAACCTTTATTTTAAAAGACTAAATCTTCATCTATATAAAATTAACATGTTTGTGCAAAAGGATTAACTCCTCAATATTTGTGGATTCCTAAGGTTTTGTTAGCTATATGTGTCTAACTACTTCTGCCTGTATGTCTATGTATGAAAGATTTGTTAAAATTAAATAATCTTTAGTCATTCTTTAGCCAAACAGCTAAGAAACAGAATACTATTTGCAGTAGGTGTAAAATAACAAGCAGAAAACTACAGTAAGGCTGAGAAAAACTGAAACATTTTAAAATTGCATTTCTGCCGTGATTTAAAAAAATAATATTCTTGATACATAATTATCTCACTTACAGATGATGAAGAACGAGAGCTTCAAATGGACCCTGGAGATTATGGAAAGCAACATTTCAATGATGTCCTCTGAGTCCTAAAGGAAAACTTCAGAAAACCTAAAGTGCTGTAATATGGAATCATTTCTACTTCATCGTTTTTACTTTTGCTGTAAAGATCAGTTGTATCAGTTGTATCAGTTGTAAAGATACATTGAGATAGATTTAAGGAAAATTTTAATGAAGGAATGTACCCATGTACATATGTGAACATTTTCCTATTGTATTATCAAAGCAGAGACTTTTTGGTTATGATACCTTTGAGCCAAAAACAGTTAATCTTTGCATTTAAAGCAAACTAATGTATATTTCACACTTTATTGAGCCTAATAATTCTTTCCACAAATAGACAAGCAGGAAAAAATGGTTGTACATGTTATATGTTGCACATAGCTTAACCAGAGAATAATTATGCAGCTGAAAACTTTTTATACACTAATACATTGTTGGCCCAATAGATGTTCTGTCTATCCCCTACTTCATGATCTTCAAGGAATTATACCTAGCATAATTACATAAAAAAGGGAAACTACAGACCCAACACTGGGCAGCATATGTACAAAATCCCCTCCCTACTCCTTTTATCTTATGTGAGTGCTGATATGTTTTGGCAGATATGTTTTCAGCTAGGGCCTGACGGAAGTTTGAAGTAACCTGCAAAGACATAATGATATTTGTGAGTTATACCTTACTTACTTTTGAACTTGTGGAATGCATGACTGACATGTATTTTCAGTTTTTATTTTTTCAAGTACTACAAGTACTGCTTCACTATGGCCAAGAGTGGCTAAAATTTTTTATATTTTCAGAGTTCAAGTTGGTGAAGATATTCATGATTGAAATGCCAGATCCTGAGAGGGGCTAAATCTGCTTTGACTGAATCTGCAATCAGTATTTCAAAGACTTTCTGGTAGTTTCAGTGATCTTATTTGACTAGACTTTTTCAGAAGTACTAAATAAGCAATTTTAACAGGTTTTTATTCATGCGCAGATAAATAAAAGTACAGTGAGGTCCACAGCTGTTTTATTAAAATAGCTTAAAAGTTTGTAACAAAAATGAATGTTTGTAATTAATATGTTAAGAACCCATCAAACTCATCTTTGCTAGACTTACAAAATTATTTTAAATGCATTTGTCTTTTTTTTTTTTACTGTATTCAGTAGAATGTGTAAGCTAGGCAATCCGTGTTCTCTGATTTAAATTATTTTTAAATCTTATCCCACTTCCCTAAAATAAGAGGTTTTAATCATATGTAGAAATTTAAGGTTGTTAACCCTGTTTTTCAGAAGGATGACTGCTAATTGCACATAAACAACATGAAATGTATCCCCTCTACCCCCAGTACTAAGGTTCCAGTCAAAATTCAGACTTACAGAGGTAAAAAATTATTTTGGAATTATTTAATAACCTGGAAAAGATGCAGTTAATTTACTAAAACTATTTTTCCCACCTTATCAAAGTAAACAGTTGGTGCCTTTGTTATCAGTAGGGTCAGCCTTACAATGAATAGGTATGATGATTCACGGAATTTTTAAAATGTAATTAAAAGGAAGGGATGGACACCTTTTGGGTATTAATGTGGGGAGATGAATCTAAAAATACTTCTGGTAGTGCTTCTTGATATTTAATTCTGTAAAATCTTTATAAAAGAAAATTACCTACCTTAATTCCTTTGTCATAAAAACCATCACTTGGTTGTATGGTAGCTATTACTTACACAGCAAAATTTCTTCAATTAGCAGCCTAGACATTTTATAAACTGAGAAATCTTGGACCAATTGATACTCTTTCTGACTGTATTAACATTTTAGTGCTATAAAATACTATGTAAATCTTTTAAAATTCTGACATTCTACAGTCTGTATTAGACATATTGTTTTTATAATGTTTTACTTCTGCCTTAAGATTTAGGTTTTTTAAATGTATTTTTGCCCTGAATTAGTGTTAATTTGATGGAAATCATCACTCACTGGGTTCTAATAAATTAAAAATTAAACTTGTTTCATTGTTTCACTGATTCTGATGCATATACACATATTACACTCATGATACAAATAGTGACATTTTAACTGCTAAAATATGAGTAAATTTAGTACTCATCTTAAGTTAAGCTAGTAGAAATTGTTACATCAGGACTATTTACTATAGGCTTAGTTTATTCAACAAATATTGAGTGCCCATTGTGTGTGTGCCCAATGTTGTTTTAGGTGGTGAGATAAGTGTGTAAGAGATGGTTGCTGTTCTTGGGGAGCTTACGTTTCGTGGGGGCAGTCGGAGCTATTAAAAAGAAAGCGAATTTCCAAGGTTTCAAGGTCTTCAGGGTTCCAAATAATAAGGGTTACATTCAGCTGAAACATAGTCAGGTGGCTGGAGTGTAACTAGTAAGGGGGAAGAATTGAGACTGAAAGGTATGGAGAGGGCCAGATAGGAAGAGTCATGTGAGTTCAGATCACTGTCTCAGTGCAAAAATGCACAGCATGAAATATACACAGAAGGATAATTCTAGGAGAAAAGTGAAGATAAATTCAAAATTATTTCTAAAATATGTCACCTTATTGTTTAAAATCTTAAAGGTGTGTGTCCTTTTTACTTCCTATTTACAACAAATTTGCTAGAGTCTGAAGACAGAGAATCTGTAAAAACCATACTTAGGAGGGGAGCAGTCACTTTCCATAGTGGCTGAACTTGGAAGCTTCTGCTGCCCCATTTCTGGCTCTAGGACCCAGTGAGACAGGGTGATGTTAGTACTTTTCCAAAGTCTAGGTTATTGAGTCAATGTCACATGTGGGCCATCAACATTCAGTTCTAATTGGGCCACATCAAACCCAGTCCAGTTCCTTTTTACACTCCTAAGGGATCCAGATGAAACTTCAACTACAATTCCCAAGAAAAAAGGGGAAATGTTATTATCTATGTAAGAAAACTGAACAGGCCGGCACTGCGGCTCACTTGGCTAATCCTCCGCCTGTGGCGCCGGCACACCGGGTTCTAGTTCCAGTTGCCCCTCTTCCAATCCAGCTCTCTGCTGTGGCCCAGGAAGGCAGTGGAGGATGGCCCAAGTGCTTGGGCCCTGCACCCGCATGGGAGACCAGGAGGAAGCACCTGGCTCCTGGCTTCAGATCGGCGCAGCATGCCAGCTGTAGCGGCCATTTGGGGGGTGAACCAACGGAAGGAAGACCTTTGTCTCTCTCTCTCACTAACTCTGCCTGAGGGGCTGGTATTGGCGCTCAACCGGTTAAGCCACTGCTTGTGACACCAGCATCTCATATGAATGTTAGTTCAAATCCCATCTGCTCCATTTCTGATCGGCTCCCTGCTAATGTGCCTGAGAAAGTAGCAGAAAATGATCTGAGCTCTTGGGCCCTTGTCACCCATGGGCGAGACCTGTATCAAGTTCCAGGCTCCTGGCTTTGGCCTGGCCTTCTTCCAGCTGCTGCAGCCATTTGGGGGAGTGCACTGGAAGCAGAGCAGCTGGGATTCCAATGGCACTCAAATATGGGATGCCAGCATCTCAAGAAATGGCTTTAATTGTGCCACAACATTGCCCCCCCCCCATATTTTTATAGTTTTGCTATCTGAGAGGGGCTGCTCCTTTCTGCTTATTCTCAAAAAATCTTAGGGGTCAGTTGTTTAACCTGGCAGTTAAGACTCCAAGTAAGATGGCTGCATCCCACATCAGAGTACCTGAGTTAACTTCCTGGCCCCAGCTCCTGATTATGGCTTCCTGCTTTTGAAGAACCTAGGGAGCAGCAGTTCCTGCTATCCACATGGGAGACCTGGGTTGAGTTTCTGGCCCCAACCCAACCCCAGGCCTTGCAGGCATTTGTAGAAGTCAACCGGAGGATGAAAGTGCTGTCCCTCTCCTCTTTCTAAAAAAAAAAAAAAAAAAAAAAAAAAAAAAAAAAAAAAAAAAATTCTGAAGAAAGGGAAGACTTCTGCTTCTGGCTATGATGGAGTAACTTGACTACCTCTTAGATTAATAGCAGCTATATAACTAGGAAAGATTAGGCAAATGCTTTCAGACAGCACAAGACTATAATCTCTGAGAGAAGAGAAGCATAGGCAGTGCCTTCCTCCCCGCCCCCACTTTCTGTGGTGCACTGGTTCTGCAGAGCTAACAGGTCAGAGATCACAGTGGGGAGCAGCTGGGACAGTTGAAATCTGTGTGATGCAGTACCAAAGATGGAGTTGTTCAGAGAGGTGGCCCCAGATATCTATGTAGGGGTCCCCACAAGTCCATGGCTGATGGCTATGCTGCACTACCCACCTCCTTGAGCAAGATCATCTGATAGCAGTTGCTACAGGGTTGAAAACAACAGATACCAGAAATCAAGAAGTGTTGGTGCAAAAGTAGAACTAAGGGACATTGGATTTCTGGGCCTGCGAAAGCAGAGCTCTTAACAATTGTGGCATCAGCTGGAACACTAGAAAGGCTGCACTGTAAGAGTAAACCCATGTCCTACAGTAAGACTTAGTCTAAAAATCAAGGCCTGACAAGACTGGCAGAGGAACCTGTATGAAAGATGAATCCTGCCAAGTTAGGACTTGAAACTCTTTGGGCTTTCCATAGATAGGAACTAACAAAGTGTAACAGCAACTATATAGAAACTTAGGTGACCACTCAGTAACTGAAATTCCTGCTAAAACAAGAATCAAGCATTTTTCAGGGAAGATAAAAGAATCCAGACACACTGTCCATTGTTCAATAAACAATGCCAGCACAAGGGCTTGCACTTGGCTTTGTAGTTAAGATGCCACCTGGAACTCCCATATCAGAAGGCCTGGATTTGAGTCCCCAGTCTGCTCCCAATGCCTACTTCCTGCCTATGTGCACTCTGGGAGGCAGTGGGTGATGACTCAAGTGATTGTGTCATTTGCCACTCGAATTGGAGTCCTGGATTGAGATTCTGGCTGCCTGGTTCAACCTACCCCAGACCTGGCCATGTGGGTCTTTGGGGAATGAGTCAGCAGATGGGAACTTTGTCAATCTATCTCTCTGCCTTTCAAAAAAAATTAAAATTTTTTTAATTGACAAAGAAAATGTGATTCATACTTTAAAATATTGATGACCTTTGTTATTGTCTTTTAAAACTTTGAGAGATATATAGAGGAGACTCTGATCTAATCAGAATCCTTAAATTCCTGTAATAGCCCTTAGCTGGGGCTGAAACCAGGATGCAGAAATCCAATCCAGGTCTCATGTGAACAACAAGAACCCAATCACTTGTTATCACTGCTGCTTCCCAGGGTCTGCATTAGCAGGAAACTGTAGTTCGGAGCAGAGCTGGGTATTGAATCCTGGCCCTTGTATGACATGTGGACATCTTTTTAAAATTTTGTAATTTTGATTTTATTTATTTACATTACTTTATTCAGAAGATTGAAAGGCATACATACATACACACACACACACAGACCAACAGAGATCTTCCATTTGCTGCCTCACCCCCTAAAATGCCAGCAACCTCCAGGCCTGGGTCAGGCAGGACCTCAGATCTCAATGCCATTACCTGCTGACTTCCAGGGTACACATTAGCAGGAAGCTGGAATTGGAAGTGGAGCTGGGACTCAAATCCAGGCATTCCAATATGAGATGTGGGTGTCCCAGGTGGCAGCTTAACCATCAAATTAAGTGTCTGCCTGGCCTTTGTTATTGTTTGTTTACTTGTTTATGTCGCTAATATATGTTCAAATAATTAAATGAGTGGACACTTGGCACACCCACGTAGGAGACCCAGAGGAAGCTCCTGGCTCCTGGCTTTGTATTGGTGCAGCTCCGGCCGTTGCAGCCATTTGGGGAGTGGACCAGTGCATGGAAGACCTTTCTCTCTTTGTCTCTGCCTCTCTGTAACTCTTTCAAATAGGTAAAAAAAATATTTATATATTCTTAGTGATTAAATAGAGAATTTCAGCACAGACATGGAAATATTAAAAATGTAGTGGAGGGGTAGTATTTGGTGTAATAATTAAAGTTCAATTTTAGAATTCCACATCCTGTATTTTTTTTTTTTTTTAAAGATTTATTTACTTGAAAGTTACACAGAGAGATGAGAGGCAGAGAGAGAGAGAGGTCTTCCATCCGATGGTTCACTCCCCAATTGGCCGCAACAGCCGGAGCTGCACCAATCCGAAGCCAGGAGCCAGGAGCTTCTTTTGGGTCTCCAATGTGGGTGCAGCGGCCCAAGGACTTGGGCCATCTTCTACTGCTTTCCCAGGCCATAGCAGAGAGCTGGATCGGAAGAGGAGTAGCTGGGACTAGAACCAGCACCCATATGAGATGCCAGCACTTCAGGCCAGGGCATTAACCTGCTGCATCACAGTGCCGGCCCCCACATCCTGTATTGAAGTGCCTGGGTAGAGTTCTGGCTCTACTTCTGATTCCAGCTCCCTGCTATTGCACACCCTGCCTGACAATAGGTGATGGCTCAAGTACTTGTATTCCAGCCACCCACATGGAAGACAGAAGTTGAGTTCCAGACTTCTGGCTTCAGCCTGGCCCAGCCCTGACTTTGTGGGTATTTAGGAATAAATCAAGGAATAGGCAATCTCTCTCTGTCTGTCTCTATCTCTCTGTGTGCCTCAAATAGATAAGAATAAAATTTAAAAAGTGATAGAGGAACCAGTGTTGTGGCACTGTGGGGTTCACTTACACTGCTGGCATGCGTATCGGAGCACTGGTTTGAGTCTCAGCTGCTCTGCTTCTTACCTAGTTTCTTGCTGATGCACCTGGGAAAGCAACAAATGATGGCCCCAGTACTTAAGCTCCTGCCACCCATATGGGAGGCAAGAATGGAGTTCCTGGCCCAGACCTTGCTATTGTGACTTTTTGGAGAGTGAACCAGCAGATGGAAGATTCTCTTTCTCTCTCTCTCTGGCTCTCCCCCTCTTCCTGTAGCTCTTTCAAATGCATACATACACACATCTTTAAGGAAATAAACATGATGGAAATTCTATAATTGCAAAGTACATTAGCTAATATGAAAAATTCATTGGATGGAGATGGGAATTTTGCTTGGTGGTTGTTATGCCCATATCCTATATTGGAGTGCCTGGGTTTGAGTCTCAGCTACAGTTTCCAATTCCAGGTTCCTTCCTGTACAGATCCTAGAAAGCAACTGGTCATGGCTCAAATGATTTGGTTTCTGTGGGAGACCTGGATTGAGTTCCTGGTGCCTGGCTCCAGCCCTGGACCTAACATTGGCTGTTGCAGGCATTTGAGAAATACACTAGCAGATGGGGCGTTCTCTTAGCCTCTTGTATTAAAAAAAAAAAAAAAAGATTGAATGGGTTTGGTAGCATATTGAAGAGGGAATTGAAAACATACATGTTAAGTTGTGTAATGATTTAGAAATACAGGGTTGAAAGTTTGAGAGCACTAGAAATTTGGATTTGGGATTCATTCATCAAAATTAATTGTCATTCCTTAAGATGTTGCCCATCCCACTTCCAATCCAAGATTCCATATGGAAGAACAATAATCATTCTTTCAACTACTGCTTTTTTTTTTTTCTTTTTTTTCTTTTTTTTTTTTTTTTTGGATAGGCAGAGTGGACAGTGAGAGAGAGACAGAGAGAAAGGTCTTCCTTTTGCTGTTGGTTCACCCCACAATGGCCACTGCGGCCACCGGCGCACCACACTGATCCGAAGCCAGGAGCCAGGTGCTTCCCCTGGTCTCCCATGGGGTGCAGGGCCCAAGCACTTGGGTCATCCTCCACTGCACTCCTGGGCCACAGCAAAGAGCTGGCCTGGAAGAGGAACAACCGGGACAGAATCCAGCGCTCCGACTGGGACTAGAACCTGGTGTGCCGGCACCGCAGGCAGAGGATTAGCCTATTGAGCCACGGCGCCGGCCTCAACTACTGTTATTATGTATAGAAAATTATAATATGAGGAGTAACAAAGTCCCTGTGACAAAATCTCTGCCTTAGTGAAACTTATATGCCACAGTGAGAGACATTATTTTATATACTTATTATGTGCCAGGTGGTGATAAGTGGTGAGAAAAATAAATCAGAATAAAGGAATATTGATGGAGAGGGTGCTGTTTTAGATGGAATGATCAGAGAAGGCCTTTCTGAAGAGGCGATGTGAAAATATGCAATGAGTGTCCTGTGCAGCCCTATCTAATAGAAGCAGAAAGAGAACTACATAATTTTAAATTTTATAGCAGCCACATTAAAACAGGTGAAATTTTGATATTTATTTAACCAATATGTTCAAAATGTTGCCATTTTAACATGTAATAATATAGAATGCTACTGAGATATTTTGTGTTGAAACAGAAATATAGTATATATTTTACATTTTTGCGCATTTCAATTTGGACACCAAGCTGCCATTGGAAATATTTATTGGAATTTAGAGTTCACAAAATTTATAGCCGAAGAAAAAGATTCTCAGACTTGTGTTCCAAATATAAAGTTTCTCAGTAACTGGGCCAATGATTAGTTTTTTTCAATAACTACTTTTCTGGCAGTTTCAGGTTCAAGGTGAAATTAGGACAGTACAGGGTTCTGCATACCCTCTTCTTATAGATACACACATACCATCAACATTCTGCATCTGTGTAGAACATTTGTTAAAATCCATGCGCTCGTGATGGTTGATTACAGTTAAAATAGAATTCTCTTCTCTTCTTTGCCCTTCTTTCTCCTCACCTCCATCCCTCTCTCCCTCTTTCCCTCTGTCCCTCCCTCTCACCTTGGATGTGAGTGTCTGAACCACTGGTTTAATTGCTAGGCCAAACTGCTGTCCCTAAGATTGATTGATTCTTTGTATTATACAATCTTTGTGAATTTGGTAAAACTGTCCCTTTTCTTTCTTTTTTTTTTTTTTTTTTTTTTAAGGGAAAGAGTTTTTTGGGGAAAACCCAGCAGACCAGAGAGGGAAGGGCGAGGAAGGAAAAAAGGGAGAGAGAGAGAGAGAGAGAGAGAGAGAGGAAAGGAGAGGTGAAAGCAGAGAGAAGGGAGATGAGAGTGAGCAAGGGAGAACGAGACGAGAGAGGAGAGAGCGGGCGAGAGAGAAGAGAGCAAGAGCAGAGTGTAAGAGAGAGAGAGAGAGGAGAGAGGAGAAGACGAGAGCGAGAGGAGGAGCTGAGAGAGAGCAGAGAGAAGAGAGACAAGAGTGAGCAAGAGAGAGCAAGATGAGAGAAAGGAGAGAGCGGGCGAGAGACGGGAGAAGAGAGAAGAGAGAGAGAAGAGCTAGCAAGGAGAGAAGAGAGAGGGGAGCAAGAGGAGAGAGACTAGAGCAAGCGAGCCGAGAGTGAGCGAGAGACAGCAAGATGAGAGAGAGAAGAGAGAGCGAGACAAGAGCGAGGAGAGCTCTTTTTTTAAAAGAAAAATTATTTATTTATTTGAAAGAGTTATACAGAGAGAGAAGGAGAGGCAGAGAGAGAGTGAGGTTTTCCATCCTCTGGTTCACTCCCTAATTGGCAACACTGGCCAGAGCTGCGCCGATCTGAAGCCAGGAGCCAGGAGCCTCCTCTGGGTCTCCCACACGGGTGCAGGGGCACAATGACCTGGGCCATTTTCCACTGCTTTCCCAGGCCATAACAGAGAGCTGGATCAGAAGTGGAGCAGCTGGGTCTTGAACTGGCTCCCATATGGGATGTCAGCACCTCAGGCCAGGGCTTTAACCTGCTGCACCACAGGGCCACCCCCCCCCCCCTTTTTTTAGACACACACACACACCCCCCTCTTCTATTGGTTGGTTCACTCCTCAGATGTCAGCAACAGCCAGACCTGGGCTAGTCCAAAGCCAGGAACAGGGAACTCAATCCAATTCTCCCACTTTGGGGAAAGAGATCCAAGCACTTGAGTCATTACCTGCCTCCCAGGGTGCACATTAGCAGGAAGTTGGAAAATTGACAGCAGGGTCAGGACTCCAACCTAGGCCTCCAATAGGGGATGTGGGTATTCCAAACAGTGTCTTAGCTGCTGCGCTAAACACCTGTCCCAAATTTTGGTAATCGTAAATAAAGCTGTTAAAAACATATGCATGCAGCTTTTTGCCGTGGACATCAGTTTTCCTGATGTAATACCAAGAAGCAATTATCTTATTGTAGTAAAATATACATAACATAGAATTTACTATTTCATATTTATATTTAAAGTGTACAATTTAGGGGTAGGTGGTGCAGGGGTTAAGCTGTTCCTTGGGATGCCTACATCCCATATCAGAGTTCCTATGTTCAATTTCTGGATCCATTTCCAAGTCCAGCTTCCTGCAAATGCACAACCTGGGAGGCAGCAGATGATGGCTCAAATACTTGGGAGACTCAGATTCAGTTCCAGCTTCCTGGCTTCGGCCTAGCCCAGCCCTGGCTGTTGTGAGCTTTTTGGGAATGAACTAGAGGATTGGAGAGCATTCTCTTCCTCTGTCTGCTTTCCAAAGAAAATTTTTAAAAATAAATAAAAATGAGAGGGCTGGCACTGTGGCATGTTGGCTTAAGCTTCCACCTGCGTCACCCGCAACCCAATTGGGTGCTGTCTGCTCCACCTCTGATCCAACTTCCTCATAATGGACCTGGAAAAGCAGTGGAAGATGGCCCTTGGGCTCCTGCACCCACATGGAAGATCCAGAGGGAATTCTGGGCTTCTGGCTTTGGCCTGGCCTAGCTCTGGCCATTGTAGGCTTTTGGGGAATGAACCAGCAGATGGAAGATCACTCTCTCTCTAACTCAGTCTTTCAAATAAATAAATCTTTAAAAAATAAAAATTTAAAAATGAAGTAAAATGTACATGCAATTCAATGGCATTAAGTACATTCACAATAATACCACTATCTGGTTTCAGATTTTTTGCAACACCACAAATGAGAATCCCCTACCCATTAGGCAGTCTTCAAGGATTAATTTTAAATTTAATTAAAATTGAATCTCTCATTTATACTAGTTACATTTGAAGTACTCAGTAGCCTTATGTGACTAGTGGCTAGTGGTATGGAGTACCAGGTCTAATAGAAGAGGATTAGAGGCAGAGAAAACAGCAAATACAAAGCCCTTTGATGCAGGAATGCACCCTTTTCAAAGAATTCCTAGAGTACAAAGAACAAGAGGTAAGGAATGTGATCATCAAGGTAGACAAGAATGAAGTCCTTACTTTTCAGAGGGAAGACTTTATTTTAAGGGTTATGGGAAATCTGTCATTTTAAGTAATCACTGGCTGTCATGTTGAAAAGAGTGAAGGGTGAAGCAGAAAGACTTCAAGGCTCTTAGAGTACTCCAGGTGAGAGGTGATGGTTCTTGAACTAGGGAGATAGTTGGGGTAGTGAGAAATGTTTGGATTCAGGATATGCAGTCATCGCTCAGTATGACAGAGAGATTGGTTCCAGAATCCCCTCTGGATCCCAACTTCCACAGATGCTGAAGTCCCACATGTAACATAGCATTGTGTTTGCATATCACCTAAGCAATCCTCCTGTATATTTTGATCACTTAAATTACCTTATACAATGTAAATGCTATGTAATTAGTTATTATATTGTATTGTTTTGGGAATAATGACAAGAAATAGTCTGTGCATGTTTAGTACAAATCCAATTGAAAAATATTTTGTGGCATAAAGGGTTAAGCTGCTGCTTGCAATACTGGCTTCCCATGAGGGCACAGGTCTCCTCCCGGCTGTTCTGCTCTGATCCAGCTCCCTGCTCATGAGCCTGAGAAAGTAGCAGAAGATGGCCCAGGTGTTTGGGCCCCTGCACCCCTGTGGGAGACCAGGATGAAGCTTCTGGTTGTTGGCTTCTGAAGGGTCTGGCTCTGGCCGTTGCAGCCATTTAGGGATTGAAACAGCAGATGGGGGAATCTCTCTTTTTGTATCTCCCTCTCTAACTCTGAAAACAAAGACAAAACAAAACAAAATAAAACAAAACAAAACATATTTTCAGCCCATGGTTGGTTGAATCTATTTATTATGCTTTATAATGCATTGGACATGGGTTATGAGTAAGGAAAACTGCATTCAGTAAGATGGAGAACACTGAAGGAGAAGCAAGTCTGAGAATAAAGAGTTCAGCTTTGCCTGTTAAGTAATTAAGTGCCATTGCCATTAAGTAATTAAAGTATTGGAGCAAAATGCAATTCTGATATTTCAATATTTAGTGTATTACTGCTTTAGTGAATTATAATGAAATGAAAACATATAAAAAAATTTTTTTTATTTGATAGGTAGAGATTAGACAGTGAGAGAGAGAGAGAAAGGTCTTCCTTCTGTTGGTTCACTCCCCAAATGGCTGCTACGGCTGGCACGCTGTGCCGATCTGAAGCCAGGAGCCAGGTGCTTCTTCCTGGTCTCCCATGCGGGTGCAGGGGCCCAAGCACTTGGGCCATCCTCCACTGCACTCCCGGGCCACAGCAGAGAGCTGGACTGGAAGAGGAGCAACCGGGACTAGAACCCGGCACCCACATGGAATGCCGGCGCTGCAGGCGGAGGATTAACCAAGTGAGCCACAGCGCTGGCCCCTACATATAAAATATTAATAATGAATTATGAAGTACATATGTCTATATTTCAGGTAAAAGGTAAATATATTTTATATACAGGTTGAGTATCCCTTGTCTGAAAAGCTTGAAAATAGAGTGTTTCAAATTTCAGGCTTTTTCAGATTCTGAGATATCTCCATATACATAATGAGATATTTTGGGGATTGGAACCTAAGTCTAAACACAAAATTTTATTATGTTTCATATGCAGTTTCTATAGAGTCTAAGTGCATATGTGTTTTGATTCTGCCCTATCACATGAAGTGTGGAATTTTCTTTTTTATATGAATTTTTGTAATATTTACTTATTTGAAAGAAGTACAGAAAGAGAGGGAGAGATGGAGATCTTACATCTGCTGGTTCACTCCCCAGATGGCTGCAATGGCCAGGGATGGGCCAGGAGCCAAGAGCTTCATCCAGGTCTCCCATGTAGGTGGCAGAGGCCCAGGCATGTGGGCCATCTTCTACTGCTTTTTCCATGCCATTTATAGGGAGCTGGATGAGAACGGAACAGCTGCGACTTGAACTGGCGTCCATGTGGAATGCCAGCACGGCAGGCAGCAGCTTTACCCTTTGCATAACAACGTCCGCCTGTATCTATCTTCCTTCCTTCCTTCCTTCCTTCCTTCCTTCCTTCCTTCCTTCCTTTTTTCCTTCCTTCCTTCCATCCAAGATTTTATTTATTTATTTGAGAGGTAGAGTTACAGACAGTGAGAGGGAGAGACAGGAAAGTCTTCCATCCATTGGTTCACTCTCCAAATGGCCACAATGGCCAGAGCTTCGCCGATCCGAAGCCAGGAGCCAGGTGCTTCTTCCCAGTCTCCCACGTGGGTGCAGAGGCCCAAGGACTTGGACCATATTCTACTGCTTTCCCAGGCCACAGCAGAGAGCTGGATTGGAAGAGAAGCAGCCGGGACTCGAAGTGGCGCCCATATGGGATTCTGGCACTGCAGGCAGAGGATTAACCCACTGTGCCATGGCACTGGCCCATCTTTTTCTTTTTAAAGATTTATTTATTTGGAAGGTAAAGTTACAGAGAGGCAGAAGCAGAGGCAGAGAGAGAGAAATTTTCCGTCCTCTGGTTCACTCCCAAATGGTTGCAATGGCTGAGCCAGGCCAATCTGAAACCAGGAGCCAGGAGCTACTTCCGGATCTCCCAAGTGGGTGCAGGGGCCCAAGGACTTGGGCCATCTTCCACTTCCTTCCCAGGTGCATTAGCAAGGCAGCTGGATCAGAAGTGGAGCAGCCGGGACTTGAATGACACCCATATGGGATGCCAGCACTGCGGGCGGTGGCCTTACCGTAACGCTACGCCACACCAGCGGCCCCTTGTGTGTTTTCTACATGTAGTTTCATGATGGTACTCAAAAAGTTTTGGATTTTGGATATTTAACCTACACCTTGGAATAAAGGACATATTAAAAGACTATTGGTATTTCTATTACATGACTTTGTGAACACCTTGTTAATGTTTCAGATTGCAGTTTTGAATGGTTTAAAAAAGTAGGTAAAAATGCATGCTACTAGTTTTTTTCCTATAACCACTGTCTTGCATCTAAATATAATTTTTTTTTACTGGTTCATTTATTTGAAAGGCAGAGTTACAGAGGGAGAGAGGAGAGGAGAGCAGAAGAGAGGGGAGGGAGGGAGGGAGGGGGAGAGAGAGAGAGAGAGAGAGAGATCTTTCATCAGCTGGTTCACTCCCCAAAAGGCTGTTGTAAGGTCCCGGGGGGGGGGGGGGGTTTCGGCACCAACGTAAGGCTGCCACAAAACACACCAGACACCTGAGTAGGGGAGAGTTTATTGGGGGAAACCCAGCAGGCCGGAGGGAAAAGGTGAGGAAGGAAAAGAGAGAGGAGAGACGAGAGAAGAGCGTGAGCAGGAGAGAGGAGCTGAGAGAGAGGAGCGAGAGCAGAGGAGACTAGAGAGAGAGGAGGGGAGAGAGGAGCACCACGTGTTCAGGAACAGGTCCTTTTAAAACGTTGCCGTAGGGCGGGCAGGGAAGCAGGAGCAGTGAATCCCGTCAGGAGGGGGATGGGGCTGACATGGTGGTTGGGCCATGTGGCCACCTAGCTTCCAGCATGGAGGTGGGGGCTAGAGCCTAGGATGTTGTCAGGGTGTAGATCGCGCCATAGATAAGACTGTGTCATTTTCCTAACAGCCTGAGCAGCGGGAGCTTGGCTGATGGGAAGCCAAGAGCCAAGCGCTGGCCCTATTTTTTTTCTTTTTAAGGTTTATTTATTTGAAAGGCATTGTGACAGAAAGAGGAAAATAGAGAGAGCTTCCATCCGTTGGTTCACACCTCAAATTCCCCTAACAGCCAGGGCTGGGCTAGGCTGAAGCCAGGAGCCAGGAACTCCATCTGTCCTCCATGTGGGCGGCAAGAATCCAAGTACTGAAGCCATGATCTGCTGCCTCTGAGGGTGCACATTAAGCAGGAAGCTGGATCGTAAGCGGAAGAGCTCTGGAACTGGCAATCTGCTTTGGAATGCGAGAGTCCCAAGTGGTGGTTTAATCCATTGCCCCACAATGCCCGCCCCTCAATAATTAAATCCTGGACGAATAATGAAAGTGGCCTAGGATTTTTTGTTAAAAGATAATGCTCTTCCAACCACTAGGACTAGCCGTTTCGGATACATTTTCTGTTGGAGCTGGCCGTCCCTTGACCCAGGCTTGCAGGTACACGCTGTTTGAAAGATCTGAGTTCTCAGCTTGTAGCCCTACCGCCTACATCACGTGGAATCCAAGGGCGTGAATCTGACGACTGATCCAAGGAGCCACTACTCTCTGCCTTCCAGTCAGTGAGCCGGAAAGAACACCTTCAGGGGCCGCTGGGATCCCAGGAAAAGATGCGTGATCCGGTTTTTACTCGCCCCAGGCAGCGCTCTCCACAAACCACCTCCTCCAGCGCGCCAAGCCGTTAGCCCCGCCCGGTCCAGCTCGGCTCCACCCATCTGGCGCGCCCACGGGTGCTAAACCTAGCCGCCAGGGAACGCGACGCATTCCCAAGCTCCGCCTCCGGGGCCAGGGCGCGCTCCCCCTCCCTGCTCGGCCTAAGCAGTTCCGTTAGCAGCCGGAGGAAAAACCGTCCTTTCGGGTCCCCGCCTCTACTAACGCTTTACTCCCTACTCCCCCTGCGACCACTCCACAGGCGGCTACGGAGGCCCCTGAAGTACACATATCCCCCAGGCCCCGGCGCAGCCTGACAGGTTTTGTCCTTTCCTACCCCCTCCAGCCCTAAGGACCAATGTTCAATCTCTGCCAGGAACCCGGACTCGAGAGTTTGTTCGGGCTTCAGCAGCTTCGACATTCTTCACGGAAGTAAAAGTGGTTTGGTGGTGTTCCCCCCGCCCCCGCCCCCACCTCCTGCTGTAGCCGCCCGCATTCCTCCCCTCCCACCTCGCAGAATTGTGGCGGGAGGGGGAGGAGGAAGCTAAGGCGCCTGCGCGGAGAGGCCGCTTTCCATCCGGGTCCCTGTTCGTGCGGTGCAGCAGGTCGGTAGGCGGGAAATGGCGACTGGCTGAAGGAGCTGGTTCTGTTGCTGCTGCGGGCTACGCGGGAAAGACACCACACATTGCGCAGTCGGAACCATTGCCGGAGACCGAGGACACTTCTCTGTCGTCACAGTTAGGTAAGTCCCTTCGTCCAGACGCTGCCTCTGCTCCCAGCCTCAGTCCTCCTCTTCCAGGGCCGTCTGCCGGGATCTCCTCCCCTTCTCAGCCCGGTCCTCCAGCGGCTCCGGCGCCTTGGTAGGCATGCACTGTTGGCGCCTCATACTTCCACTGTGTGGAGCCGCTGTTCTCTGGACTTTCCCCTGGGAACGGAAAGGGAGCTCACTTCCCGCCAGCTTCAGCTCAGAGGCTGCGGCCTGTGTTGTGATTTCTGGGGTTAGATTTCACTTCGCTACCCACCCCCACCCCGATCTCACGTTCCTAGTCCCCAACCTTGTGGTCCCTGTGGGGAATTAAGTTAGAAGATCAGCCTTGCTAACCTTCTTGATCCACTTGGTTTTTTCAGTGTTTCATTCTTTCTAGTGGGGTGCTTATGGGGGGCGTTGCTGTGTCTCACTGATTATAAACACCTTTCGAGAGTCGGGGAGAAGGGATTTCATAAAGTCCTGTTTATCTATTGTACTGTTAAAATACTGAGTTGACATGGTTACTTTTTCAAATCAAGAGTGACAGTGAGGAACAGCTCATGTGGAAGGCCCCTGGTGTTCATGGTGGTCATTTAAGGGTGAATTTTATTATATTTCATATTCTCAGCTTCCTTTGGGTATCACATGCCTGCATGTATGTTTACATTTGCCTTCTTGACCAGAATTCTATGGTAAATAAGTGCATAAGTAAATTGTGTTTACTTCTCACCCTAGTGGTGGCTCGATGTGTGAATGATGTTAAGCACTTTAAGAGTACCTTAGGGAAGTCTAAAAGATACTGCTTGTAAACTTTCCCAAGATCCTGAAGTGAAATGCACTTAGTAGACGTTCCTCCAAGGCAGGGATTTATCTTTGTAATGCTAATAAAGCAGTACCAAGATTACTGCCCTGTGTGGCTATACAAATTAGTGACTTGAAATGATAGATTTATCTGTATAATTTTCAGCTTGTAGATTGCTCTTTATTCTGTCTTTCCCTTCTTTTCATTTGTGATACAGCTGTTATCCTAATAAAAGCAGAGAAATGACAAGTTAAAACTAGTTTAACTCACCCCCCCCCCTTTACCATTTTAGATCAGTTATCTATGAAGATGTTGGTGTTTTTCAGAATGTTTCAGTTGTGTTGGATTTGGAGTCTTTCTAGGTTTTTTCACTAATCGGACTAAATTTCAAAAATTCATATAACCTGCCAATTGACATTAATACTCAACCTTTTAGCTCAGTTTGGAGAACTTCACTATTGTTAGCATGATATTAGAGTGAAAATTCCTTAATAAACAGGAACACAAAAAATCGTTGTAGTCCTCATTTGGTAGACTTTGCCCAAGGTCATAAAGAAAGTCAAGACAAATGTAGCTCTTATGTAAGGCAGTCTTTTAGGATTGAATTAAACTTCATACTTCTTTTCTAGGATCAGTAGAATAGGGGGTGGAAAATGGAGGTGTGGGCATGTTTGAAACTTGCTGAGTTAATTTATGTCAATAAATGGGAAAATATGTGATGTAAAGGGATCCAAGATGTAGTTACATCTAATGCAGGCTTTTTATTTTTATTACCTTTTTGTGTAGTTTATAAATTGTTATTTTTCAAGTAACCGTGAGCATTGTAGATTATGTCTTTGAGGATTCTACCAGATTGTTTAGTTCTGCGTTCATTCAGTACCTTTGCTCTTTTAACACTCAGCATTGGTTGAAGGCTGTAAGCGGTGTGGTCCTTAGCTTTTGTAGACTTGTAGCTGTATAAAAATTCCAAATAGGATTGCTACATTTTACAATATTCCCTTCTGATTGTGGCTCTTGGGAATTTTCTTTCAGCTATTAATGTTACTTTTTCCACTGTTAAAGAGATTAGGAATTGGGGAAGTTTTAACTTTCCCAAATTCATTTAGCTAATTCTAAGCTTGTGTTTTTGGTCAGGTAGTTTTTCATGAGATTATTATATAATAATAGAATTCAGTTCTAGTTAAAGAAACGGGGGCCAGTTGTTCAGAAAGGATATACTAGACTATACTGAACCACAGAATTAATTGCCAATTGAGTAAAGTGGTATTAAATTATTTTAGTCTTAGGAGACTATGCTTTGGGTTAATGAGATAAAGAATCAAGTGGTTTGCCAGAATTTGAAAAAAGCAATATTTAATTACAGCTATAATTTACCAAGTTGCTAAGTAGCAGCCCCCCATGAACTTTTTGCAGATCCCTTGGATGCATGGAATTCAAGATTTTTTGTGCTAAAATAATCTTACCTTTAAATTATATTTTCCGTGTACATTTTTCCATGTACATTTTCAGCCAAAGGAAGAAAATATTCTTTCAATACCATATAAACTGCTGTGACTAAATTATTATTAATTTTTAAAGATTTATTTATTTATTTCAAAGTCATAGTTAGAGGTCTTCCATCTGATTCACTCCCCAGTTGGCCGCAACGGCTGCCGCTGCACCGATCCGAAGCCAGGAGCTTCTTCTGGGTCTCCCACTTGGGTGCAGGTGCCCAAGTCCACCGGCACCGGCACCCCGGGTTCTAGTCCCGGTCGGGGTGCCGGATTCTGTCCTGGTTGCTCCTCTTTCAGTCCAGCTGTCTGCTGTGGCCTGGGAGGGCAGTGGAGGATGGCCCAAGTGCTTGGGCCCTGCACCTGAGTTGGGAGACCAGGAAGAAGCACCTGGCTCCTAGCTTTGGATTGGTGTAGCTCTGGCTGTGGCGGCCATTTGGGGGGTGAAGCAACAGAAGGAAGACCTTTCTCTCTGTCCCTCTCTCTCTCACTGTCTATCTGTCCAAAAAAAAAAAAAAAAAAAAAAAAAAAGGCATCAGAAAGATACAAATAAAGTTAGGCATTGGCAATTTTAAAAAAATTGTACTACATGGTCAGTCACCTAGTCTACCTAGTTGTAATATAGGTCCGATTATAACTATGGATTACATTAAAGATTACCATAGTCTGGATGTGGGCATTTTGGCATAGTGGTTAAGACATGACTTGGGATACTATCAGCACATATCAAAGTACCTGGGTACTACTTTTGACTCTACCCCTATTTCCAGCTTCCTGCTAATGAATACCCTGGGAGGCAGCAGGTGATGGCTTAAGTAGTTAGATCCTTGCCACCCATGTGGAAGACCTGGATTAGGTTCCAGGCTTTTGGGATGGCTTGGCCTGGCCCGGCCCTGCCTGTTGTAGGCATTTGGGAAGTAGATGTGTGGATGGGAGCACGTACTTGCTTGTATTCTGTCTCTCTGCCTCTGTCTCTCTGCTTTAAAAAAAAAAATTTTTTTTTTTAATTAATTAATTTGAAAGGCAGAGTTACAGAGAGGCAGAGAGAGAGAGGTCTTCAATCTGGTGGTTCACTCTCCAGATGGTCACAATGGCTGGTGCTTCGCCTCTCTGAAGCCAGGAACCAGGAACTTCTTTCAGGTTTCCCACGTGTTTGCAGAGGCCCAAGGACTTGAGCCATCTTCTTCTGCTTTCCCAGGCCATAGCAGAGAGCTTGATCAGAAGTGGAGCAGCCAGGACTTGAACTGGCACACATATGAGATGTCAGCACTGCAGGCAGCAGCTTTATGTGCTACACCACAGCGCTGGCCCCTATTTTTATTTATTTGAAAGGCAGAGTTACAGAGAGAGGTAGAGACAGAGAGAGAGAGAGAGAGAGAGAGAGAGAGAGATTCCATTTGCTGGTTCATACTCCAAATGGCTGCACAGACTGGGATTGCCAGGAGCCAAGAGCTTCTTCAGGGTCTCCCATGTCAGTGTAGGGGCCTAAACACTTGGGCCACCCTCTGCTACTTTCCCAGGCACATGAGTATAGGGAACTGGATTGGAAGTGGAGCTGCTGGCACTCAAACCAATGCCTATATGGGATACTGATGCTACAGGCCGGGGCTTTAACCCACTTAACCACAGCACTGGCCCAATGTTGTCTGCCTTTCAATAAACAAATTTTAATAATTTATAAGGGGCAGGTGTTGTGGCACAGCAGATGAAGCCCCTGCTTGGAATGCCTCCTTCCTTTTTTTTTTTTCTAATTTTTTTTTAATTTTTAACAGGTAGAGTGGACAGTGAGAGAGAGACAGAGAGAAAGGTCTTCCTTTTGCCGTTGGTTCACCCTCCAATGGCCGCCGCGGCCGGTGCGCTGCAGCCGGCGCATCACGCTGATCTGAAGCCAGGAGCCAGGTGCTTCTTCCTGGTCTCCCAACTTGGGTGCAGGGCCCAAGCACTTGGGCCATCCTCCACTGCACTCCTGGGCCATAGCAGAGAGCTGGCCTGGAAGAGGGGCAACCGGGACAGAATCCGGCGCCCCGACCAGGACTAGAACCCGGTGTGCCGGCGCCGCAAGGTGGAGGATTAGCCTATTGAGCCATAGCGCCGGCCGCCTCCTTTCCATATTGGAGTGCCTTGGATCAAGTCCCAGATCTGCTTCTGATCTAGCTTCCTGTTAATGTGCTTGGAGGGCAGCAAATACTTGGGCTCCTGCCACTCAGATGGGAGATGGGGTTTCTGGTTCCTGGCTTTGGCCTGTTCCAGCCTCAGCTCTTGGGAGCTTTTGTGGAGTGAACCAATGGATTGAAGAACTTTCTGCCTCTCGCTTTTCTGTCTCAAAAAATAAAAATATTAGGGGCCAGCACTGTGGCGTAGCGGGTGAGGCTGCCATCTGCAGTGCTGGCGTCCCATATAGGCACTGATTTGAGTCCCAGCTGTTCTACTTCCAATCCAGCTCTCTGCTGTGGCCTGGAAAAGCAGTGGAAGATGGCTCAGGTCCGTGGGCCCCTGTACCTGCGCTGGAGACCCAGGAGAAGCTCCCGGCTCGTTGGCTTCAGATCATTGCAGCTCTGGCCGTTGTGGCCATCTGGGGAGTGAAGCAGTGGATGGAAGACTTCTCTCTCTCTCTGCCTCTCCTCTTTCTTTTTCTTTTTTTTTTTTTTTTAAAGATTTTATTTATTTATTTGAAAGTCAGAGTTACACAGAGAGAAGGAGAGGCAGAGAGAGAGAAGTCTTCCATCAGCTGGTTCACTCCCTGGTTGGTTGCAACGGCTGGAGCTGCCTCCATATGGGATGCCAGTACTGCAGGCAAGGGCTCTACCCACTGCTACACCACAGCGCCGGTCTCTCTCTGTCTTTCAAAATAAAGAAACCTTTAAAAATATATAAATTAAAAAAATTAATTTAGTCCTACAACCACTAGGGAATATATGTCTGGCTTAGATATATGCTTTGGGACAAATGTCAAGCAGAAACTAAAGCTGCAATAGTGGTTTTTTTTTTTTTTTTAAAGATTTTATTTGAAAGGCTGAGTTAGATTTTTTTTTTAAAGATTTTATTATTTATTTATTTTAGAGGTAGAGAAAGGTCTTCCTTCCGTTGGTTCACTCCCCAACTGGCTCTAACAGCCAGAGCTGTGCCAATCCGAAGCCAGGAGCCAGGATCTTCCTCTTGGTCTCCCATGCAGGTGCGGGGGCCCAAGCACTCGGGCCATCTTCTACTGCTTTCCCAGGCCACAGCAGAGAGCTGGATTGGAAGAGGAGCAGCCGGAACTAGAACCGGTACCTATATGGGATGCTGGCGCCTCAGGTAGAGGATTAACCTACAGTGCCACAGCACTGGCCCCTGAGAGAGAGAGAGAAGAGAGAGAGAGAGAAAGAGAGAAAGAGAGATAGCTTTCATCAACTGGTTTACTCTCCAGATAGCTACAATGGCTGAGGTTGGGCCAGGCCAAAGTCAGCAGCCTGGAACTCATCTGGAGCTCGCATGTGGATAGCAGAGGTCCAAGCACTTGGCCATCTTCCACTGCTTTCCCAGGCACATTAGCAGGGAGCTGGATTTGAAGTGAAGCAGCTGGGACATGAATAAGAGTCCATATGGGATGCCAGCTTTGCAGGTGGTGGCTTAACCTGCTGTGCTACAACACTGGCTTCAATTGTTGGATTTTAATACAGGTTCCATATCTGTTGAATCTCATCCTCAAGGTAGAGTAAATGACTCCCCTTAACAATACAGTAAAGATGATTATGTGATTTTTTTTTAAAGGATTTATTTATTTGGAAGTCAGTTACACACAGAAAGAGAGGCGGGGTGGGTGGTTCTTCCACCCTGGTTCACTCTCCAACTTGCTGCGGCAGCTGGAGCTGTGCCTATCTGAAGCCAGGAGCCAGGAGCTTCCTCCGGGTCTCCCACACGGGTGTAGGGGCCCAAAGACTTGGGCCATCTTCCACTGCTATCCCAGGCCATAGCAGAGAGCTGGATTGGAAGTGGAGCAGCCGGGACTTGAACTGGCACCCATGTGGGATGCTGGTACTGCAGGCGGTGGCTTTACTCGCTATGCCACAGTGCCGGCCCTGATCATGTAATTTTTAACCTATCTAGAAAAATTACTTGAGTGCCCACCATATCTGGGGGACCTGTCAGCAATTTGGAATTTTACACTTTAAAGGCTTTTCCTACTTTGTGCTTAATTCCATTTTCCACAAACATGTTTTTTAAAATTATTTGAGAAACAGACATGGAAAATGTGTGCCCTCCCATCTGCTAATTTATTCTTGAGGTGCCCAAAATGGCTGAGTCCTGTGATGTCTCGAAACTAAGAATTCAGTCCACGGCTCCTGCATGGGTAGAAGGACCAGGTCACTTGAGCAATCACCGCTGACTCCTGGTGTCTTCACCAGCTCAAAGCTGGAGTCAGGAGTGGAGATAGATTTCAAACTAGATACTTACATTTGGGTACAGTTGCCTTAATCAGCATCTTAATTGTGAGGCCAAAGGCCTTTCACTACACAGACTTTTTGAAGTGCCCTCATGCTTGTGAAATGGTTTGGAAATGAAAAAAGCAGAGAAGTAACTAAATATAAGAAGAGGGAGTTAAAGACCCTGTTAGTGACATAACCTGATTTATGCTGCAGTTTCTCATGTAGACCAGTTAATTTTTTTGTTTTAAGATTTATTTATTAGCCGGCGCCGTGGCTCAATAGGCTAATCCTCCACCTTGCGGCGCCGGCACACCGGGTTCTAGTCCCGGTCGGGGCACCGGATTCTGTCCCGGTTGCCCCTCTTCCAGGCCAGCTCTCTGCTATGGCCAGGGAGTGCAGTGGAGGATGGCCCAGGTGCTTGGGCCCTGCACCCCATGGGAGACCAGGAAAAGCACCTGGATCCTGGCTCCTGCCATCGGATCAGCGCGGTGCGCCGGCTGCAGCGGCGGCCATTGGAGGGTGAACCAACGGCAAAGGAAGACCTTTCTCTCTCTGTCTCTCTCTCTCACTGTCCACTCTGCCTATCAAAAAAATAAAAAAAATAAAAATAAAAAAAAAATAAAAAAAAAGATTTATTTATTGTTGAAAGGCAGAATGACATGGGGAGAGATGGAGAAAAGAGAAATCTTCTATCTGCTAGTTGACTTCTCCAAATGCCTGAAATAGCCAGTCTTAGCCAGGCTGAAGTCAGGAGCTAAGTTCTCCATCTGGGTCTCTTGTGTGGATAGCAGGAAACTTTTTGGGCTGTTACCTGTCTACTGCTTTACAGGCATATTAGCAGAAAGCTGGATTAGAAGCAGAGTAACTGGGACTTGCATTGACACCCCAGTAATAGGATGTAGGTGTCCCAAGGAGTTGCTTAATCCTCTGTGCCATAATCTTACCCCTGACATAATCTTTAGGAATTTTAAATGTGTGTTTTATTAAAATAAGACTGTTAATCTGTTAAAATATCCAGGACACAGACACCTTTCTTTTAGAGGAAACTATGATTGTTTGCCTTAGTCATAATTGCTTTTTTTTTTTTTTTTTGCTGTTCCCTAAATATATATGACTATCTTACTAGGTTGAAAATGATTAACCTTTCACTAATATCATAAATATCTACTTTGGTATATTTTGTTAAATTATGATAATCAGTTTTCTGATGTACAAATATGAATTTGAATATTCTGATGTACAACTGTGAATTTAAAAAATAGTCAAATCATATTTCAAATAGTCATGCTTTTCCTGTCTATTGGGAATATGCCTTTTTTATTAGTAGTAAAAAGAGAATATAGAAAATTATATCTAATATTTGACTAGTTATTTATTTATTTTAAGTTTTAGCTTGAGAAGCAGAGAGATGGAGAGAGAAGAGACAGAGAGTTCCTCTCTACTGCTTTGCTCCCCAGAGCTAGCTGAGGGCCAGAGCTAGCTGGGAGCTAGAAACTTAATCCACGTTTCCCATGGGTGGCAAGAACTTACTCACTTGAGCCATACCTGCTGTCTCCTAGTATCTGTGTTAGCAAGAAGTTGGAATGCAGAGTGGAGGTGGGACTGGAACTCAGGTTTTCTGATATGAAATGTAGGTGTCTTGCTAGGTCAAATTCCTAGGCCAAACTCACTTTTTTTATCTGTAGAATTTTTTTTTTTTTTTTGACAAGCAGAGTGGACAGTGAGAGAGAGAGAGAGAGAGAAAGGTCTTCCTTTGCCATTGGTTCACCCTCCAATGGCCGCCGTGGCCGGCGCACTGCGCTAATCTGATGGCAGGAGCCAGGTACTTCTCCTGGTCTCCCATGGGGTGCAGGGCCCAAGCACTTGGGCCATCCTCCACTGCACTCCCTGGCCACAGCAGAGAGCTGGCCTGGAAGAGGGGCAACCAGGACAGGGACTAGAACCCGGTGTGCCGGCGCCGCAAGGCGGAGGATTAGCCTGTTGAGCCGCGGCGCTGGCTTTATCTGTAGAATTTTTTCATGAGTATCTCCTAAGTATATTGAAATTTGTGTGTGTGTGTGTAGATGAGTCCAGTAAATAAAAAAATAGATGTTGGCACATTTCATATAAAGTATAAAAATGTTGAAGTATTAGCCTGGTAGTGTTGTTTTTCATGTTTGTTGAGAAAAAGAATGAACTATTGTACTCAGTTGTTTTGAATTCATACTTAAATTCTTGCTAGAATGACATTGTACTTTAAAACTTTATTGTGGGGACAGCATTATGGCATAGTGGGTTAAGCCTCTGCCTGCAATGGCGGCATCCCATATGGGCAATGATTCGAGACCTGGATGCTCTATTTCCAATCCAGCTTTCTGCTAATGTGCCTAGGAAAACAGCGGAAGATGGCCCAGCTGCTTGGGCCCTTGCACCCACATGGGAAACCTGGAAGAATCTCCTGGCTCCTGGCTTCAGCCTGGCCCAGCCCTGGCCATTGCGACCATTTGGGGAGTGAACCAACAGATGGAAGATTCTCTCTGTCTCTGTCTCTTCTTCTGTTCTCTCTGTGTAACTCTGATTTTCAAGTAAATAAATTTTTAAAAAAACCTGCTATACATTTTTTCTTTTTTTTTTAAAGATTTATTTATTGGGCTACTCTGTGGCATAATGGGTAAAGATGTTGGTCCCAAATTTTCTTACATGTGATAAAATTGCCCTTTTGTAAGATGTTTAAATTATATTTAGAGGAAGTAGTGAAAAAAATCTCTTATTATTTTTTAAAGATTTATTTATTTGAAAGGCAGAATTACAGAAAGGCAGAGAGAAAGAGGTCTTTGATCTGCTAGTTCACTCCCCAAATGGCTGCAACAGTCAGCGCTGGGCCAGACTGAAGTCAGGAGCTGGGAGCTTCTGGGTCTCCCATGTGGGTGCAGGGGCCCAAGTACTTGGGCCATCTTTTGTTGCTTTCTCAGGCACATTAGCAGAGAGCTAGGAAAATCTTTCTAAATTATTGCTTTATTAAAACGTAGATTGGGGAACCAGTGTTGTGGCATGGTGGGTTAAACTACTGCCTGTGATGCTGGCATCTGAAGAGTATCAGTTTGTGTCTTGACTGCTCTATTTCCAATCCAGCTTCCTACTAATGTGCCTGGGAAAACAGTGGAGGATGACCCAATTGCTTGGACCCCTCCACCCACGTGGAAGACTTGAAAAAAGCTCCGGATCACTGTTGTAGTTTAGGGAGTGAACCAGAGGTTGAAAGGTCCCCATTTTCTCCCTCTTCCTCTGTAACTCTGACTTTCAAACAAATAAATCTTAAAAAATTAGTTTATATTTTTGGAGTGTTAGTCATCAATAATTTAATAACCCACATGTGGTTCTTCTAAAGAAAATAAATATAATTTTATAAACATTCTTTTGTTCTTTATAGACTGGGATGCCCTAATGGTAAGATGCTAGCATCCCTCTTGGTGGTGTCTAGGTTCCATTCCTGGCTTCCGCTCCTGACTCCAGCTTCCATCTAATTAAGACTTTTGTGGGGGAGGCTATGGCGATACCTTAAGTAATTGGGTTCCTACCACCCACATGGGAAACCTGGATTGCATTCCCTGCTCTGGATTTGGACCTTAGCCTGGCCTTAGCTGTTGGCAGGTATTTGGGAATGGACCGGCAGATGGGAGTGTGCTCACTTGTTCTCTCTCTCAAATAAGTTAATTTAAAAGAAAAATTTTTTAAAAGATTTATTTATTTATTTTAAAGTCAGAGTTACACAGAGAGAGGAGAGGCAGAGAGAGAGAGGTCTTGCATCTGCTGGTTAACTCCCCAATTGGCTGCAACGGCTGAGCTGCACCAATCCGAAGCCAGGAGCCAGGAGCTTCTTCCAGGTCTCCCACGCAGGTGTAGGGGCCCAAGGACTTGGGCCGTCTTGTACTGCTTTCCCAGGCCATAGCAGAGAGCTGGAAGTGGAAGTGGAGCAGCCGGGTCTTGAACCAGCGCCCATATGGGATGCAGGCACTGCAGGCGGCAGCTTTACCCCCTACGCCACAGCACCGGCCCCTAAAAGAAAATTTTAAGAAGGGAAAATACCCATAATTTTATTGGCTTAATTCAACTAGTTTTGTCTTTTGGTGTACTCTATATTTTGCCATTTTTCATTATAAGTTTATTATATTTGTTTCTAGAGAATTATATAGTGGTAGCTAATTTTAAAAACCAGAAACGGGGAGGGCATTTAGTGTAGAGGTTAAGATGCTGCTTGGAATGTCTGCATCCTCTATTGGAGTGCCTGTTTCAAGTCTGAGCTCCTGCACTAAGCTCTTTCACTTTTTTTTTAAAACAAATTTATTTTATTTTATTTTTTTTAATTTGACAGGTAGGGTTATAGACAGTGAGAGAGAGAGAGAGAGAGAGAGAGAGAGAGAAAGGTCTTCCTTCCGTTGGTTCACTCCACAGATGGCCGCAATGGACGGCGCTGCGCTGATCCGAAGCCAGGAGCCAGGTGCTTCCTCCTGGTCTCCCATGTGGGTGCAGGGCCCAAGGACCTGGGCCATCCTCCTCTGCCCTCCTGGGCCAAGCAGAGAGCTGGACCGGAAGAGGAGCAACCGGGAACCTGGCGCCCACATGGGATGCTGGCGCTTCAGGTGGATGATTAACCAAGTGAACCATGGCGCCAGCCCCACTCCTTCACTTTTGATCCAACTTCTTGCTAATGTACATCTTGGGAGGCAACAGATGATAGATCAAATGCTTGGGTCCCTGCCACCCTTCTGGGAGACCCAGATTGTATTCTGGGCTCCAATCTTCAGCCTTGCTCAGCCTTGGCTATTGTGAGCATTTCGGGAGTGACAGTGGACGGATGAGCTCTCTCTGCCTTTCAAATAAAATGAAAATTTCATTTCATACTTTATTTTTCAAACAATGAAAATATGTATATTTTTTAAAAAGCAGGCAATAGTAATGCAGATGAGCACTTTTCCTTATACATACTTTGTTATGAATGAGCTTAAAATAATTTTGTAATTCTCCTCTACTTATTCCTTTTGTCCTCGTTGACATTTGATTTTTATTAGGTGACAGAGGAATCTCTTCTCTTAATGACTTAGGGAAGTGGTAGAGAGTAAAAGTGGACTCTTGCAGTACCTGAAGTTGTTAACTTTGAAGTAGGCTAGAATTATTGGCTATATTGAACCAGTTGTTGCTGCTTTTGAAAATGTCATGATAGTATCTTTTCAGATTTTTCTTTCATTAATGCAAATGTTAATAGAAATTTAGTTGGTATACTGTTTTTTAAGATAGCATTTAGGCTGGCGCCGTGGCTCAATAGGCTAATCCTCCACCTGCGGCACCGGCACACTGGGTTCTAGTCCCGGTCGGGGTGCCAGATTCTGTCCCGGTTGTTCTTCTTCCAGGCCAGCTCTATACTGTGGCCAGGGAGTGCAGTGGAGGATGTCCCAGGTCCTTGGGCCCTGCACCCCATGGGAGACCAGGAGAAGCACCTGGCTCCTGGCTTTGGATCAGCGTGGTGCGCCAGCTGCAGCGGCTATTGGGGCGTGACCCAACGGCAAAGGAAGACCTTTCTCTCTGTCTCTCTCTTACTGTCCACTCTGCCTCCCCCCCACCCCAAAAAAAAGATGTCATTTAAATTTTCTTTTCTTTTTTTTTGGGGGGGGGGTTTAAAGATTTATTGATTTGAGAGGCAGAGTTACAGAGAGAAGGAGAAACACAGAGAGAGATCTTTCATCCACTGGTTTACTCCCCAAATGACTGCAATGGCTGGAACTAGGCCGATCCGAAGACAGGAGCTTCTTTCGGGTCTTACGCATGGGTGTAGGGGCCCAAGCACTTGGGCTGTCTTCCACTGCTTTCCCAAGCCATCAAGAGAGCTGGATCAGAACTGGAATAACTGGGACTTGAACTAGTGCCCATATCAGATGCCAGTGCCGCAGACAAAGGCTTAACCTACTATACCGCAGCACCTGCTCCATTTTTTTTATAAAGTTTTTTTAAGATTGATTGATTGATTCAAAAGAGTTAGAATCTTCCATGAGCTGGTTCACTCCCCAGATGGTTGCCACAGCCATGGCTGGGCCAGACTGAAACCAGGAGCTTTTCTCAGGTCTCCCAAGTCGGTAGTAGGGA
The DNA here is from genome assembly GCF_051225735.1 of Oryctolagus cuniculus. NCBI lineage: Eukaryota > Metazoa > Chordata > Mammalia > Lagomorpha > Leporidae > Oryctolagus > Oryctolagus cuniculus. The sequence continues at coordinate 67,533,389 of NC_142878.1, forward strand.
CCCAAGCATTCAGGCCATGTTCTGCTGCTTTTCCCAGGCCTTTAGCAGGGAGCTGGATAGGAAGCTCAAACCCCATCCCCATATGGGATGCCGGCATTGCAGGTGGGTGGCTTTATGTTGTATGCCACAACACGGTCCCCACCTCTGCCTTTCAAGTAAATAAGTAAATCTTCAAAATTTTTTAAAAAGGCAGGCATTGTGGTACAGCCAGTTGAGCCACCACATCCTCGTTGGGACATCCTCATCCCCTGTCAGAGTGCCAGATTGAGTCTTGGCTTCTCTGCTTCTGATCCAGCTCCCTGCTTGTATACAGATGGTGGCTCAAGTGCTTAGGTTCCTGCCACTTGGAGGCAGGAGCTTCTTTTGGGTCTCTCACTTGGGCTGTCTTCCACTGCTTTTTCCCAGACCATTAGCAGGGAGCTGGATCAGAAGTGGAGCAGCCAAGTCATGAAAATTGGTGCCCACATGGGATGCCAGTGTTAAAAGGGGTAGCTTAACCAATATGCCACAGTGCTGGCCCCATAGCATATCTAATCTAGTGACATCTGTGTTTTATTAATGTGCTATTCTGAAGACTTTTGAATATGTAATAAACATTTGTCTTAATTTGGGTGCCGCAGGATGAGTTGTGTATGAAAAAAGGATGAAGACAACCTGGATTAATGACTCATCTCCCACTTTTTCAGCTCTATTTTAATTTGTAATGTAACACTTACATGTATTGAAAGTATAGATGTCTAATAACTTCTGTTATTGAGTAATGGAGTACAAGAACGATGGTATGGCATAATCAGTGTCATGACTAACTAGTAATCCATTCAGGACAGGAACCTGAGTTCCTTCCACCTAATCTGGAGGTCTTTCCTCAGGTGCCTAATCCAGAACCTTGCATGTATGCATTATTATTTATGTAGATAACTAATTCATAATCTGCCTAAATTATATGTCAGACCTTGACTTTGTTGCTTTTAAAGTTTGATTTGTATTTTTTATATTTTTATTTCTTTTTTAAGATTTAGTTATTTTTTTGAAAGAGTTAAAGAGAGGCAGAGGCAGAGAGAGAAAGAGAGAGAGGTCTTCCATCTGATGACTCACTCCCCAGTAGCCGCAGTGGCTGGAACTGCCCCAATCCGAATCCGAAGCTAGGAGCCAGGAGCTTCTTCTGGGTCTCCCACACAGGTAAAGGGGCCCAAAAACTTGAGCCATCTTCTATTGCTTTCCCAGGCCATAGCAGAGAGCTGGATTGGAAGTGGAGCAGCCAGGACTCTAACCGGTGCCCATATGGGATGCTGGCAGTGCTGTAGGCAGCTTTACCTGCTGTGCCACAGTGCCAGCCTCAGAATTTTATTTGAAAGGCAGAGAGAGAGATCAATCTTCCATCTGTTTCACTCCAAATGCCTACAATAACTGGGATTGGACCAGATTGAAGCCATGAGCCCAGAACTCAATGCAAGTTTCCTACATGAGTTACAGTGACCCAACGACTTGAGCCATTCTTTGCTGCCTCCCAAGGTGTACATTAGCAGGAAGCTGGAATTGGAATTGGTGCTGGGAGTCAAATGCAGGCACTGCGTGTGGGAGGTGTGGGCTTCTTAAGTGGCATTTAATCACTGTGCCAAATGCACGCCCCTTGATTTGTGTCTTTTATAATTTCCTTTAGACTTGTATTTATTATCTACTCTTGTTTCCCTTCTAATATGTGGTATATCAGAATACTACTGGCATTCATTCAGTAAGCTTCTTTTTTTTTTAATCTCTTTATTTGAGAGAGATTGAAACACACAGAGATCTCACATCTGCTGGCTTACTCTGCAAATGCTGATTAACAGTCCAAGGAAGGACCAAGAGTCAGGATCTTATTTCAGGTATCCCAAGTTGGGTGGCAGTCACATGAGCCATCACTGCTGCTTCCGGGGGTCTGTATTAGTGAAAGACAGATATCAAGAGTGAAGCCAGGTATTATACCCTGGCATTCTAATAAGGGACACAGGCATCTTAACAGTTGTCTTAATTGCTGAGTTGAGTGACTGCCCTAGCAGTTGTATTTATTAGAGTGTATTGATGTTGTGGTTTAGTGGGTTAAACCACTGCCTGTGATGCTGGTATCCCCTATGAGCACCAGTTTGAGTCCCAGCTGCTCCACTTTTGATCCAGCTCCCTGCTAATGCACCTGAGAAGGCAGTGGAAGATGGCTTGAGTGCTTGGGCCTCCTGCTACCCATGTGGGAGACCAGGATAGTGCTTCTGGCTTCTGCCTGGACCAGCTCATCTCTGCCCTGGTCATTGCAAACGTTTGGGGTGTGAACCAGAGGATGGAAGATCTTTTTCTGTCTCTGCCTCTCTCTGTATACCTCTGCCTTTCAGATAACTAAATACATTTTCTTGTTTTAAAGATTTTGTTTATTTCTTGGGCCGGCGCCACGGCTCAATAGGCTAATCCTCCGCCTTGCGGCGCCGGCACACCAGGTTCTAGTCCCGGTCGGGGCACCGGATTCTGTCCCGGTTGCCCCTCTTCCAGGCCAGCTCTCTACTGTGGCCCGGGAGTGCAGTGGAGGATGGCCCAAGTCTTGGGTCCTGTACCCCGTGGTAGACCAGAAGCACCTGGCTCCTGCCTTCGTTCGGATCAGCGCGGTGCGCTGGCCGCAGCAGCCATTTGAGGGTGAACCAATGGCAAAGGAAGACCTTTCTCTCTGTCTCTCTCTCTCACTGTCCTCTCTGCTGTCAAAAAAAAAAAAAAAAAAAAAAAAAAAAAATTTTTGTTTATTTCTTTGAAAGGTGAGAGACAGAAAGGTCTTCTATCTGCTGGTTCACTCTCCAGATGGCTGCAGTGGGCAGAGCTGGGCTGATCCAAAGCCAGGAGCCAGGAGCCAGGAGCTTCTTTTAGGTCTCCCACGTGGGTGCAGGAGCCCAACACTTGGGCAATCTTTCACTGCTTTCCCAGGCTGTAAGCAGAGAGTTAGATGAGAAGAGGAGTAGCCGGGACTTGAACCAGGGCCCATAGGGATGCTGGTGCCTCAGGTGGAGGCTTAGCCTACTATGCCGAAGTGCTGGCCCCAATAAATCTTAATAAAAAAAAAAAGTATCTTAGGTAATTTATTTTAAGATTCCTTCATAGACAATGTGCTATTGTTCCCTCACGTTGTTTGGGTAGCAATTTGTGCAGTGCAGACCTCTTTAGTAAAATATTAACTGACTTTATGCTTGTTTCATTACTTGATCCTAAGGCAAGACAATTTACAACTGTTACTGTTTTCCTCAAAGATTGCTTGATATCAGGAATTTTGTGACAAGGAAGGAACATTTAAAATTTTATTTTATAGTCCCTTTTTTGAGTAAGAGTTATTTATTACAGGGAGGATTATTTGATTCATTGACAAAGTTTTTTCTTCATTACCTGGTCTTTTTGAGAGGAGTGAGAAAAGTGTGGTTCAGTTCAAAAAAGACTGAGATGGGGCCGGCGCCTTGGCTCACTTGGTTAATCCTCCGCCTGTGGCACCGGCATCCCATATGGGTGCCGGGTTCTAGTCCTGGTTGCTCCTCTTCCAGTCCAGCTCTCTGCTGTGGCCTGGGAGGGCAGTGGAGGATGGCCCAAGTACTTGGGACCCTGCACCTGCATGGGAGACCAGGAGGAAGCACCTGGCTCCTGGTTTTCGGATCGGTACAGCTCCGGCCGTAGTGGCCATTTGGGGAATGACCCAATGGAAGGAAGACCTTTCTCTCTGTCTCTCTCTCTCTCACTATCTGTAACTCTACCTGTCAAAAAAAAAAAAAAAAAAAAAAAAGACTGAGTTACCTGTGTGCCAGGTTACTGGAGTAATAGATCTCTGTCTTCAGGATTCTCAAAATCTAATGCAATTAAAGATACAGAAACAGTCTTTGATTATGATAAGAGCTAAGGTAGACATAATCACAGGTAATCAGGAAATGAGCTTAGGAGTGCTCCCACCTCTGGAAGAGTTTATGCAGATTTGTTATTTATTTTTAGATATTTAGTAGGATTCTCCAGTAAAGCCATTTGGGTGTGGAGGTTTTTTACTACAGTTTCCATTTTAAAAATAGGGAGAACTTTTGGCCTAGTGGTTAACACGCTGGTTAGGATGCCCCTGTCTTACATCAGAGTGCCTGGGTCAAGTTACTGGCTTGGGCTCTTGATTGCTCCTTGTGTGGACCCAGGGAAATGTCAGGTGATAGTTCAAGCGGTTGGGTTCTTTGTTGTTGTTTTTAGAAAGATTGATTTATTTAAAAGGCAGAGTCACAGAAGAGAGGGAGAAACAGGAATCTCAACTTCCCAAATGTAATGTCTTACTTCCCAAATGGCCACAACAGCCAGGGTTGGGCCAGGCTGAAGGCAGGAGCCAGGAAATCCATCCTGGTATTTGATATGGGTGTCAGGGACCCAAATATTTGGGCCATATTTTGTTGCCTTCCCAGGTACATTTACTGGGAACTGTATTGGAAGCAGAATAGCTAAGACTTGAACTGACACTCGATATGGGATGCTGGCATTACAAACAGCAGGTAAACCACAATGCCATGATACAGGCTCCAGGTGATTGGGTTCCTGCCATTCACATGGGAGGCCTGGATTGAGTTCCTAAGTCTCAGCCATTGTTGATCATTTGGAGTAACCATCTATCAGATGGGTGCTTTCTCTGTCTGCCTCTCAAATAAATTTTTAAAAATTATTTTAAAAATACAAATAGATATAGAGCTAATCAGATGCTGTGAGCTTTGGTGGTTTATACTTTTTAAGGAATTTGACCATTTCATCTAAATTTTTTGTTGAATGCATGGGAATAAAGTTGTTTGTAATATTTCATGATTTTTCTTTTAAAGCCTCTGTAGTGATGTCCAGGATCTGTAGTGCTGTTTAGATTTCCATTCCCAATATTGGCAATTTATGTTTTCCATTTCCCTCTTAGTCCTGTTGAAAATTTATCAATTTGCTGATCTTTTTGAAAAATTCAACTTTTGGTTTTATTTTTTCCCTGTTTTTTTTTTTTTTTTGAGACAGAGAAAGGTCTTCCTTTGCCGTTGGTTCACCCTCCAATGGCTGCCGCGGCCGATGGCAGGAGCCAGGAGCCAGGAGCCAGGTGCTTTTCCTGGTCTCCCATGGGGTGCAGGGCCCAAGCACCTGGGCCATCCTCCACTGCACTCCCTGGCCACAGCAGAGAGCTGGCCTGGAAGAGGGGCAACCGGGACAGAATCCGGCGCCCCAACCGGGACTAGAACCCGGTGTGCCGGCGCTGCTAGGCGGAGGATTAGCCTAGTGAGCCGCGGCGCCGGCCCTTTTCTCCCTGTTTTTAACTTCATTGATTTCTGGTTCTATTGAATACTCTTATTTTGTTGAATACTCTTATTTTTTTTCCTTTTTTTTTTTTTAAGGTTTATTTTATTTATTTGGAAGACAGAGTTACAGAGAGAGGTAGAGACAGAGAGAGTTCTTCCATCTGCTGGTTCACTCCCCAGATGGCTGCAACGGCCAGAGCTGTGCCTATCCGAAGCCAGGAGCCAGGAGCTTCCGCCGGGTCTCTCACATGGGTGCAGGGGCCCAAGGACTTGGACCATCTTCCACTGCTATCCCAGGCCATAGCACAGAGTTGGATTGGAAGAGGAGTAGCTGGGACTAGAACTGGTGCCCATATGGGATGCCAGCGCTCCAGGCCACAGCTTTAACCTGCTCCGCCACAGCGCTGGCCCCTAATTTTTTTTTCCTTTTAATATTTATTTTATTTATTTGAAAGGCAGAGCTACAGAGAGGGAGAAACAGAAAAAGATCTCTGTCTGGCTGCCTCAACAGCCAGGGGTGGGCCAGGCCAAAGCCAGAAACTCCATCCAGGTCTCCCACATTGGGTGGCAGGGGCCGAAGCACTTAGGCCATCTTTTGCTGCTTTCCCAGGCACATCATCAAGGGAGTTGGGTTGTATGTGGAGCAGCTGGAACTCGAACTGGTGCCCATCAGGATTCCAGCTTCACAGGCAGCAACTTAACCTACTAAGCCACAGTGTTGGCCCCTGAATACTCTGTCTCTTAACAGCAGGTTGGATTTTCTTCCTTTGTGGTATGTCATACAACATTTTACTGAATGCTGGATATTTTGAATAGGGCAGTAAAGACTAAATAACTATTCTTATACCTGGAAAATTATATTCCACAGGACTTTTAGTATACGGAATTGAGTCAGCCTAGTCATGAGTTGAGCTGAGTTTTACATTTTCTTATGGCAAAGGGTACCTTTAGTATACCATAGGCTTAAAATTTGGTTTGTGTTGACTTTGTATTTACGCTGACTTTGTTGACTTAACTTATGTTGACTTTGTACTTATGAATTGGGGAGTAGGAAGGTGTTTCTTAATTTTTATGATTAGCTCTCAGGTTTTGGATTTTCATGTGTTTCAGAGGGGGAATTTGTGGGTGTTCTTGACCCTTTCCCAGAGATAGACTACTATTGGGTTAATTGGTGCTTGTTAGGTTGGTGGTGGAGTCTGAAACAACTGTGTTGTCCGGATCCAGTTTCAAACTTGGACAGGCCCTGTGGTTTTTGGGCATCAGTGGTAGGGCTTTTTCAGTGATCTTGCCCCTCTAGGCCTGGCTGTTCCTTGCATCTTTGCAAGTCCTATTTGGAAAAGTTTTCCTAAGCCTGCCTCAGTGGTAGATTCCTGGTGGCGCTGGTATAAGATTCTAGGCTCAAGACTCCTTCCTGCCTCTTTCCATAGTGGTAGATGGACTTTGCTTTCATCCATAATGTCTTCACTTACCACTTAATACTGTGGGTGTGACTAGACTTGCCCCTTCTGTAGTGCCTTAAAGGCTTATTATATCCTTTGGGAATGGGGATATGTTTGAGGCTTTGTACTTTTCCCATAGCAGAGGCTACTCCCTTTCTCCAGCCACTGGGCACCATAGAGGAAGTGCTGTCTCCAGTCCCACTGAGAGCAAGAACCTGGTGGAGGTTCAGTGAAGACCTTGAAGATGGACTTGAATTTCCCTCATATCTGTGGCTTCCAAGGATGCTCCATGCTCACATTTTACCTTGAGCAATTTATTAACAATTTTAGATGAATTCTTTTCAGCTGCTTTAATGGCATCCTTGCTCTATCATAGGTTAGCCAGTGTTTGCCTCCTTTGAATCCTAGAAAGAGCTTGTCTTGTCTTGTACTTGAGGTTACTGGGTTGCCTTGTATCTTCTACTGTTTGATGGGTTCAATAAAGGTTTAATTTTGTGGTTTATCCAGTTTTTTGTTGTTGTTGTTGTTAGACTAGAATCAGCATTCTTCTGAGTTTTCTATTGTCTAGATAGAACCCAATCAAGATAAGAATGGATCTCTAGGCAAAACTCCAGCTGGTCATAGCAAGTTTGTTTTCTGGGGCTCTAGTTTTTAAGTCCATGACTACTTTGTTCTCAAAATCTCTTTTCGTTAGGGCAGACTAAAGGAAATGGTCCACCTGGCTAGATTCATAGTGGAGAAAGACTGATTCCCCAGCTGGACCTAGATTGCCTTTTCTTCTTTATGCTATGATTCCCACTTAAGGGTCAGGTCCTCTGGTACAATTTTTGTCATTCCCCCCCCCCCCCATCTCTTTCTCCAACCCTGCTCATTCTTCCATTCTATTTCCTGATAATGCATTACCAAATAAACCAGGTGTATTTTGAATTTTTAAATTCAGAATTGAGATGTAGTATTTCAGTAATTTATGTGCCTGATAATTTGACATATTTTGTTGATAGGTTATTTTGTCATTTTTTTTAAAAGAAAATGTTTAAAAGATGAGATAAGAGGCCAAATTTTACTTGTTCCCTTTGCCTGTCCTTTTCTTCTGTTCTCTTATTCTGCCTCTGATTCACAATAGTTTAAAGTTCTGGCACTACTGGAAAACTTTGCTGATACTACTTTTAGGCTAGGGCCAAAGTATTAGATGAAGATCTATAGGTGTTAAGAAATTTGTAAACTATGTATATAAAACAATTTATCATTTGAAATATGCAGTGATATTAAGTACAGTTGCCTTGTTGTGTAACTGTTACTATCATCCATGTCTGGAACTTTTTCATCTTCTCAAACTGAACACGGTTCCAATAGTTCTCAGTGTTCATTCATGTTGTAGCATGTGTCAGGATTTCCTTCTTTTACGTGACTGAGTACTGTTTAATTGTATGTATGTGCTGCATTTTGTTTATCCAGTCATCTGTTTGTGGACACTGGTTTTCCTTTCTTTTAAGATTTATTTATCTGAAAGGCAGAGTTATCGAGAGAGAGAGAGAGATCTGTTGATCTTCTGTTTGTTAGTTCATTCCCCAGATGTTCTCAGTGGCCAGGAGTGGAGCAGGCTGAAGCCAGGTCTCCCGTGGGTCACTGGGTTCAAGCACTGTGGCTGTCTTCCACTGCTTTCCCAGGCATATTGATAGGGAGCTGGATCATAAATGGAACATCTAGTGACTTGAACCAGTGCTCTTCTGGGACAGGTGATGGTGTAACCTGCTGTACCACAATGCTGGCCTCTCCTACCTTTTTTTTTTCCTTTTCCTTTTCCTTTTTTTTTTTTTTTTTTTTTAAATTTATTTGACAGGTAGAGTTACAGACATTGAGAGTTTTACTCCCCAAATGGCTGCTGCGCCAATCCGAAGCCAGGAGCCAGGTGCTTCTTCCTGGTCTCCCATGTGGGTGCAGAGGCCCAAGCACTTGAGCCATCTTCCACTGCCCTCCCGGGCCACAACAGAGAGCTGGACTGGAAGAGGAGCAACCGGGACTAGAACCCGGCGCCCATATGGGATGCCGGTGCTGCAGGCGGAGGATTAACCAAGTGAGCCACGGTGCCCCCCCCCCCCCCACTTTGGCTATAGTGAATAATACTGCTATGAATATGAATGTATTGTTCAAATCTCTGCTTTTGTTTCTTCTGGTATATACCTAGAATGGCTGCGTTATATGGTAATTTTTATACTTTAAAAAATATTTATTAATTTATTTGAAAAGTTGGAAAAAAGAGAGATCAGATCCTATCCACTGATTCACTCCTTAAATGCCCATAAATAGCCAGGACTGGGCCAGATGGATGTCAGGAGTCAGAAACTTGTCTGATCTCCATGAGGTTAGAGACCTAAGTACTTGAGCCATCATCTCCCACGGTGCACATTAGCTGGAAGCTGGAATCAGAGTTGGAAGCAGAGTTGCGACTCTTAACTCAGGCATCCTGATAAAGAATTGGGTGTCCCGAGTGGCATCTTTACTACTTTGGCAAGTACCTACTCCTGATTGAAGGAGTTCTTTATATATTCTGGATATCAGCTCCTTTTTTTTTTAAATTTTTTTATTTAACAGGTAGAGTTATAGACATTGAGAGAGACAGAGAGAAAGGTCTTCCTTCTGTTGGTTCACTCCCCTAATGGCCGCTGCGGCCGGCGCTGCGCCGATCCGAAGCCAGGAGCCAGGTGCTTCCTCCCGGTCTCCCATGTGGGTGCAGGGACCCAAGCACTTGGGCCATCCTCTGCTGCCCTCCTGGGCCACAGCAGAGAGCTGGACTGGAAGAGGAGCAACCGAGACTAGAACCCAGGGTGCCGGCGCTGCAGGTGGAGGATTAGCCAAGTGAGCCACGGCGCCGGCCAAGCGCCTTTTTTTTTTTTTTGGACAGGCAGAGTGGCCAGTGAGAGAGAGAGACAGAGAAAGGTCTTCCTTTTCCTTTAGTTCAACCCCCCAATGGCCGCTGCGGCCAGCGCACTGCACTGATCTGAAGCCAGGAGCCAGGTGCTTCCCCTGGTCTCCCATGTGGGTGCAGGGCCCAAGGACCTGGGCCATCCTCCTCTGCACTCCCGGGCCACAGCAGGGAGCTCGGCCAAGCTCCTTTTGATATATGTGATTTGCAGATCCTTTCTTTCATTCCATGAGTTGCCTGTTTCACTGTTGATAGTGCCCTTTGATAAACAAATGTTTTTAACTTTGATGTAGTATAATTAATTTTTTTCTTTTATTCCTTATGCTTTTGGTGTCATAGCCAATAAACAGTTGCCAAGTGCAGTATCTTGAGCTTTTTCCCTTATTTTTTTCTTTAAGAGTTCTATGGTTTTAGTTCTTACATTTAGTGTTTTGACTAAGTTTGAGTTAATTTTGTATATGGTCCAAATGTCTAGCATCATTTTTTGCATTGTGATACCTAGTTTTCCTAGCATCAGAGGTCTGTAGTTTTGTTACAGATACAGATAGACCTCGTGCTGAGATGTAGAATGCTGTTTTTCACATTATTTCTATAATTAGATTTGAGATTTTTCTGTTCAATTATTGGGCTAAGGGTACTCATAGCAACTGCCCTGGAACTCTGACCCCCATTTGTAACATTGTATCTATAAAAAGTTAATTTTGGGCTCCTAGAAGCCAATTTGTGAGCAGTGCTTTTACAGATTGAGGTTGTTTTAAGGTTTTGCACAGCCAAAGGTTTCCCAGAGAAGTCACCCGTTCCAAAAGCTGTTTAGATGAAAAGCAGAAGCTAAAGAATTATGAAAAAGTGGGATTTTGGGTAACTTTTTTTAATTAGGCAAAATTTTTTCACATGGAAGGTTATTATTTTTTTAAAAATCCATTTATTTATATGAGGGGAAGAGAAATAGGGAGACATCTCTTCATCTGCTGGTTTATTCCTCAAATGCCCTCACAGCTAGGCCTGGGTTAGGCTGAAGCTGAGAGTTGAAAACTCAATCTAGGTCTCTCTGAGTGTCAGGGACTGCAGTTCTTTGTTGTTGCTTTTTCCTTCAAGAAAAAAAAAATGGCTGATGCCATGGTGCATTGGATTAAGCTGCTGCCTGCATGGCATCCCACATGGGTGCCTGCTACTTCACTTTCAATCTAGCTCCCTGCTAATGGGCCTGGGAAAGCAGCTAGAAGATGGCCCAAGTGCTTGGGCCCCTGCATCACATGGGAGACCCGGATGGAGTTTTCGGCTCCTGGGTTGGCCTGGCCCAGCCCTGGTTGTTGTTGCCATTTGGGGAGTGAATCAATAAGATCTCTCTCACTTTCTGCCTCTCCCTCTGCTGTCACTCTGCCTTTCAAATAAATAAGTAAAAATTTTAAAAATGTTTATTTATTTGTTTGAAAGGCAGAGTGACACAGAAAGAGGGAAAGATATTGAAGAGAGAGATATTCTGCTGCTGCTTCACTCCCAAAATGCCTGCAACAGCTGGGGCTGGACCAGCTGGAAGCCAGGAATTCCACCTGGGTCTCCCACGTAGTTGGAACCAAAGCACTTGAGCCATCATCTGCTGCCTTCAAGATGAATTGGCAGGAAGTTGGATTGGAAATAGAATAGCTGGGACTGGCACTGCAATATGGGATGTGGTGTCCAAGAAGGGGCTTAACCTGCTAACCAGACTGAAGTTTTTGAGCTGTCACCTGCTGTCCCCCCATGATGTGCATTAGCAGGAAGCTGGAATTGGGAGCAGAGACAGGAATTGGATCCAGGTGCTTTTTTTAAAAAAAAAGATTTATTTTATTTATTTGAAGGATAGTGCTACAGAGAGAGGTAGAGACAGAGAGAGGTCATGCATGTGTTGGTTCACTCCCCAGATGGCAACAATGGCCAGAGCTGCGTCGATCCGAAACCAGGAGCCAGGAGCTTCTTCTGGGTCTCCCACGTGGGAGCAGGAGCCCAAGGATTTGGGCCATCTTCTGCTTTCCCAGACCATAGCAGAGAGCTGGATTGGAAGTGGAGCTGCCGGGACTGGAACCGGTGCCTGTATCTGATGCTGGCACTCCAGGCAATGTCTTTACCTGCTATGCCACAGTGCTGGCCCCCAAAGAAAGCTTTAACCAAGAGCCATACTGGCTGGCGCCGCGGCTCAACAGGCTAATCCTCCGCCTGTGGCGCTGGCACACCGGCGGGTTCTATTCCCGGTTGGGGCACTGGATTCTGTCCCGGTTGCTCCTCTTCCAGTCCAGCTCTCTGCTGTGGCCCGGGAAGGCAGTGGAGGATGGCCCAAGTGCTTGGGCCCTGCACCCACATGGGGAGACCAGGAGAAGCACCTGGCTCCTGGCTTTGGATCAGCGCGGTGCGCCGGCCACAACGTGCTGACCACAGCGGCCATTGGGGGGTGAACCAACAGAAAAGGAAGACCTTTCTCTCTGTCTCTCTCTCTCGTTGTCTAACTCTGCCTGTCCAAAAAAAAAAAAAAAAAGTACCATACGGCTACCCTTGAAACTTTTTGTTTTAATTTTAAAAGATTTATTTATTTATTTGAAAGAGTGACGGGGGGTGGGGGGAGAAAGAGGGGGAGAGAGAGAGAGAATCTTCCATCTTCCCAAATGGCTGCAATGGGCTGGGGTCAGGTTGAGGTCAGGAGCCAGGAGCTTCTTCAGAGTCTCCCATGTGGGTGGCAGGGGCCCACGGACTTGAACCATTTTCTGCTGCTTTAACATGTGCGTTAGCAGAGCACTGGATTGGAACTGGAACAGTTGGAGCTTGAACCAGCACCTATATGCGGTGCTGGCGCTGTAGGCCTTGGCTTAACCTGCTGTACCACAATGCTGACATGTGAATATTTGCAAATTTTGCTCAGTTGAGTTTAATAAGTTTTTGGTTAGAACTCATGTAATATATAATTTTTCTTTTTCTTTTGTTTTTTTGACCGGCAGAGTGGACAGTGAGAGAGAGAGACAGAGAGAAAGGTATTCCTTTTGCCGTTGGTTCACCCTCCAATGGCCGCCGTGGCCTGCGCGCTGTGGCCGGCACACCGTGCTGATCCGAAGCCAGGAGCCAGGTGCTCCTCCTGCTCTCCCATGGGGTGTAGGGCCCAAGCACTTGGGCCATCCTCCACTGCACTCTCGGGCCACAGCAGAGAGCTGGCCTAGAAGAGGGGCAACCGGGACAGAATCCAGCGCCCCAGCTGGGACTAGAACCTGGTGTGCCGGTGCCGCTAGGTGGAGGATTAGCCTATTATTATATTATATATTATTATATATTAATTAATATATTAATTAATACCAATATATTCTATAATATATATTAATATATAATATATGTAATGTAATTTCTGAAAAAAAGTTTAAAAAATTTTGGGGAGATACAGAGAGCTCCCATCCTTTGATTCATTCCGCACACCTGTGATGACTGGGACTGAACTGAGGACAGGCACCAGGAACTCAATCCAGATCAGTATTGTAGGTGGGAGGAACCCAAATACTTGAACAATCAGTGCTGCTTCCCAGAGTCTACATTAGCAGGAAACTGTAGTCCTGAGCTAGAGGCAGGGATCAAATCCTGGCACTTGATATGGAACATGGGCATCTTAATTGGTGTCTTAATCACATACCTGCCTCTACATTTAATATTGTCTTACGAAGTAATGAGCTTCATTTTTCCCTGAGCATTCAAGCAGATTTTAAATTGCTTTTCTTCAGGAATGTTACCTTAGGTATCTCTGCTTTGCTTGGGAAGTTGAATTATAAGAGTTTTTTCCCTCCCCAATTTTCGTGTTTTATAATCTTAGAAATAAATTATAAAGGGACATTTAACAAAATGGAAACTAGTGGTAGAGTGTAAGTATAAATTATGTAGTTTCATTAGTTATAATCTACAATTTAACAATTTTTTACTTTGAGTTGGTAAACATTTTAAAAATTAAAAATAATGCTGATGTGGAAGATTCAGTCTTTTGTACATTACTGATTGAAAACATTTTCTAGAAGGTAGCTTGTTGATATTTCTAGAGATATTACCAAATGTTAGAAATCTGAATAAATTCATTGCTAACAAACTGTCTTAATTAGAAATGTAGACTGAAATTTTTGTAGTTACTCATTTGAGGTAATACTACTAATATGGACAGTTTAATTTTTTAGCAGGCCTTTGGTTAAATAAATTATGAAATATTTATACATTGGCATATTATATAACCATTACTAGAGCTTCCATCCAGTAAAGTATTGAATGGATGGTGAGATTGGACATAAAGTTTGTCTCTTTGTCTCGTTCCTGATATTAGGAAGAGAACAATTACATTTTTTGTCATGTACGAAGTACTTTGGGTTTTTTTTTATGAGGTTGAGGAAGTTATTTTTTGTTATGTATTTTTTTATTATGAAAAAATGTTGGATTTGATCAGATACTTTTTCTGGGTGAATTGAAATGATATCAGGTGGATTTTTTTCCCTTTACTCGATAATGTGTATTATGTCGGGTTTCCTGTATTGAATTGCCCTGACATTTATCCCACTTGATCATGAAGTGTAATCTGTTTATTCTGCTGATATTTTGTTCAGGGTAGTTTCCTCTGTGTTTATAAGGAATATTGACCCATGGTTTTCTTATACTGCTTTTTAAAAAAGATTTATTTATTTTTTTGAAAGGCAGAATTACAGAGAGGGAGAGAGGGGCATATCTTCCATCTTCTGGTTCATTCCTCAAATGACTGCAGTGACAAGGGCTGAGCCAGGCTGAAGCCAGTACCCTGGAACTCTATCTGGGTCTCCCACTTGAGTAGCAAGGACTTTGACCATCTGCTGCTGCTTTTTCAGGCATGTAGCAGGGAGTTGAATCAGAAATGGAGCAACTGTTACACAACTTGTGCCCATATGGGATGCTGCAGATAGCAACTTTAACCCACTGTGCCAGGTTGCCAGCACCTCTTGTATTGTCTTTATCTCTGGTATCATGGTTAAGGCTTAGTGAGCTGGAAGGTGTTCCTCATCAATTTTTGGGAACATTTTGAGAATTGCTGTTCTTCAGTCATTAGGTAAAATACACTAGTAAATCCATTTAATGCTAGTCTTTTTGGAAAGATTTTTATTTAAAATTATTTTTTAAGATTTATTTATTTATTTGAAAGGCAGAGAGAGAGGAATCTTCCATCTGCTGGTTCACTCCCCAAATTGCTGCAATGGCCAGGCTGGGCTAGGCCAAAGCCAGGAGCTGGGAGCTTCCTTGCGGTCTCCCACATTGGTATAGAGGCCCAAGGACTTGGGCCATTTTCCCTGCTTTCCTAGGTGCATTAGCAGGGAGCCGGATTGGAAGTGGAGCAGTGCCCATATGGGGTTTTGATGCCTCAGGCAGAGACTTAGCCTGCTATGCAACAGTGCTGGCCCCTAAAATTCTTTTTAATTATTTATAAGGCCGAGTTATAGAGAGAGAAGGAGAGACAAAGATAACTTCCATCTGCTGGTTCACTCCCCAAATGGCTGGGGCTGGGCCAGGCTGAAGCCAGGAGCCGAGAGCTTCCTTTGGGTCTCCCATGTGGGTCCCTTCCATGTGGATCCAGGAGCCTAAGCACTTGGGCTAACTTCTCCTGATGTTGCATTAGCTGGAGCTGGATTGGAAGTGGAGTGGCCTGGACTCGAACTGGCATCCATGTCAGATACTGGCACTGCAGACAATGGCTTAACCTGATGTGCCACAATAATGGCCCCAGACTTTTTTCTTAAACTTTCCCAGAACTGTCTTCATTTTCTCCACACAGAGTGGTCTAGTATTTTGTATATATAATAGTATATAATATGACAAATGTCTATTATACTTGTTAAACTTTTTGCTTCTGAAGTGCAGAGATTATAATTTTCAGCCTTTTGTTTCCAATCTAATGGCAGGTGACCAGTAAGTATTTAAACTTTAATGAGCTGAACTACTAGTACTTTTTTTTTTTAAAGATTTATTTATTTATTTGAAAGGTAGAGTTACAGAGAGACATAGGCAGAGAGAAAAAGAAAAGTCTTCCATCTGCTGGTTCACTCCCCAGATGGCCGCATAATAATAATATAATAGTTTTTAAATTATTATTGTGTTTGGTAAGATTGGAATCTCTTGGAGCTGGCACTGTTGTCTGGCAGGTTAAGCCTTTCTGCAGTACTGCCATCCCTTATGGGCACTGGCTCGAGACCCAACTGCTCCACTTCCAATCCAGCTTCCTGTTAATGCATCTGGGAAAGCAGTAGAAAATGGTCCAAGTGCTTGGGTCCCTGTACCCAAGTGGGCTACCTGAATGAAGCTCCTAGCTCTTGGGTTGGGCCTGGCCCAGACCTGGCCATTGCAGCCATTTGGAGAGTGAACCAACAAATGGGAGAGCTCTCTGTATGTGTGTGTATCTCCCCCTCTCTCTAATTTTGACTTTCAAATAAATAAATCTATAAAAAAAAAAAAGATTGGAATCTCTCAAAATGATCCGCCCACTCTTGTGAAACTTGAGCAGCAGAGAGAAGAGAGAGAGGTAGAGAGACAGATAAATACCTGTCACAACCAGGGCTAGACTTCAGTTTCCTTTGGCAGAAGAAAAATCAAACCCATGCTATCCACTGTGGGATTCAAGTGTCATCTTTTTTTTTTTTTTTTTTTTAATCTTTAATCTGTTTTATTTATTTGAAAGGCAGAGTGACACAGAGAGAAAGAAATCTTCCATCTGTCAACTCCCAGATGACTGCAACAACTGAGGCTGGGCCAGGCCAGGATCCTGGATCTAAATCTGGATCTGCCACCTACATGGGGACAGACCCAAACCCTTGGGCCATCATCTGCTAACAAGCATCTTATTTAAAAACATTAAAAAAATTTACTTTCATTTTATTTGAAAAACAAAGATCTTCTGTTTGCTTGTTTATTCCCCAAATGTCTGCAACACCCAGAGTTGGGCCAGTCTCAAGCTGGGAGCACAGAACTCAATATGGGTGACAGGTACTTGACATCATCTGCTGCCTTTCATAATGTGCATCAGCTGGATGCTGGATCTGAAAGGGAGGAGCCAAGACTCAGATTAGCACTCTCATATGGGATGCAGGCCTTCTAGTTTGCAACTTAATCATTGTGCCAAACACCCACCTCAGGCTGGCACCCTAACCAATGTCTTAAACTGCTATGCTAACTCTTCTCCCTCTTTTTGATTGTTAGTGGAATCATGCTCATGGAATTAATTAAATTCATTGAATGATGATTTTTCCCATTGCGTTGTGATTTTCAGAAGGGCAAAATCCTTCCCTATCTTGTTTATTTTCTCTGTGTTTACCTAACCTGATGCCTGAGTGTGCTTAAGTGCTTCATAAATATTTGTGAAATAAGTTGTGATGTTGGTATAGGTGGAGGCAGCATAGTGTTGTGGAAAGAGCATGTATGCTCTTCTTCCACACTTTATAACATATGATATTTCAAAGGTTGTTGGGAACATAACTCATGGTAATTCAAAATATAAGGCATAATGCCTTTAACTTAAGTTCCTGAGGTGGGCATTTGACACAGTGGTTAAATTGCCCTTTGGAATGCCTGTATCCCGTATTGGAGTGCCTGGATTTGGATCCTGACTACCTCTGATTCCAGCTCCCTGCTGGTACCTACCCTGGGAAAACATCAAGTGATGGCATGCCACCCACTTGGGAGACCTAGATTGGGTTCCCAGCTCTTGACTTTGAAGTGGCTGATCCCTGGCTATTGGGGATGTTTCCTTCCCTTCCTTCCCTCCCTCCCTCCCTCCCTCCCTCCCTCCCATCCTCCCTTCGTCCCTTCCTCCTTTCCTCCTTTCCTTCCTTTTTCTTGAAGATCCATTGAGTTGTGTATCTGTGTAACAGCATATAACAGAGCAAGAGAGATGGAGAGACAGATATGTTCCTTTTGCTGATTCACTCCCTAAGTGGCCTTTATAGCAAGATCTCTGGGCCAAGCTGAAACCAGAAACTCCATCCTGGTCTCCCACATGGGTGGCACAGGCTAACTACTTGGGCCATCTTCTCGTCTTTACCAGGCACATTATCAGGAAGCTGGATAGGAAGCAGAGTGGCTGGAACTCCAACCTGCTTAACCCTCTGTGCCACTGTGCCTTGGCTCTTTATCTTTCAAATAAACATTTATAGAATCTGTACAAATCTTTTTTTTCCTTCAAGATTTTGTTTATTTATTTGAGGCAGAGTTACAGAGAGGCAGAGGAAGAGAGAGAGAGAGGTCTTCCATCCGATGGTTCACTACCCCATGACCGCAACGATTGGAGCTACGCTGATCCGGAGCCAGGAGCCAGGAGCCAGGAGCTTTTTTCGGGTCTTCCATGTGGGTGCAGGGGCCCAAACACTTGGGCCGTCTTCTGCTGCTTTCCCAGGCCACAGCAGAGAGCCAGATTGGAAGTGGAGCAGCCGGGACCTGAAACGGTGCCCTTATGGGATGCCATTGTTGTAGGCAGCAGCTTTACATGCTATGCCACAGTGCAGACCCCGCCTTTTTCCCGCCTTTTTTTTTTTTTTTTTTTTTTTTTAAAAGAATTAGTTCCTTTGCCGGCGCTGCGGCTCACTAGGCTAATCCTCCGCCTTGCGGCGCCGGCACACCGGGTTCTAGTCCCAGTCGGGGCGCCGGATTCTGTCCCGGTTGCCCCTCTTCCAGGCCAGCTCTCTGCTGTGGCCAGGGAGTGCAGTGGAGGATGGCCCAAGTGCTTGGGCCCTGCACTTTGTGGGAGACCAGGAGAAGCACCTGGCTCCTGGTTCCTGCCATCGGATCAGCGCGGTGCGCCGGCCGCGGTGCGCCGGCCGCAGCGCGCCGGCCGCGGCGGCCATTGGAGGGTGAACTAACGGCAAAAGGAAGACCTTTCTCTCTCTCTCTCTCTCTCTCTCTCTCACTCTCACTCACTGTCCACTCTGCCTGTCAAAAAAGAGTTAGTTCCTTGAAGACCTGGGTTTTTTTGTTTGTTTGTTTTTAATCAAGAGGTATTATATCAGCTGGACACATTTGAATTTTAATAATCTTTGTTATTTTTCTCTCACAGTTTTACATGTGGCACCCATAAAAAATGAGGCTGAGAACAAGGAAAACTTCTCAGCAATCAAATCAAATCCAAACCCAACGCACTGCCAGAGCAAAGAGGAAATACTCAGAGGTTGATGATAGCCTACCCTCAGGAGGAGAAAAACCACCCAAGAATGAAACTGGCTTGTTGTCTTCAATTAAAAAGTTCATTAAAGGAAGCACACCCAAGGTAATGGTTTTGTCCTGAAACTGTGTATCATTCAAAATGAAGTTTAGGTTTTCTGCGAGGATGCATAGATAATAAATTGCTATTGCTAGAATCTCTTTTTAAAGGAGATGTCTACATTTTGGTGTTACTTTACTTTGAAAAATATTACTTGAATATTCAAAATATTTAATGGTAGTTCAAGAATAACAATTATTCCACTGGACTAATCCATTTAGCCTTGTGTGTTTTCAGTATAGTGTTAACGGGGAACAAAATAAACTTTTCCGTTCTTTTACTTTATTTCATTATTCATTTCAAACAGCAGTTAATTATGTTTAATTATGGAGGTGATTTCTTTTGTCTATCTGAATTGTAACATTTGTACACTGAAAATATATTACATCATCAAAGAAGAAACAAAATTATTAAAAGAAATTGGAAACTGAACAAAAATCTTGTGCTTTAGAATTATGCCGTGGAGCAACTTGAGTGACCTTCATTTACCCCCAAGAGCCTCAGGAAGATAGCAAAATGGGACTAATGTACCAGTTGCTTGTCTGTATAAGAATTATTTTCAGATTAGATGATATAACAAGAAGAACAGTTTGAGAAACTTGAATGCACTCTGTAAATGTATTGTTATTATTCATTGTATGTACATTTAATTATGATGTATGTTTTTATTCTTTCTGGGGAAAATCATTTATATGATAAATTCCTCATTATAGTCTTAAGTGTATCATTTTGATAAGTAGAAAAAAGTCAGTGTTGATTTATTCCTAATGATGGATTCTATTTTAAAAGAATTAATTAAATCTAATTATTGTGAACTGTTGGCCAAAATTAAGAAATGTTCTGTGTTTGTGTAGGACTTTTTATATTTTATTTAATACTATAATTTCTTTTGTTAATTAATGAAAAATTTTGAGGGATAGAGAGAGAGAGACACGTGGATAGAGAAAGAGTGAGAGAGAGAGTAAGCAAGCAAGAGCTAGCTCCCATCTGCTGGTTCACTCTCCAGATGCCCACAAGTGGGAGCCAGGTTTCTGATACGGGTGGCAGGAATCCAGTCACTTAACCATCACCATTGCCTCCCAGAATCTGAACTAGCAGGAAGTTGGAGTAAGGAACTGGAGTTGGGAATTGAATCAGGTACTCAAATATGGGCTGTAGGTGTCTTTCTGTTTTTCTTTATAATTTTTATAAAAAGTTTACTTATTTTGTATTTATTTGAAAAAGAGAAACAGGGACAGAGACAAACAGATCTTCTGCCCTCTGGTTCGCTACCCAAATGCCCATAATTGAGCTGAGACAGACCTAAAAGGGGAGCTAGAAACTCAGTCTAGGTCTGCTAAGTAGGTGGTGGGGACCTAACTGCTGCTTCCCTGGGTGTGCATTTGTGGGAAGCCAGAATTGGAAGTGGAGCAGTACGCAACCCAGGTACTTTTTTTTTTTTTCCTTTTTAAAAACTATTAAAATACATCTTAGGATGTTATTCTTTATACTTTTTAAAGATTTATATATTTATTTGAAAGGCAGAGAGAGAGAGAGAGAAGTTTTCCATCCGCGGGTTCATTCCTCAGATTGCTGTAATGGCTGGAACTGTACCGATCTGGAGCTAGGAGCTTCCTCTGGGTCTCCCACGTTGGGGCAGGAGCCCATGGGCTTGGGACATCCTCTACTGCTTTCCCAGGACATAGCAGAGAGTTGGATTGGTAGTGGAGCACCCAGGATTCAAACTGGCGCCCACATGGGATGTCGGCACTGCAGGTAGCAGCCCCACTAGCCATGCCACAGTGCCAGTCAGAACCCAGGTACTCTATATGAGATGTGGGAACATGAAGCAGTGGACCTGGCTGTCAACTGATATCTTAGTAGCCAGACCAAATGCCCACTCTTCTTTTGTTAATTTTAAGTAAAGAATTTTTAAAAAGATTTATCTATTTATTATTTGAAAGGCAGAGTTACAGAGAGGGAGAGCCAAAGATCTTCCATTGGCTTGTTTACTCCCCAAATAGCCGCAACAGCTGGAGCTGGGCCAATCTGAAGCCAGGAGTCGGGTCTTCCATGTGGGTGTAGGGGCCCAAAGACTTGGGCCATTCTCCCATGCTTTTCCAGACGATTAGCAGGGAGCTGGATTGGAAGTGGAGCAGCCAGGACTCAAACCAGCGCCATAATGGGAAGAGAGGCAGAGAGAGAGAGAAAGGTCTTCTATCTGCCGGTTCATTCCCCAGTTGGCCATAACAGCTGGAGATAAGCTGATCCAAAGGCAGGGGCCAGGAGCTTTTTCTGGGTCTCCCATGTGGGTGAAGGGGCCTAAGGACTTGAGTCATCTTCTACTTTCTCAGGCCATAGCAGAGAGGTTGGTGGGAAGCAGAGTAGCTGGGTCCCGAACCAGCACCCATATGGGATGCTGGTACTGCAGGCAGAGGCTTTACCTGCTATGCCACAGCGCCGGCAGCTCTAATATTCTTATATAACAAAGATCAAATTCCTTCCATTAATATGAATTCTCAGCTTTGTATATTTCTGATGGGTTGTTAATCGGCTTCTTTTGGTGAGAAGCTTACTGTTTGTCAGCTCATTTTTCTGAATAGCCATATTGCTGTAAAGTGCTTCCTCCTAAATGTGTTATTTTACATGTGCAAGTGCAAATCTTTAGTCATGATTTAATCTATATACATATATTCTGTGAGTATATATCACCATCTTGGTCCCTTTTTTTGTTGTTGTTCATGAAAGATAATAACCAGAAATAAAAATAGGCTGTCCCTAGATCTTCATGTTTACTTCCTTTGACTTGGACTTTTTTCTGTTACTGTGGCTTTATATCATGTTACATTCTTTTTTCTCCTTCAGTAGTTAACTTCAACAAATTTTTGCTCATGTTTACTAAAACTCATTTTCTGTAGAATTTTTTGTCTTTTTTTTGAAGGGCAGAGTGTACAGTGAGAGAGAGAGAGAAAGGTCTTCCTTTTCCGTTGGTTCACTCCCCAATGGCTGCTGTGGCCGGCGCACCGCGCTTATCGGAAGCCAGGAGCCAGGTGCTTCTCCTGGTCTCCCATACGGGTGCAGGGCCCCTTGGGCCATCCTCCACTGCACTCCCGGGCCACAGCAGAGAGCTGGACTGGAATAAGAGCAGCTGGGACAGAATCCAGCACCCCAACTTGGACTAGAACCCAGTGTGCCAGCGCCGCAGGCAGAGGATTAGCCTATTGAGCCGCGGTGCCAGCTGAATTTTTTGTCATTTTTAACCAAAATCCAGGATTTTTCCTAGATTCCTGTTTACTGAACAGTGTTAAGTAGAAAAAAACCACAGGGGCTGTCACTATGGTGTAGCAGGTTAAAGCCATGGCCTGCAGCGTTGGCATCCTATATGGGGCTAGTTTGAATCCTAGATGTTCCACTTCTGATCTTTGTCCCTGCTAATGTGCCTGGAAAAGCAGCAGAAGATGGCCCAAGTCCTTGGCCCCCTTCACCCACGTTGGAGACCTGGAAGAAGCTCCTGGCTCCTAGCTGTGGCCTGGCCTAACCAGCAGATGAAAGATTGGTCTCTGTTTCTCCTACTCTCTAATTCTTTCTTTCAAATAAATGGAGAGGAAAAAAATAAAAGAAAAAGACCATAAAAAACTTGTTTGCAAACTAATGTTTTACTCATTCATTAATATTTTTGAGTAAGTGGCCGGTGCCACGGCTCACTTGGCTAATCCTCCATCTGCAACGCTGGCATCCCGGGTTCTAGTCCCAGTTGGGGCGCCGGATTCTGTCCCGGTTGCTCCTCTTCCAGTCCAGTTCTCTGCTGTGGCCTGGGAAGGCAGTGGTTGGGCCCTGCACTAGCATGGGAGACCAGGAGTAAGCACCTGGCTACTGGCTTCGGATCGGCGCAGCGCGCCAGCTGTAGCAGCCATTTAGGGGGTGAACCAACGGAAAAGGAAGACCTTTCTCTCTCTAACTCTGCCTGTCAAAAAAAAAAAATAAAATAAAAAAATATTTTTGAGTAAGGTTTTTCCTTCAGCTACAAATTTCTTTAATTTTATGCTATTCAATTTAGATTACTTTGTCATATTCTATAGATTATTGAAAATTGTATTTAAATGCCTTTCTGAATTCAACATATGCTTTTTTTGCCTAGTCTGTTGATTGTAAGTAAGTGGTTAGCTTTTCATGTGTTAGTTTTAATGAACTTAAACTAACTTCTGTTCAGTGTTGTTTTCTTATCTATGTTGTCATAAACCATCTTCCTGATAATACATCCTAAATTTGCGTTTAGTATGTATACAGTACTTAATTATGTATCTTAAATATAGTGTCATTGTCTTATTCAAAATTTGGTTGGGTGAGGATTTAACCTAGTGGTTAAGATGCCCACATCCCATACTGACTATGTGGCTCCTGTCTCCTGCTTCCCACCAGTAAGACCCTGGTAGACAGCAGTGATGGATCAAGTAATTGGATTTTTGCTACTCACATGGAAGACCTGTATTACATTCCCATCTCCAGTCTTCAGCCTTAACCAGGTCTCAGTTATTATAGGCATTTGGGAGGAACCAGTGGATGGGGACTCTGTCTCTCAAAAACAGAAACAAAAACACAAAACTTGGAACAGATGTTCACAGAAATTGCACTTGAATGCCTGTTAGGTGCTCAAATCCAGCATCTCTTTAAAACCATTTTTTGATATGTCATAGAAGAGAAAAACCAAGACTTAGTGAACATAGGGAAGACAGTATCAGTGATAACAACAATAACTTTCCCAGGTTAAAAAATAGCAATAAAAATAACAATAAACAGCAATACATGAACAGTTACTAAGTTACTGAGCAATAATTATGTACCAAACACTATTCTGTCTTAAGTGTAATATCTAATGTAAGCCTCACAATTTGTATGAGGTAGGTATTATCTCTATGTTGCAGACAAAGAAGGGTTAAGAAAGAGAGTAACTTGTACAAGATTACTTAGCTTTAAATGGGTAAGTTAGCCTGGTTTCAGAATCTTATTTATTTATTTATTTATTTATTTTTGACAGGCAGAGTGGACAGTGAGAAAGACAGAGAGAAAGATCTTCCTTTGCCGTTGGTTCACCTTCCAATGGCTGCCGCGGCCGGCGCACTGCGGCCGGCGCACCACGCTGATCCGATGGCAGGAGCCAGGTACTTTTCCTGGTCTCCTATGGGGTGCAGGGCCCAAGTACTTGGGCCATCCTCCACTGCACTCCCTGGCCACAGCAGAGAGCTGGCCTGGAAGAGGGGCAACCAGAACAGAATCCGGCATCCCGCCCGGGACTAGAACCCGGTGTGCGGGCGCCACAAGGTGGAGGATTAGCCTAGTGAGCCACGGCGCCAGCCTAGAATCTTTTTTTTTTTTTTTAAGATTTATTTTATTTTATTTGAAAGGCATAGTTACAGAGAGAGAGAGAGAAAGAGAAAGAGAAAGGTCTATCTTCAGTGTGCTGTTTTGCACCTTAAGTGGTGACAGTGGCAGGGGCTGAGCCACACTGAAGTCAGTAGTCTAGAGCTTCTTTCAGATCTCCCATGTGGGTGCAGGGGCCCAAGCACTTGAATCATCCTCCACTGCTTTCCCAGGTGCATTAGCAGGGAGCTGGATTGGAAGTGCAGCAGCTGGGACTCGAATGTGCACCCAAATGAATGCCTGTGTTGCAGGTGGCAGCTTAACTGATTATGCCACAGCAGTGGCCCCAGAGATTATTATACTCTTAAGCACTGTGTACTACTTCATCTCCAATAAGTGATAGTGCTAGGATTTAAACCCAGGTATCTTTGATACTTGGATTCTTTATTCTTCAGCATTCTGTCTCAATGTAGCTAGGTATTGTCTTTATAATAAATCTCTAGTCTGAAAATTATTCTTGATGCCAGAAAATAGTGTTGAGTGTTCCCATACTGCTCAATTTGTCATTTATTTATTGTCTGTGTTAGTTCAAAACTTGAAGCTTGTTTTTTTTTAATCAAAAAAAAAAAAACCTTTCCCCTAATATTTTTTTTGCATGTATCATCATCTGTTGTCTTTAGTGTTTTGAATTAGTTGATGGACTACTTCTCTTATTTTTACAAGTGTTGTTTTCAAACCCAGCACTGTGGCATAGTGGGTAAAGCCACTGCCTGCAGAAATGGCATCCCATATGGGTGCTGGGTTTTTTTTGTTGTTGTTTTGTTTTTTTTTTTTTGACAGGCAGAGTGGACAGTGAGAGAGAGAGACAGAGAGAAAGGTCTTCCTTTGCCGTTGGTTCACCTTCCAATGGCCGCCGCGGCCGGTGCACCGCGCTGATCCGATGGCAGGAGCCAGGATCCAGGTGCTTTTCCTGGTCTCCCATGGGGTGCAGGGCCCAAGCACCTGGGCCATCCTCCACTGTACTCCCTGGCCACAGCAGAGAGCTGGCCTGGAAGAGGGGCAACCGGGACAGAATCCGGCGCCCCAACCGGGACTAGAACCCGGTGTGCCGGCGCTGCTAGGCGGAGGATTAGCCTAGTGAGCCGCGGCGCCGGCCCAGGGTGCTGGTTTGAGTCCTGGCTGCTCCACTTCCATTCCAGCTCCCTGCTAATGTGCCTGGGAAAGCAGTGGAAGATGGCCCAAGTCCTTGGGCCCCTGCACCCACATGGGCAACCTGGAGGAAGATCCAGGAGCCTGGCTTTAGATCAGCCCAACTCCAGCCGTTGCAACCATTTGGGGAGTGAACCAACTGATGGAAGACCTCTCTTTTTTTTTTCTCTCTCTCTGCCTCTGTCTACCTCTCTGTAACTCTGCCTTTCAAATAAATCAGTAAATCAACAAAACAAAACACCCTCCCTATGCTGCCAGCTTCGTTTCTTTGGTACCTGACTCTTTTTGAAGGGTTTTTCTGGAGTTGCATATGCCTGAAACTGAAATGTTTAAACAAACTTAATTGCTTTCTCTTTTAAGCTGTGGTCCTTTCTAAGGTATCTGACATTGCCTTCGTGCCTGGTTCATGAATCTGACTCTTAGAAATTTTCTTGCCTGCTTTGTGTGTTGTGTTTTTTTTTTTTTTTGACAGAGTGGACAGTGAGAGAGAGAGATAAAGGTCTTCCTTTTCCATTGGTTCACTCCCCAATGGCCGCTGCGGCCAGCGCACTGCGGTTATCGGAAGCCAGGAGCCAGGTGCTTCTCCTGGTCTCCCTTGTGGGTGCAGGGCCCAAGGACCTGGGTCATCCTCCACTGCACTCCCGGGCCACAGCAGAGAGCTGGCCTGGAAGAGGGGCAAGCGGGACAGAATCCGGTGCCCCAACCGGGACTAGAACCCCGTGTTCCGGCGCTGCAGGCGGAGGATTAGCCTATTGAGTCTCTGTGCCGGCCTGTTGTGTTCTTTTACTGTTGAACTTTCTAGGACTATATATGCCTAATGGTGTTCTTGGTACTTTCTCATTTTAAATGGTTATTTTTAAAGGTGGGATTTTTTTGGTTGTTTATTTTGAAAGGCAGAGGGAGGCAGGTAGGCAGAGACAGATCCTTCCTTCATCCTGCCCATTTGCTTCCCAGATGCCTGCAGTAGTTAGGGCAAGGTCAGTCTGGAACCAGAAGCCTGAAACTGGATCCAGGTCTCCCAAGTGGGTGGCAAGGACCCAAGTACTTGAGCCATCACCTGTTACCTCTCAGGGTGTACATTAACAAGAAACTGGAATCAAAAGCAGACCCAGGACTTCAACCTAAGCATTCTGACCTGGAATGTAGGAATCACAGGTAGCATTTCAACAGTGGCTTATACCACCAGTCATTTTTAATCTATATTCTAGTCCTAACTGCCATATAAATTATCCATGAGAATATTAATGTAATCTAAACATAAGTTGCTCATTTATGGATATAAAGAAATGTGTGTTTAGCTTATAGGGCTACTGCAATGAAATATTTCATGTAGGTGCCTTATAGAATAGACAGTGTGTTGTTTTTTTCAGTTTTGGAGTCTGTAAATTCCAGATCAAGGTGTTGGCAGATTTGATTTCTTCAGATGCCTCTCTCCTTGATGTGTGGATGGCCACCTTCTTGCAGTATCCCTCAGATGGTCTGATATTTGTCACATTGCTTTAGGAACCTCCCTAAAATACCTCTTTTAACTTGGTTATTTCTTAAAGGCCTTATCCTCAAATATGGTCACATTCTGAAGTAGTTAGGGTTAGGGCTTCAGTATATGCATTTGGGGCAGGGGCATAATTCAACATATAGTAGGATAAATGACATCTTCTTTCTGTTTCAAATCCAGATTTTCTGATTGAAAGACTTAATGCTTTGAAATTGTCAGAATCATTTAAGAACCATTCATGAATTGTTCATGTATATTCTTTCTGCTTTTAACACAGTGAGCTTTCTTTCTTTTTATAAGATTTATTTATTTGAAAGGCAGAAAGGGAGGGAGAGAGGTAGAGATATAGATAGATATTGTCTATCTGGTGGTTCTCTCTCCAGATGACCCCAGTGGCCGTGGTGGGGCCTGGCCAAAGGCAGGAGCCAAAAGCCTCATCCGGGTCTCCCATGTGAGTGGCAGGGGCCCAAGCACTTGGCTATCTTCTGCTGCTTTCCCAGGTACATTAGCAGAGAGCCGGATCAGAAGTGAAGCTTTTAACACAGTGTGCTTTCTTTTTATAAGATTTATTTATTTGAAAGGCAGACTAAACAAGTTCTTATGTCGGATGCTGGCATTGCAGGCAGTGGCTTAACCTGCTGCGCCACACCTCCAGCTCCTTGATATTTCTATATATTTGAGGTGAAGGCCTACAGAGTTTTTTTTTTTTTTTTTAAAGATTTTTTTTTTTTTTTTATTCGAGAAGTAGAGTTAAACACAGTGAGAGGGAGAGACCGAGAGAAAGGTCTTCCTTCCGTTAGTTCACCCCCCAAATGACTGAATAACCGGAGCTGTGCCGATCTGAAGCCAGGAGCCAGGTGCTTCTTCCTGGACTCCCATGCCGGTGCAGGGGCCCAAGGACTTGAGCCATCTTCTGCTGCTTTCCCAGGCCACGGCAGAGAGCTGGATCAGAAGTGGAGCAGTCGGGACTAGAACCTGGCGCCCATGTGGGATGCCAGCACTGCAGGCAGAGGATTAACCTGTGCCATGGTGCTGGCCCCAGAACCTGCATAGGTGTTTTATTTAAGAATTTTCTCTATAACAAACCTTTTCCTCTATTCTTACCTAAATACTGTTCTGCTATCATAGTTAAGTGCCGTCAATTTTCTAAATGGGTATAAATCTAATTAATACTGAAGGATCTTTAACATAAAATTAGTGTTTTTAGGTCTTTTAACTATGATCCATAGAAAGAAATACTATATTAATATATATGGAATACAACATAACCTTTTTTTAAAAAAATTATTTTTATTTATTTGAAATAGTTACAGAGAGAAGGAGAGATAAAGAGATCTTCCATCTGCTGGTTCATTCCCTAAATGGTCACAACGGAAGCCAGGAGCCCGGAACTTCATTTGGGTTTCCACGTGGGTGCAGGGAACCATGCATTTGGGCCATCTTCTGCTGCTTTCCCAGGCACATTAGCAGGGAGCTGGATTGGAAGTGGAGCAGCTGGGTTCTAACTGGCACTCATATGGGATGCTGGCATTGCAGGCAGTGGCTTAACCCGGTAAGCCACAACACTGGCCCCAAAACTTAACCTTGATATGTGTGATATACTTTGATGTTTTTCTTTTCTATTGTTTCTTCTTTTATTTTTGAAATGTTTTGTGCTTTTTATGAGAACTTAAAATTTTTTTTTCATTTTAAAATTTTATTTGAAAAGCAGAGAGGCAGAGATTTTTCATCTACTGGTTCACTCCCCAGATACTGGGAATACCAGCACCAGCCCTAAGCCAGAAGGCTGAAGTTCATTCTTGGTCTCCTGTGGGGGTGGCAAGGACCCACATACTTGAGCCCTTACTGCCTCCCGGGGTGGGCATTAGCAGGAAGCTGGAATTGGAAATAGAGGTGGAGCTTAAAACTCAGGCACTACAATATGGGATGTGGGTGCAGCAAGTACTGTCTTTTTTTTTTTTTAAGCTCTATTTATTTACTTGAAAGAGTTAGAGAGAGGCAGAGGCAAAAAGAGAGAGAGAGAGAGAAAGAGAGATATTGATCCTCCATCTGCTGGTTTACTCACCAAATGGCCTCAATGGCTGGCGTTGAGCTGATCCAAAGCCAGGATCCAGGGAGCTTCTGGTTCTCTGACATGGGTGCAGGAGCCCAAGGACTTGGGCTATCTTCCACTGCTTTCCCAGGCCACAGCAAAGAGCTGGATTGGAAGTGGAGCAGTGAATACTCAAACTAGTATCCATATGGGATGCTGGCCCCGAAGGCAATGGCTTTACCTGCTAGGCCACAACATCAGCCCCACAAGAACTATCTTAACTGCTGTACCAAATGCCCACCCTTCTTCCTTTACAGGTTTATCTTAATACTTTGATTTCATGATCCACTGATGAATTGTGTCCCCTGGTTTGAAAAATAGAGGAAAATTTTGTTCTAAATTTTTAACCTCTGTATTGCCAGATTTCATAGTTTTATCTGAGAATCTTCTTTTTCCCTATGAAAGTTAAATCTCAGTTCCTATAAATAAGTCTCTGTAGCTGTTTTCTTGAACAGCTGGTTTAGTGCAGTAAATTTATTTACATTTTAAATTTATTATTATATACCTATTTTATAGTGTATTGTGTATTATATGATGAAAAATAAGCCTATACTGGTTGGAATTAATGAGAAGACAACTATTTTTGATACTTTCTCATATTTTGTCTTGCTTTCTGTCACTGTTTCCCTATACATACTCCTACATGCATGCATTTATTTATATATATATTTGTTTGTGTTCTGAACTTTGTGCACCGAGCATCCAAATCTTGGTTTCTAATTGTTATTCTTCACTAAAAGGAGCTGAGATTCTTGAAGAAATGTCTCATTCTAAAGCTTGGGTGGTAGTAGATAATAATGTCTAGAACAAGAATAATCCATGAGACTATAGCAAATACATATATAAATAATCAGGGTTCAGTGTTTTTGGTTCATTGGGTTAAGGTACTGTTTGGGACCCTGGCATCCTATGTCACAGTGCCAATTCCATATTGCCTGCTCTTCTGATCAGACTTCCTGCTAATTTGCCTGGGAAAGCAGTGGAAATTGGCTCTAGTATGTGGGCCCTGGCTGCCCACATGAGAGACCTGGATGGAGTTTCAGGCTCTTGGCCTCAGCCTGGCTGTGCCTCTGCTGTTGCGGCCGTTTGGGGAGTGAACCTATGGGTGGAAGATCTCTTTTTTACTCTGTCTGTCCCTTTCTGTTACTATACCTTTCAAATTAATATATACAGTCTTTTAAAAAATCAGAGAGAAGGAAGGGTTTATCCTACCCCCAATATGGATATCCAGTTAATCATATAGCATTTGCTAGAGACTTCCCTGTCCACATTCGATTGATACCTTCTTTGAAAACCAAAAGGCTATATATGTGGATCTTTTTCCGAAAATATTCTATTCCATTGACATATATGTCTATCTTTATAACTGTACTGCACTTTTTATTACTGTAGTTTTTATAGTGAGTCTTCAGATGAGATAGAATAAGTTCTGTAGTTTAGGTTTTTTCAAGTTTATTATTTTAGATCCTTTATAGTTTCAAATGTGTTTTAGAATTAGATTGTGTATTTCTTCAAAAGATCCTTTTGGGATTATAATAGAGCTTTTATTGAAATGTAGATTATTTAGTGAGAATGGACATCTTGATTCAGCCAATATTCATGATCATGAAATATCTTTACTAATATAGGTGTTAATTTATCACAGTAATATAGAAGTCTTAGCTTTCATTACTTTTATTCCTAGATATTTGATATTTTATGGTACTTTTTTAAATAGTATAAATTGAAAATTTTTGATGAAAGATTTATTTATTCATGTATTTGAAAAGCAGAGAGAAGGAGAAACAGATATTTTCCATCTGCTGGTTCACTCCCCAAATACTTAGAACAGCCAAGACCAAAGCCAGGGGCCAGCAACTTCATGTGGGTCTTCCAGGTGGTTGGCAAGAACCCAAGTACCTTGCCCATCATCTGCTACCTCCCAAGTACATTATCAAGAAGCTGGATCAGAAGTGGAGGTGGCACTCTGACATTGGATATGAGCATCCTAAGTGGTAGCACAGCCTCTGTGTCACAGTGTGTGCACTTAAAAGTTTTACTTTCTAATTGTTGCTGATATATAGAAATAGTTTATTTTTTTTTTCTATATTGACCTGATATGTGAAGTTGGTGAATTTACTTGATAGTTCTAATCTTTTGGAATATTTCATATTCCATTCATCATATATAGGATTTTATACATAAATAAGCATGTCGTGTGCTAGAGATTTTACTTCCCTTTTCTGCGCTCTAGACCCTGTCTTTGTTTTTCTTCACTTATTGCATTAGTTCATACCTGTAATGCAATGGTTAGTTTAAGTGGTGAGAGAAACACTCTTGCCTTGTTGCTTATCTTAGGAGATAAGTGTTTGTTTCATTAGGTAGGATGTTAGATAAATGTTTCTCAGTTATGATTTGAAGAAGTCTCTTACTAGTTTGTAAAAAAGTTTTTATCTTTTTGTTGAGTTTTGTCAAATGCTTTTCTACTTCTTTTGAGGTGTTCTTCATATTTTCCTCTATATTTTAATGTGGAAAAGTACAGACTTTTTTTTTTAATGGAAAAACAATAATTTGTGTTGTTGGAGTTGATTGGCTGTTTCATGTTTTTTGTTTCTTGAAGGTTTTTGGTGTTTAGTTGTCTTGATTTGGAAATCAGGACTGTCCTGGTATTGTAAAACAAGTTGGACTTTTTTTGCGTGTTGAAAGCCATCATATTTTATTTTCTTTGTTATTTTAAATGTTATTCCATTTTTAACTGAGATGAAAGCTTTGCTGCCAAATGTTCGATAATGTTTGCCCTTTATAAATGAATTGTTTTGCCTTGTTCTATTTATTTTTATTTTTATTTTTTTATTTTTTTGACAGGCAGAGTGGACAGTGAGAGAGAGAGAGAGAGAGAAAGGTCTTCCTTTGCCGTTGGTTCACCCTCCAATGGCCGCCGCGGCCAGCGCACCACGTTGATCAGAAGGCAGGAGCCAGGTACTTATCCTGGTCTCCCATGGGGTGCAGGGCCCAAGCACTTGGGCCATCTTCCACTGTCTTCCCGGGCCACAGCAGAGAGCTGGCCTGGAAGAGGGCAACCGGGACAGAATCTGGTGCCCCGACCGGGACTAGAACCCAGTGTGCCGGCGCCACTAGGCGGAGGATTAGCCTGTTGAGCTGTGGCGCCGGCCGCCTTGTTCTCCAAAGGGTTTTTTTTCCTTTCAATTCTGTTAAGTTTAGAATTAGAACATATCTTGATGTTGGTTTTTCTGGATTGATAGCTTTAGGAAAATAATGTTCTCTTTTATTATGTAATTTCAAATATTTTTTATTTGGGGTTGAAGAAATGTTGATCAAAAGATGGAAAAACAATCCTATTGGGGGTGGGGGGGGACACCAGGCAAAAACTCTTTAACAGGGGCCGGCATTGTGGCATAGCAGGTTTAGCCTCCACCTGCAATGCTGGCATCCCTAATGAGCACAGGTTCCAGTCCTGGCTGCTCCACTTATGATCCAGCTCCCTGCTGATTTGCCTAGGAAAGCAGCAGAGGATGGCCTAAATGCTTGGGTCCCTGCTCTGATGTATGAGACCCAGAAGAAGCTCCTGACTTCTACCTGGTACAGCTCCAGCTGTTGTGATTTGGGGAGTGAACCAGCAGACAGAAGATCTCTCTCTCTGTCGCTCTCTCTCTCTCTCTGTAACCCTCAAATAAATAAAATAAATCTTTATTTAATAAAAGATTCTGTACAAATATTTGTTCAAAGAAAATGCATGAAGGATAAACAGGCCCTGAGAAGATGCTCAGTGCCATCAGTTATTATGAAAATGCATATCAAAACCTCAATGAGATAGATGTCTCTCGCATTTACTAGGATGGCTGTAACCAAAATTTCATTTAGGTAGGAGGATTAAGTTCCAGAGATCTGTTATGCAGCATGGTATCTATAGTTGACATGTTATAATTAAAAAATTTCTGAGAGTAGATTTTTCAAATTCAAAAAAATATTTTTGTTTAAATTTTCTGGTATTCTGTTGCTGTGCTTTTGCTTTGATTTCATTCTTCTATTTTTTGTCTGCTGTATATTCTGTTTATCTTCAGTGTTTATTATGCTTTTCAGTTTCTTTTTATTCATTTAAAATATTTTCCTCCAATTTACCTTCTGTGTAACTTTTTTGTTTTTTATACATGCCAAGAAATGCATATAAGTGTAGATAAATAAATTTTTGGTTATCTGATAACACTCAACCAACACTCAAACTATGTATCACTCACTCTCTCTCTCTTTTTAAGATTTATTTATTTATTTGAAAGAGAGTTACAGAGAGGCAGAGGCAGAGAGAGAAGTCTTCCATTTGCTGGTTCACTCCCCAATTGGCCGGAAAGGCCGGAGCTGTGCCCATCTGAAGCCAGGAGCTAGGAGGTTCTGCCAGGTCTCCCATATACTGCTTTTCCAGGCCATAGCAGAGAGCTGTGTGGGAAGCAGAGCAGCTGGGACTCAAACCGGTGCTCATATGGGATACCGGCACAGCAGGCGGTGGCTTTACCAGCTAAGCCACAGTGTCAGCCTCTATGTATCTCTTAAATGCATAATCACTTCTAGTCTAGTCATCTGAAATTATTTTTATTTCTATTTTTTTTAAGATGTATTTATTTGAAAGTCAGATTTATACAGAGAGAGAGGTCTTCTATCCTCTGGTTCACTTGCCAACTGGCTGCAACAGCTGGAGGTGCGCCTATCTGAAGCTAGGAGTCAGGAGCTTCCTCTGGGTCTTGCCATGCAAGTGCAGAGGCGGCTTTACTCTTTAGGCCACTGCTCTGGCCCCTATTTCTGATTTTTTTAGTGCTGTTCATGATTTCTGAGTTTTTCTAACTCTGATATGTATCTCATCATTTTCTTAGTATCTTTGGGCTATAATTTTGATCTAATTTTCTATGTATATTTTTTTGATAGTCTCTGTTATCAGTAAATGTGTTATTCTGCTCTATGTGTTTCATCATAGTAATTTTGTGGGGTCGGTGCTGTGGCGTAGTGGGCAAAGCTGCCGCCTGCAGTGCCGGCATCCTGTATGGGCACCGGTTCTAGTCCAGCTGCTCCTCTTACAATCCAGCTCTCTGCTGTGGCCTGGGAAAGCAGTACAAGATGGCCCAAGTCCTTGGGCCCTTGCACCTGCATGGGAGACCTGGGAGAAGCACCTGGCTCTTGGCTTGGATCGGCACAGCTCCGGCCGTTGCAGCCAATTGGGGAGTGAACCAGTGGATGGAAGACAACTCTCTCTCTGCCTCTCCTCTCTCTGTGTAACTCTGACTTTCAAATAAGTAAATAAATCTTTTAAAAAAAGAATTGTAAGCATTTTAAAAAATAATAAGTTTGTATAGGATTTGACTTTTTTTTAGATTTATTTATTTATTTGGAAGTCAGAGACAGAGACAGAGAGACAGAGATCTTGCATCTACTGGTTCACTCCCCAGATGGCTACAAAGGCCAGGGTTGGGCTGGACCAAAGACAGAACCAGGAACGTCTTCCTGGTCTCCTATGTGGATGGCAGAGACCCGAACACTTGGACAATCTTCTGCTGCTTTTCCAAGGCCATTTTTAGGGAGCTAGATTGAAAGTGGAGCAACCGGAATATGAACTGGTGCCCATATGGGGTGCTGGCATCACAGGTGGCAGCGGCTTTACCTGCTATGCCGCAACACCTATACTTTTGGTTGCTAATTCCCCTCCCCCCCTTTTTTTTTTGACAGGCATAGTGGATAGTGAGAGAGAGAGACAGAGAGAAAGGTCTTCCTTTTTGCCATTGGTTCACCCTCCAATGGCCACCATGGCTGGCGCGCTGCGGCCGGCGCACCGCGCTGATCTGAAGGCAGGAGCCAGGTGCTTCTCCTGGTCTCCCATGGGGTGCAGGGCCTAGCACTTGGGCCATCCTCCACTGCCTTCCCTGGCCACAGCAGAGAGCTGGCCTGGAAGAGGGGCAACTGGGAAAGAATCCGGTGCCCCGACTGGGACTAGAACCCGGTATGCTGGCGCCGCTAGGTGGAGGATTAGCCTATTGAGCTGCGGCGCCGGCCTTGGTTGCTAATTTCTATTGCAGAATTATAGAAGGGTCTATATAGTTCAGGGTATTTTTTCCAAACTAGTTTTTTTTTAATAGCATTAAAAAAATAGTAATTTTCTTTAGTTATCCCTACCTAAATTTATCTGGAACTTCATTCTTTCCCCTCTGTTGTAGCTGTTGTCGATTTTGATTCCTCTCCTAACACTTCTTTCTCAGTGTGGAGTTCTGTTCTAGAAAGGAAGCCATAGTTGTCCAATTTCGAGAGTTCATTAGAGCAAACATGGACCCATTTTGTTATTTGATAGGGCAGCAACTCCTCTTCCCCTGTTTGATTTGCTCTTCTCAAATTTGCTTGCCTTGCTTTCTGATGATTACCTACCTGATAGGTATTTTGAGATTCTCTTGTTCTAAAATGTGTTCTAAGATCTGCCTTCTTTCATAACTTTGCTTTCTTCAGTCTTGTTTATGGGTATTTAGGTATTATGCCTTTGGTTATTCCTCATCTGCTTGCAGTTTGGAATTTGTGGGAAAAACCTTGTCTCCTAATTCTGTTGTCAATGTTGCTCTTGTTTTTTTTTGTTGTCTCTTTAGTACTGTATCTATTTTACTTGATGATTCAGAGATTTGAAAATACTACCTTGGGATAGAAGTTGCGGCATAGCAGGTAACTGCTGCTGCCACCCTCATTGGAGACTCAGAGATCCAGGCTCCTGGCTTCAGCCTGGCTTACTCCTGGTCATTGTGGCCATTTGGGGAGTGAATCATTGGATGGAAGATCTGTTTCTGTGTCTCTGCCTCTTTTTCTGTGTAACTCTTCCTTTCAAATAAATAAATATTAAACAAACAAAAAAACAAAAACTGAATGCTCCTAGGATTTTCTGCTTAACAGCTTATCTTAAAGACAACTTTGAAAATTACAAATTCCAGAGAAGACATTGTAGCTTCTTAGATTTAGTGAAACAACCTATACAGTAATGTAAAAATCTTTTTTCTCCTAGTTTTTCTAAAAATTATAACCATGTCCAGAAACTGTCTCCAGATTATGCCCAGGTGTACATCACTTAATGACAGTAAAAGTTTTGAGAAATGCTTCATTTGGCAATTTCGTCATTTAGAGAACATCATAGAGATATTTAGCACAGACCTAGGTGGTATAAGGTCACAACTGCTCCACTTCCCATCCAGCTCCCTGCAAATGTGTCTGGGAAAGTAGTGGAAGATGGTCCAAGTTCTTGGGCTCCTGGTCCCATGTGTGAGACCCAGAAGAATTCATGGCTCCTGGCTTTGGATCAGCCCAGCTCCTGCTTGGGGAGTGAACCAACAGATGGAAGATCTCTTTCTGTAACTCTGCCTTTCAAATAAATACGTCAATCTTTAAAAAGAAAAAGGGAGAGATATAGTAAACATGAAATATGTGAACTTGTTGCTGATAACATGGCATACTATTTTATAGTAACCTTTTTAAAAAAAAGAATTTATTTATTTGAAAGGCAGAAATACAAGGAGGGGGAGAGAGAGAGAGAGAACCTCCATCTGTTGGTTCCCTCCACAAATGGTCACAATAGGCAACAGCCAGAACTGGGACTTTCACTTGCACCTGTATGGGATGCCAGCACTGCAGACAAAGGATTAACCTGTGCCACAGCACTGGCCCCTTCTCTGTAATCTTATGGGGTCACCATCATAGACTTAAACATTATTATATGCTGCACAACTGTAGTTCAGTGCTTGAGAAAGAATAGGATTGAGTGATCTCGCTATATTTCAGAATTGGATCATTACCACACATTTGAATGCATTTGCTTTTTTTAAATGTTTTGCACCATTACTTTTTTTTATTACTTTTCTTTAAAAAATATTTATTTATTTATTTGAAAGTCAGAGTTACACAGAAAGAGGAGAGGCAGAGAGAGAGAGAGAGAGGTCTTCCATCCGATGGTTCATTCTCCAATTGGCTGCAACGGCTGGAGCTGCGCCGATCTGAAGCCAGGAGCTAGGAGCTTCCTCCGGATCTCCCAAGCGGGTGCAAGGGCTCAAGGACTTGGGCCATCTTCTGCTGCTTTCCCAGGCCATAGCAGAGAGCTGGATTGGAAGAGGAGCAGCTGGGTCTTGAACCGGCGCCCATATGGAATGCCGACACCTCAGACCAGGGTGTTAACCCGCTGCGCCACAGCGCTGGCCCCTGAATGCATTTTCTAAAGAGTAGGATTTAATTGTCCATGACTGCAGACTTTCAATATTGACCTTAATAGCTTCCTTTTCCTTTTCAGAGATGTTAGCTAAAGCATTTGAGTTATGTTCTAAACTAACCACAATATAGTCTATTCTGCTATAAATGTGTCTTGCCTTCACAGTGTTAGTAGCTAATATGCTATTGGTAAACAGGGAAGTAATTTCAGTATAACATCAGTGATATATATTGGTTTATATGTGATTTATTTATTCATTTTTAAGACTTTATTCATTTATTTGAAAGGCAGAGAGAGACAGAGGGGTCTTCTATCTGCTAGTCCACTTTGCAAATGGCTGCCATGGCTGGAGCTGGGCTGATCCAAAGCCAGGAGCCAGGAGATTCTTCCAGGTCTCCTACATGGGTGCAGGGGCCCAAGGACTTGGGCCATCTTCTTCTTCTTTTTTTTTTTTTTTGACAGGCAGAGTGGACAGTGAGAGAGAGAGACAGAGAGAAAGGTCTTCCTTTGCCGTTGGTTCACCCTCCAATGGCCGCCGCGGCCGGCGCGCTGCAGCCGGCGCACCGCGCTGATCCGATGGCAGGAGCCAGGAGCCAGGTGCTTTTCCTGGTCTCCCATGGGGTGCAGGGCCCAAGCACCTGGGCCATCCTCCACTGCACTCCCTGGCCACAGCAGAGGGCTGGCCTGGAAGAGGGGCAACCGGGACAGAATCCGGCGCCCCAACCGGGACTAGAACCCGGTGTGCCGGCGCCGCTAGGCGGAGGATTAGCCTAGTGAGCCGCGGCGCCGGCCTGACTTGGGCCATCTTCTGCATTCCCAGGCCACAGCAGAAAGCTGAATTGGAAGAGGAGCAGTTGGAACTCGAACTGGCACCAATATAGCACGCCGACACTGCAGACAGGGGCTTTACCCACTATGCCACAGCGCCGGCCCCTATATGTGATTTTGTTCTAAACTGGACAAAGGGCCTAGTGTTGTAGCATAGCACCAGCTTCCCATATAGGTGCTAATTCATTGACTGGCCATTCCAGTTTTTTTTTTGTTTTTGTTTTTTTTTTTTTTTTTTTGACAGGCAGAGTGGACAGTGAGAGAGAGAGAGAGAGAGAGGTCTTCCTTTGCCGTTGGTTCACCCTCCAATGGCTGCCGCGGCCGGCGCACCCCGCTGATCCGAAGGCAGGAGCCAGGTGCTTCCTCCTGGTCTCCCATGGGGTGCAGGGCCCAAGCACTTGGGCCATCCTCCATTGCACTCCTGGGCCACAGCAGAGAGCTGGCCTGGAAGAGGGGCAACCGGGACAGAATCCGGCGCCCCGACCAGGACTAGAACCCGGGGTGCCAGCGCCGCAGGTGGACCATTCCAGTTTTGATTCAACTCCCTGCTAATGGCATGGGGAGAGCAGTGGAGGATGGTTCAAGTGTTTGGGCTCCTGCTACCCATGTGAGAGTTGGGAATGAAGCTCCTGTTTTCCACCTGGCTCATCCCTGGCCTTGTGAGCCACCTGAGGAATGAACCAGCAGATGGAGGATCTCTGTCTCTCTGTCTCTGTCTGTCTGTCTGTCTGTCTCTCTCTCTCTCTCTCTCTGTCTTTCAAATAAATAAGTAAATCTTAAAAAAAAAAAACTGACAGAGATTGTCGTGAATGATGGGAGTTGAGTTTTATATTTCATCAGGAAAGAAACACTTTGAATTTAGCTGTTGCACTGGCAAAAGCCCTTATGCTTGTTTTTATAAATTGAAAGTGGTAACAAGGGGTAGATGCCATAGATTAGGCCTCTGGTGGGGGCCCCGGCATCCCATAGTGAAGTGATCATTCCAATCCTTAGCCACTCTGCTTCCTTGCCAGACATGTGGGAGTCCCTGATGGAGTTCCCAGGCATTTGGCTTTGGCCTGGCTCAGTCTCATTGTTGCTGGCATTTGGGGAGTGGACTGTGATAGGAAGACTTGTACTACAGCAATGTCCCCTAAATAATAATAAATTCCCCCCCCCCCTTTTTTTTTAAAGAAAGTGATAACTTGCAGTGTAAGCCTCCCTCCCCAGAAAGGTATACTCTGATCTAGCAGGTAATCAATCATTCACTGTGGTAGTTTGCATTTCTCTAGTTGCCATGTTAACAACAGCCCCAGGTGGCTTATACTCCACTTCTCAGGTCCCATAAACCCTTGTTTCTTGCTTCATTGTTTTTTTTTGTTTTTTTTTTTTTTTTTTTTTTTTTTTTTTTTTTTTGACAGGCAGAGTGGACAGTGAGAGAGAGAGACAGAGAGAAAGGTCTTCCTTTTGCCGTTGGTTCACCCTCCAATGGCCGCCGCGGCCGGCGCGCTGCGGCCGGCGCACCGCGCTGATCCGATGGCAGGAGCCAGGAGCCAGGTGCTTTTCCTGGTCTCCCATGGGGTGCAGGGCCCAAGCACCTGGGCCATCCTCCACTGCACTCCCTGGCCACAGCAGAGGGCTGGCCTGGAAGAGGGGCAACCGGGACAGAATCCGGAGCCCCGACCGGGACTAGAACCCGGTGTGCCGGCGCCGCTAGGCGGAGGATTAGCCTAGTGAGCCGCGGCGCCGGCCTTCATTGTTTTTAATACCTTTGTTATGTCCTGAGGTGTCGTTCTCATTATTATTATTATTATTTTTGACAGGCAGAGTGGACAGTGATAGTGAGAGAGGGACAGAGAAAAGTCTTCCTTTTTTACGTTGGTTCCCCCTGCAATGGCCGCTGCGGCCGGCACACTGCGCTGATCCAAAACCAGGAGCCAGGTGCTTCTCCTGGTCTTCCATGTGGGTGCAGGGCCCAAGGACTTGGGCCATCCTCCACTGCGTTCCCAGGCCACAGCAGAGAGCTGGCCTGGAAGAGGAGCAACCAGGACAGAATCCGGTGCCCTGACTAGAACCCTGTGTAGGCGGAGGATTAGCCTATTGAGCCGTGGCGCTGGCCTCTCATTATCTTAACTTCCGGCTGAGATGTCAGCGTTACTTATGGAGGTCCTAATCTTTGTTTTTGTTAGTGGTATCATTACAAAGTTCAAGGGGCATTAAATTATTTACCCCAGCCTACCCTTCTCAGCTCCTTGACATTTTTGTCCTTAAGCCTTGATATTTTTAGTATTACAGAATATCCAGTTTTTAGGAGTATATGTAGTATTTATTTTATAGTAGCTATACTAAAAAACTTCTTCAAAGAAAGGCTGGTTAGTGTAGTTGAATATTTGCTAATTTATTTCTGCTCTTAGAGAGCCGATGTATATTCTGGTAATGGACATCTCCTTTTAAGATACTATTCATCAGTTTAAAATACAGGGGCAGGTGATTGACACAGTGGTTGAGGTACAACTTGGGGCTTCTGCATCCCAGCTCTGGTCTCCATTGAACATTATAATTTTGAAATAGTGGAAATTACTATTTCTTATACAAATACCATTCAACGATGAATTTTAAGTAGCTACATCAAAACAATATGGTATTATTATACAAAGTAATGCCTTGGTTTTCAACAAAAATCTTCAGATATTTCCTGCTTATCATTACTTTTATATTTGAAACCTATTTATTTGGGTCTCTGTCACCTATGTGGGAGACCCAGATTGAGTTCCCTAATGGTTATAGGTATCTGGGGAGTGTAGCAATGAATGTATGGTATTTCTCAGTTCCTCTCTAGTTCTTTCCCTTTCAAATAAATAGATTTAAAATGCAAAAGTAATGATAAGCAGGAGAAATTTAAAGACTTTTGTTGATCACCAGGGCATTATTTTGTATAATAATGCCATATTGTTTGGATGGAGCTACCTAATATTGATTGGTAAATGATATTTGCATAAGAAATAGTAATTTCCACCATTTACAGAACCAAGGCTTGTTTCAAAATTATAATGTTCAATGGAGGCTAGAGCTAGGATGGTAATTTTTACCATTTACAGTTCCAAGGTTTGTTTCAAAATTATAATTTTCAACCTTTAGAAAATGCATAATGGGAGGACCGGTGCTGTGGCTTAGTGGGTAAGGGCCGCCATCTGCAGTTCTGGCATCTCATATGGACGCCAGTTTGTGTCCTGGCTGCTCTACTTTGGATCTGGCTCTCTGCTATGGCCTGGGAGAGCAGTAGAAGATTGCCCAAGTTCTAGGGCCCCTGTACCCACCTGGGATACCAAGAGGAAAGCCTCTGGCCCCTGGCTTTGCTTTGGATCAGCCCAGCTCAAGCCGTGTGGCCCTCTGGGGAGTGCACCAGCCAATAGAAGACCTATCTACCTCTGCCTCTGCCTTTCAGAAAAATAAATTAATTAAAAAAAATTAAAACGAAAATGCATGGTGATGCTAGTGCTGTGGTGTAGTGCGTGAAGTGCTACTTGCAGCACTGGCATCCCATATGGACACCAGTTCAAGTCCTGGTTGTTCCACTTCTGATCCAGCTCCCTGCTAATGAGCCTGGGGAGGCAGCAGAAGATGGTTCAAGGACTAGGGCACCCGCTCCTGTGTGGGAGACCTGGAGGAAGTTTCTGGATCTTGGCTTTGGCCTGCCTAGCCCTGGCCATTATGGCCATTTGGGGAGTGAACCAGCGGTTAGAAGACCCCTCTCTTTCTTTCTGACTCTCTCTCTCCTTTTCTGTAACTTTCCCAAGTAAATACATAAATAAATCCTAAAGATAGAAAAAAAATGTGTGATAGTATAATTTATAGGTTGCTATGAAGTAAAATCATGAAATACAAAAAAGTGGATGTTATTCCAGTTTATTAAAAGTATTGATTATATGTATAAATTATGTATAGTATATGGATTCAAAAAATTAGTCCATTTCTTTTACAAATATTTCAACTAGTGTCATTAAAATAGCAAGGAGTTATAGGACAGTGTTACAGAAATGTAAGAAAATCGGGGTCAGCACTGTGGTGCAGTGAGTTAATCCTCCACCTGTGGCACTGGCATCCTTGTGGGCGCCGGTTCTAGTCCCTGCTGCTACTCTTCCCATCCAGCTCTCTGCTATGTCCTGGGAAAGCAGTGGAAGATGGCCCAAACACTTGGGCCTCTGCATCTGCTCGGGAACCCGAAGAAGCTCCTGGCTCCTGGCTTCGGATCAGCCCAGCTCCAGCCACTGTGGCCATCTGGGGAGTGAACCACCAGATGGAAGACTTTGTTTCTGCCTTTCCCTTTCCCTGTCTGTAACTCTTCCGCTCAAATAAATAAATAAAATCTTTAAGAAAAAAAATGGGGCCGGTCCTGTGGTGTAGCTGGTAAAGCCGTCAGCTGCAGTGCCTTCATCCCATATGGGTGCCGGTACGAGTCCCAGCTGCTCCACTACCAATCCAGTTCTCTGCTATGGCCTGGAGAAGCAGTAGATGATGGCCCAAGTCCTTGGTCCCCTGCACCTGTGTGGGAGACCTGGAGGAAGCTCCTGGCTCCTGGCTTCGGATCGGCGCAGCTCCAGCTGTTGTGGCCTTCTGGGGAGTGAAGCAGTGGATGGAAGACCTCTCTCTCTCTCTCTCTCTCTCTCTCTCTCTCTCTCTCTCTGCCTTTCTGCCTTTCAATTAAATAAATCTTAAAAAAAAAAAAAAAGAAATGTAAGAAAAGCACTATAGGAAATGTAATCGACTACAGAAAATTTTTGCAAATGAGAATAGTGGATGTATAAATGGAGAAGAAAAAGGCAAATAAAATGCTTGGAAGTAAACTATTCTAGTCAATAATAATGGAAAAGTAGTATAACTCGTCATGTAGAGTTACTCCATATAAGATAGAAAATAGAGAGCTTTGCTAAAGGGTAGACTCTTTGGTGGTAATTTGGGTATTTAAATAATTGAGATGGGTGGTGTGGTGTGGCAGTGGCAGACTTTATTTCTTTGATAATATATAAGTACCAGCAAATTCAGTGTGACTGTACTACCCTGAGCACTCAAGGAAGTGATCTATGTTCTAAGTCAAGAGTTAACAGAGAGAGAGAGGAGAGATAGAGAAAGGTCTTTTTTCTGCTGGTTCACTCCCCAAATGGCCACAGCAGTCAGGACTGTGCCAGGCTGAAGCCAGGAGTCAGGAGCTTCCTCTGGGTCTCCCATGCAGGTGCAAGGGACCCAAGGACTTGGGCCATCTTCTGCTGCTTTCTCAGGTGCATTAGCAGAGAGCTGGGTCTGGAAATGAAGCAGCTCCCATAGGTGGCACCCATATGGAATGCTAATGCTGCAGGCTGTGGCTTAACCCATTACCCCACAACGCTACCCCCAAAACTGTTCTAAAATAAAGAAAAATTGCTGAAAATTTGGGGCATGTTGTACAATTCAATATTTTGATAACGTAGAAGACTTAATGTACCCTGGGGAAAGGATCTGAATTGTGGAGATGCTGTAATTGTATGTCTGTATTGCAGTTGCATTAAGACCCTTTTCCTGTTTTCTACCACTTTTTGATATTAATTGTATTTTGTTTCTCCTAAATATAAAAAATGGGAAAGTATGAAAGTACTTCCAAAAGTTTGTAGAAAATGGAATTAAATGCTGTTTTTTTTGGTGCAAAAATATTTGGAAGCCATGCATATCATATTTTGTCATTTTAAAAGTGTAACCTAAATGGCAGAATTACTGTGTTCAGTGCATTTTTTTTTATTCCTTAAGGAAGAGAGAGAAAATCCTTCGAAACGGAGTAGAATTGAGCGGGATGTAGATAATAATTTGATCACATCAACTCCAAGAACAGGAGAAAAGCCTAACAAACAGATATCTCGAGTAAGACGGAAAAGTCAAGTAAATGGAGGTTTGTTAATCTATAGATATTGTTTTATTTAGGTATAAGCAGAGCTCTGACCTGATATGAATTAAAATAAATAACTTTATACTATTTAGCTTGCAAATGTATATGAACCAGCCTTTATTAAAGCAGTAATAATTGTGGCAATTGAAATATGTACAAAAATTTGTTTCTCGATCATACTGTTTAAGAGCTTAGCAGATATTTGTATCACTTATGCCAGTAGTTTTTTTTTTTTTTTTTTTTTTTTTTTGACAGGTAGAGTGGACAGTGAGAAAGAGAGACAGAGAGAAAGGTTTTCCTTTGCCGTTGGTTCACCCTCCAATGGCCGCCGTGGCCGGCGCACCGCATTGATCCGAAGGCAGGAGCCAGGTGTTTCTCCTGGTCTCCCATGGGGTGCAGGGCCCAAGCACTTGGGCCATCCTCTACTGCACTCCCTGGCCACAGCAGAGAGCTGGCCTGGAAGGGGGGCAACCGGGACAGAATCCGGCGCCCCAACCAGGACTAGAACCTGGTGTGCCGGTGCTGCAAGGGGGAGGATTAGCCTATTGAGCCGCGGCGCCGGCGCCAGTAGTTCTTAACTGTGGATG
This sequence comes from Oryctolagus cuniculus, assembly GCF_051225735.1. Classification (NCBI taxonomy): domain Eukaryota; kingdom Metazoa; phylum Chordata; class Mammalia; order Lagomorpha; family Leporidae; genus Oryctolagus; species Oryctolagus cuniculus. The sequence continues at coordinate 67,577,945 of NC_142878.1, forward strand.
GTTTTGTTTCCCACATGGTAGGCTGGTTATCAGCCTGTGGAGGAGTTGCTGCTGGTATCTAAAGGAGATAGCTGTCAGGGATACCACTAAGCTTCCTTCATTGTCCAGTACAGCTCAAAGCAAAGAATTAATCAGGCTCAAATGTCAATACTACCGCTGTTTATAAACTCTGTCAACACCTACGTATAATGAGAAAGAATAGGAGAAAAGCACTAAAGACAGGCCCAGGAAACTATAAAGAATAGTACTTCAGAGCGGGATGTGCTCTTTTAACCAACTGTTACTTTAAACAAAGCAGCAATAACTGTTTATCTCTTCTCCAGTGGAGAGAAAAAGACACTGAGATAGAACAGGAGGGAGAAAAAGAGAGAAGCAAGTTAAAAGAGTTACAATAAAGATGGGAAAAGATGTGATACACAGCAAAGAAAAGTTGTGGAGGGTCAAAAGATGATTAAGCAAAACTTGTGTATTATTTTTATTTTTATTGCTTTTCAAAAATTATGAGAATTTTTTATGTAAAGTTACTTAAAAGCAACTAGTTATTTTACCTAACTACTCTGAAATGGTGATTCAATACTTGTAAATAATCTTTGATACTGTTCTATGTATCTTTTGCTAGAACCATGTTATTTCTAATAGTACCCCTGATGGTAAACAAAAATAGAATTGTGCATTTGATACTGGTAACTTGTTTGCATGTTTACAAAGAATTTTCCTTTGTTACATACTGTCTTGATTTGAAGCCTTCTGGTCTGTATATTTTTAGGTGTAAATCTACTTTGAAAAACTGTCAGTGTTAACATCTATAAAGCATTATGAATGCATTTATGTTTAAAGATGATTTGATTTACACTTGATTTGATTTACAAGTGATTTGCCTCAGGATTTACTTGATAAGCTCTCTTGAACATTAATCAGTTTTCTAGAAGTATTTTGAGGAGAAAAATGGTTATTTGAAAAATGAATGATTTGCAGTATATTTCTGAAAGTGTTTTCTGGATGACAATTTTTTCCCTTTGTTTCTTTCTTAGAAGCTGGTAGTTACGAAATGACAAATCAACATGTAAAGCAAAATGGAAAATTAGAAGATACTCCTTCTTCTGGCAGTCCTCCAAGGACTACATTGTTGGGGACCATATTTTCTCCTGTCTTCAACTTTTTTTCACCAGCAAATAAAAATGGTAATTATAAACCATTAATCATAATCTGGCTTAAAAAAACTTTTCAGGGTTTTTTAAAAAGATTTTTTCATTTTACATGTGTATTTTATCAATGTCTTATGTTTGTTTTCAACCTCATTAAATACATACTGCTCCTTAAAAGCATTCTTTTAGTGACTGAAATAAAGATAGATTGTTGTAGTAAACAATTTTTTATCATCTGAAAGGGCAGGTGATTAACTTTGGCCTGGAGGGAAAGATTTTACTTTCACTATGCTGATTGACTTCTGTAATGCTTATAATGTATAGGAGAGAATCCAGAAAAATTTTCAATATGCTCTTTAGATCATTGCAATGGAATGTCTTAACCATTTTTTTTTGTTTGTTTGTTTTGTTTTTGTTTTTTTAAAGATTTATTTATTTGAAAGGTAGAGTTACAGAGGGAGAGAGAGAGAGAGATCTTTCGTCTGCTGGGTCACTGGCCAGGTGGCTGCAGTGGATGGGACTGGGCTAGGCTAAAGTCGAAAGCTTCATTCTTGTCTCCCACATAGGTGGCAGGGGTCCCAAGCACTTGGGCCATCTCCTTCTGCTTTGCTGGATGCATTAGCAGAGAGTTGGTTTGGAAGTGGAATAGCTAGGATTTAAACTAGCACCCATATGGGATGCCAGCATTGCAGGCAACAGCTTAACTCACTACATCACAAAACTGACCTATTTTTCTTTTTTTTTAAAGATTTATTTGAAAGGCGGAATTACAGAGAGGGAAGGAGGGAGAGCCAAGACAGACAGAGACACAGATAGGGTGAGAGAGAATGAACAGTGGTGCTGGGCCAGCCCAAAGCCAGGCGCTCCATCGGGGTCTCCTACGTGGATATCAGGGTCCCTCGTACTTGGGGCCATCCTCTGTTGCTTTCCCTGGCACATTAGCAGGGAGCTGAATCTGAAGTGGAACATTTGGGATTTGAATTGGTGCTCATGTGAGATGCCAGTTGCCAGTGCTGTGGTTAGCAGTTTAACCTAGTGTGCCATAACACCAACCCCTTATTGGCTTTTTTTTTTTTTGGCTTTGCTTTTCAGTATATTTGTGTAATTTTTTTTAAAAAGGTTTATTTATTAACTTGAGAGGTAGAGTTACAGAGAGAGAGGTCTTCCGTCTGCTGGTTCACTCCCCAAATGGTTGCAACGGCAAGAGCTGGTTCCATCCAAAACCAGGAGCCAGGAGCTTCCTCTGCATCTCCCACATGGGTGCAGGGGCCCAAGCACCTGGGCCATCTTCCACTGCTTTCCTAGGTCGTAAGTAGAGAGCTGGATCAGAAGATGAGCAGCTTGGACTTGAACCAGCACCCACTTGGGATGCTGGTGTCGCAGGTAGAGGCTTAGCCTCCTACACCACAGCACTGACCCCTGACTTTTTTTTTTTTTTTTTTTTTTTTTTTTTTAAGATTTATGTATTGGCTGGCGCTGCGGCTCACTAGGCTAATCCTCTGCCTGCGGCGCTGGCATCCCGGGTTCTATTCCTGGTTGGGCGCCGGATTCTGTCCCAGTTGCTTCTCTTCTTATCCAACTCTCTGCTGTGGCCCGGGAAGGCAGTGGAGGATGGCCCAAGTGCTTGGACCCTGCACCTGCATGGCAGACCGGGAAGAAGCTCCTGGCTCCTGGCTTCGGATCAGCGCAGTGCGCCGGCCGTAGCAACCATTTGAGGGGTGAACCAGTGGAAAAGGAAGACCTTTCTCTCTGTCTCTCTCTTACTATCCACTCTGCCTGTCAAAACAATTTTTTATTTATTTACTTGAAAGAGTTACACACAGAGGGAAGGAGATACAGAGAAAGAAAGGTCTTCTATCCACTGGTTCACTTCCCCAATTGACCGCAATGGCTGGAACTGTGTCGATCCGAAGCCAGGAGCTTTTGGGTCTCTCATGTGGGTGCAGGGGCCCAAAGACTTGGGCCATCTTGTACTGCTTTCCCAGGCCATGGCAGAGAGCTGGGTAGGAAGTGGAGCATCTGGGACTCGACCCGGTTCTCATATGGGATGCTGGCACTGCAGGTGGTGGCTTTTCTTGCTATGCCACAGCACCATCCCCAATCTCTGACTATTTTTTAAGTGAACTAAAACTAAATGATTTTTTGTAGTAATTTATTAATATTATTATTTGCTTGTTACCCTCACGCTCACCAGGGATTTTCAATCTATATAAACTAATTCAAGTGAATTTAAGGTTATGCTTTATACTGTCTTTGCCAAAAGAGTCAACACTGGGGAGCATTTGTTTGATGCAGCAATTAAGAGGCAACTTAGAAATACCACATCCATATCAGAATCCCTGGGTTTGAGACCTGGCTCTGCTTGCATTTTCAGGTTCCTGCTAGTGCACATGCAGGGAGGTACCAGATGGTGGCTTAGGGAGTTGGTTCCCTACTAGCCATGTGGGAGACCCATATTGGGAGACCCATATTGAGTTAAGCCCCTGGCTTTGGCTTGACCCAGCTTTGTCTGTTGTGGGCATTTGGGGGAAATAGCCAGTGGATCTAAGATTCTCTCTGTCTCTCTCTGTTTTTCTCTGCCTTTCAAATAAAATGAAAACAAAAAAAATTTTTTTTAAAGATTTATTTATTTGCCCCGGTTGCTCCTCTTCCAGTCCAGCTCTCTTCTGTGGCCCGGGAGTGCAGTGGAGGATGGCCCAAGTGCTTGGGCCCTGCACCCACATGGGGAGACCAAGAGAAGCACCTGGCTCCTGGCTTCGGATCAGCGCGGTGCGCTGCCCGCAGTGGCCATTGCGGGATGAACCAACGGAAAAAAGGAAGACCTTTCTCTCTGTCTCTCTCTCTCTCTCACTATCCACTCTGCCTGTCAGAAAAAAAAAAAAAAAAAAAAAAGATTTATTTTTTTGGAAGTAAAGTAGTTACAGAGAGAGGAGAGGCAGAGAGAGAGGGGGCTGGTGGTTTTCCATCCGATGGTTCACTCCCCAATTGGCCTCAGTGGCTGGAGCTGCGCCAATCTGAAGCCAGGAGTCAGGAGCTCCTGCTCCCAAACTGGTGCAGTTCCCAAGGACTTGGGCCATCTTCTACTGCTTTCCCAAGGTAAAGCAGAGAGCTGAATTGGAAATGGAGCAGCCGGGTCTTAAACCAGCACCCATATGGGATGCTGGCACTGCAGGCCAGGGCATTAACCCACTGCGCCACAGCGCCAGGTGCCCCCTCCCCCCGCCAATTTTTTTTTTTTTAATTATTTAAAAAAGAGTCTGGTGTTGTGGTGTAGCAGGTGAAGCTGCTGCCTGCAGTGCCAGCATCCCATATAGGTGCTGGTTTGAGTCCCAGCTGCTCCACTTCCAATCTAGTTTTCTGCTATGGCCTGGGAAGAAGATGGACCAAGTGTTTGGGCCCCTGAACTTGTGTGGCAGACCCGGAAGAAACTCCTGGCTTTAGATTGGCCCAGCTCTGGCTGTTGCAGCAATTTAGGGAGTGAACCTAGGGATAAAAGACTTTCTCTCTCTCTCTCTCTTTTCCTCTATGTAACTCAGCCTTTCAAATACATAAATCTTAAAGATATTTAGAAAAGAAGAGGCAGTATTGATTTCTTTCCCTCCATATGCATGTATATTTGAACTTTTAAATTTCATTGTTTTACTTAATTTGAAAAATAGGGAGAAATAAATAGATTCCCATTTGCTGGTTCACCCTCAAAATGTGTAGGCTGAAGCCAGGAGCTGAGAACTCATTTCTTACCCCACCTGGGTGGACAGGAACCCAGGTACTTGAGCTATCATCTGCTGCCTTCCAGGATGCATATAGCAAGAAGCTAAAATCTGAAGCAGAGCTGAGACTGGAACCCACGTATTCTAATATAAGGGCTGGTGTCTCAAGTGGTTTCTTAACCACTCTTCCAAATGTTTTCCCCCACTTCATCTGTTTTAAAATTTGTATGTTTATTTCATTTATTTGAGAGGTAGAGCTCCCATCCATTGGTTCAGTTCCCAAATATCCACAATAGCTAGGCTGGGCCAGGCTGATGCCAGAATTTAGAACTCTATCCAGGTCTTCTTGCGTCGCAGGAACCTAATTACTGAAGCTATCACCTTCTGCTTCTCAGTGTATGCATTAGCAGGAATCTGCAGTTGGGAGCAGAGCTAGGACTTGAGCCCAGGTACTCTGGTATGGTGTGTCGGCACTGGAACTGGTGGCTCAAGTGCTTGGCCAAACGCCCACTGCCCTTAAAAATTTTTTTTTTAATTCTCTTTGTGTATTTTTGGTGACTTAACTGATATCCCATCTTTCCATTATCATTTAGTTCAGATTAGCTCAGGGCAAGAGATCATGTCTACTTTGTGGCATCTACCATGGTATTTGGTATAGTTTTGGGCATATGGAAGATAATCATTTAATAGTTGTTGCCTGATTATTTAAATTGTAATCTGAATGTTTGTAGAAGACTGCACAATTTTTAAAAAAGTTATTTATTTGAGAGGCAGTGAGACAAGAGAGTGTTCCCATTTATTCACTTCTAAATGCCTACCTACATTGACTAGAGCCACATTGGGTTTACAGCCAGCAGCTGGGTGTTAGGGACTGAGTTCTGGTCTCTCACATGGTAGCAAGGACCCACTTACTTGAACTGTTACCTTCTCGCTCCCAGGGTTTGTATTCGCAGGAAGCTGGTCAGGAGCTGGAGTTGGGAATCAAGCTCAAGTACTATGATGTCAGGTGCTGTGTCTTAACTGGTATCATAACAGCTAAACACTTGTCTTAATAGTGCAGTTTTTGAAGGGTTGGATGATATAATGTAAAATCAAGATGTCCTGATAGAATAATGCATATTAACCCATTAAAGGACTAAAAAGTTCTATAAGAGAAATAAAGACTCTGTTTAGCTTTGTAAACCTAGTATTGCGAAGATATATCTGACCCTAGAATCCTTTACTGTGGCTTATGTGTTAACATCTTGGAGAAGTATTTGCTAGTGTTTTAGAAATACTGATATAGGGACCGGTGCTGTGACGCAGTGGGTTAACGCCCTGGCCTGAGGCGCCGGCATCCCACATGGGTGCTGGTTCTAGTCCTGGCTGCTCCACTTCCAACCCAGCTCTCTGCTATGGCCTGGGAAAGCAGTAAAGGATGGCCAAAGTCCTTGGGCCCCTGCACCCGTGTGGGAGACCTGGAAAAAACTCGTGGCTCCTGGCTTCAGATCGGCGCGGCTCTGGCCGTTTGCGACCATCTGGGGAGTGAACCATCGGACAGAAGACTTCTCTCTCTCTGTCTCTTCTCTCTCTGTGGAACTCTGACTTTCAAATAAATAAATAAAATCTTTTTTTAAAAAAAGAAATACTGAAATAGTAGAAAAAGGGTAGGCTATGGAGTTAGATGAACTTATTTAAAACGCTGCTTCTTGGGGTCTGTGTTGTGGCTCAGCAGGTTAGGCTGCCTCTTGTGTTGCTAGCATCCTGTGTCTGAGTGCCTGTTTTGAGTTCTAGCTACTTTGCTTCCAAACCAGCTTCCTGCTGGAAGCTTCCTGGGAAAGTAGCAGATGAACTGTGTCCCTGCTACCCACATGAGAGAGCAGGATGGAGTTCCTGGCTCCCATCTTTGGCCTGGTTCAGGCTTATCTGTTGTGGTCATTTGGGATGTGTTAGAAGTTATCTCTTTTGTGTTGCTCTGCTAGATAAATACATAGATGAGTAAATACTTTTTTTTTTTTTTTTTTGACAGAGTGGACAGTGAGAGAGACAGAGAGAAAGGTCTTCCTTTTGCCATTGGTTCACCCTCCAATGGCCACCGCGGCCGGCGCGCTGTGGCCGGCGCACCGCGCTGATCCGATGGCAGGAGCCAGGTACTTATCCTGGTCTCCTATGGGGTGCAGGGCCCAAGTACTTGGGCCATCTTCCACTGCACTCCCGGGCCACAGCAGAGAGCTGGCCTGGAAGAGGGGTAACCGGGACAGAATCCGGCATCCCGCCCGGGACTAGAACCCGGTGTGCCGGCGCTGCTAGGCGGAGGATTAGCCTAGTGAGCCGCGGCGCCGGCCAAAATTTTACTTTTTAAAAAGTATTTACTCAGCCGGCGCCGCGGCTCACTAGGCTAATCCTCCGCCTAGCAGCGCCGGCACACCGGGTTCTAGTCCCGGTCGGGGCGCCGGATTCTGTCCCGGTTGCCCCTCTTCCAGGCCAGCTCTCTGCTGTGGCCAGGGAGTGCAGTGGAGGATGGCCCAGGTGCTTGGGCCCTGCACCCCATGGGAGACCAGGAAAAGCACCTGGCTTCTGGCTCCTGCCATCGGATCAGCGCGGTGCGCCGGCCGCAGCGCGCTGGCCGCGGCGGCCATTGGAGGGTGAACCAACGGCAAAGGAAGACCTTTCTCTCTGTCTCTCTCTCTCACTGTCCACTCTGACTGTCAAAAAAATAAATAAATAAATAAAAAATAAATAAAAAGTAAAATTTTGGGGCCAGTGTTGTGATGTAGTGGGTTAAGTATCCACTTGTGGCATTGGCATCCCATGTCAAGTCTCAACTGCTCCACTTCCCATCCAGTTCTCTGCTGTAGCCTTTGAAACAATAGAAGATGGCCCAAATGCTTGGGCCCCTGCACCCACATGGGAGACCCAAAGGAAGCTCCTGGCTCCTGGCTTCAGATCGGCCCAGCTCAGGCTATTGTGGCCATCTCAGGAGTGAACCAGTAGATGGAGGACATCTCTCTGTTTCTTCCTCTCTCTCTCTCTCTGTAACTTTGCCTCTCAGGTAAATAAATAACATCTTAAAAAAAATGGTGAATTTTCAGCTCCTCTACTTTTTAAGCACATTATCTTAGTACAGTTCTCTATTTTTTTTTTTTAAAGATTTATTCATTTATTTATTTGAAAGACAGTTACAGAGAGAGAGAGAGAGAGAGAGAGAGAGAGAGGTCTTTCATCTACAATAGCCAGAGCTGGGCCAATCCAAAGCCAGGAGCCAGGAGCTTCTGGGTCTCCCAAACTATGCAGGGATCCAGGGACTTGGGCCATCTTCTTCTGCTTTCCCAGGCCGTAGCAGAGAGCTGGATCGAAAGTGGAGCAGCCGGGACTCGAACTGATGTCCAAATGAGGTGCTGATACATCAGGTGGAAACTTTACCCTCTAAGCCACAGTGTTGGCCCCTAGACCAGTTCTTTTAATTCTTAAAATTAATCCATGAAATGGGATAATTAAGCTTAAATGTTAAAGTAGTTTTGAAGATTGTAGTTCATTCAACAAATGTTTATGAAGCATCTCCAGTATCAAACACATGATTCGTATCTTCAAGGAACTTACTTTTTATTGGAGAGATGTATGTAAATAAATAAGTATAATACATGATATAGATACATTTGTAGAGGTATGGAAAGTAGGGTATTCAAAGAATGGAGTGATCCTAGTTTTCTAGTGGTTGGGGTTAGTGGTTTACAGAAGACTTGATAGTAAAGTTTAGTCTTGAAAAGTGGTAATGGGCATTCCAGGTGGGAAGAACAGTATGAGCAAAGATCCCAAAGCAGGAAATAGTGTAGTATATTTGAGAAACTGTAGTTTGGATTTCAGAAGGGGTAGGTAGAGTTATGAAAAAATCAGATTATAGAGCTAATAAAGTCATATGTGAACTTTATCCTTAGTTGCTGAGAGATAATTGAAAAGTTTTAAACTGGTGAATAATGCTATCAGATTTATGTTTTTTAAAGATCTTTTTTGGTATAAAATGGATAGGCTGGATTCTAAAGAGGTTAGAGGTAGGAAGAAAAATAGTAGAAGTCCTTTGAGACCTGATGAGAAATTAATTGTAATATTAGAAGAGAAAGAAAGGATCAGGGGATATATAAATGGACACATTTTGGAGCACCTGTTAGAGGTTAAAGAATGTAGGATAACGCAAGGGTATAACATTCAAGGAGAGGAAAATTCCAGGCGACTAGACAATTGAGTTTAATTTGGCTTTGCTGATTTTGAGATAACAAACAACCAAATAAAAATGTCTAGTAGCAATTTGTCATTGCAGTCTGTATTTCAGAATTCTGGGTTTAAGCCATACTTGCTTATAGGTTAATTAAAACCACATGAGTAAATTATTTGTTTGGCTTAGCAGACTATAACCAAGATCCATGAGAAAAACATTTAAGGAATTGAAATATTAAATGGTGCCAACAAAGGAAGATAGAGGGAAAGTTAGGAGAAACCAAAAGAAGAGAGACTATCAAAAACCCAGGGTTAGGGGCCAGTGAGTTGGCACAGTAGGCTAAGTCTGGTGCTGGCATCCCATATTTGGGATTGGTTCATGTCCTGGCTATTCCACTTCTGATCCACCTCTCTGCTATGGCCTGGGAAAGAAGTGGAAGTTTGGGCTCCTGCCGTCCATGTTGGAGACCCAGAAGAGGCTCCTGGCTTCAGATCGCCTCTACTCTGGCTGTTGTGGCCATTGGGGAGTGAACCGACGGATGGAAGACTTTTCTCTCTGTCTCTGAAATAATTAAATAAAATCTTAAAAAAAAAAAAAAACAAAAAAACAACCTAGGGTTAGATAGTTATAAAGGAAGAAGAAAAGGAAGTGAGCATAGAAAAGATACAACTGGAGGCCAGTGTTGTGGCATAGCAGGTTAAGCTGCCAGCTGTAGTCCCAGCTGCTCTACTTCTTCTTCTTCTTCTTCTTCTTCTTTTTTTTTTTTTTTTTAAGATTTTTTTTTTATTTGAAAGCCAGAACTGAGCTGATTCTAAGCCAGGAACCAGAAGCTTCTTCTGGGTCTCCCACAGGGGTGCAGTGGCCCAAGCACTTTGGCCATCCTTTGCTGCTCTCCCAGGCCACAGCAGTGAACTGGATCAGAAGTGGAGCAACTGGGACTAGAACCAGCGCCCATATGGGATGCCGGTGCTGCCGGCCTGCTGTAACACAGCGCCAGCCCCTGCTGCTCCACTTCTGACCCAGCTCCCTCTTCATGTGCCTGGGAAAGCAGTGGAGGATGGCCTAAGTCCTTGCACTCCTTCCACCCACGGGAATGAAGAAGCTGCTGGCTTTGGCCTGATCCAGCCCTGGTCATGTGGCCATTTTGGGTGTAAACCAGTGGATGGAAGACTCTATATAACTCTGCCTTACAAATAAATCTTAAAAAAAAAAAAAAAGAAAAAGAAGGAAAAGATACAACTGAATCTGAAAATTAGAAGATCATGGTTTCAAAGGAGCATTTAGATTTGAAAGTCTAATATCACTGAGTTGGGAGAGCAGGCTGGAGAATAAGAAAGGAGGCAGGAGTGTAAATTACAGGTAGAAGAGCTTCAGTGTGAAAGAAACTGGAAAGGTTTTAAGAGCTAGTTTTGTGTTTGCAAGGAGCAAACATGTTTTTAGTTCTCAGGGAAAGGTGTAGTAGTAAGAGACTGAAAATAGAAGGAAGAGAATATCCAATGGGTCAAATTTATGGAGACTTGACAGAGATGGGATCAGAAGGTTAAGTTGAAATAGAAGAGACATCAGATGCAGAAAGATACCATAAAGGCATGTATAGCAATAGATGTTTGTTACTGTTCGTTCTTTGCAAGAGAAGATGGTGTTTACTGAGATACTTCTGGTGGCAGGGACCTGATGAAAATGGTGAAGGGTTGGAAGGGTTGCCCTGGGACCTAAGAAGTTAAGAAACACATACAAAAGCACCCAGTATCCTACTTTGGTTAAGATTAGAAGATTTTGTTTGGAGTATGAACAGTCTTTATAAGCTTATTGTTTCCTTCAGTAGCTTTGGGATTAGGATCTGAGAAGCCTGTAGGTTAAGTTGGCTGAGAGTGATTTCTTGATGGGTAACAGTGGAAGGACAAAGAAGCAAGCATTCTGGAGCTGCTGGTTTGAGAGGAAAAAACCATGAAACCTAACTAGTTGAGGAGGGTGGGGAAGAAGGTATTGAGGGATGTGTTTGGAATAAAAGAGACTGCCCTTTATCAGGCTTGCAGATCAAGTAATAATGGGGGTTATCATAGATAACCGGAAGGTCAAGACGTTGTGGTAAGAGATGAACAGTTTCCTAGGGTTAATGTCAGGATTATGGTCATGGTGGTAACTAGTAAAGAGCAGTCTGAGTGAAAATAGTTGGAGCTGAAGAGGCCAAAAATTTTGAAGATTAATCACTGGCCTTACGTGTAATAACTAGACCAAATACTCTTATAAATAAGTGGTTAACTAGTAGCTTGGGTGTTAAACTTCTCTTTGAGAAGATCCTGGCAGTAGGTGTTAGATGACAGCAAGGATCAGTGAAGAATTAAGTAGTGACGTGACATCAGTCTTAAAAGAACAGACACTTTTTGCACATTTGTGGAAAACCAGTGATGATCTGATAACAGTGGTAGTAATAAATGAGTTCTGATTCAGTATGGGAGAATAAAGAATGTTGAGGGGAGGGTATCAGGAAAAGATCAGAAGAGATTAAAGCAGTAAGGGAGAAGGACTATTTTGTAAGGAAGATGAGATTATTGGAGGTTGATTTTGTTACGTTTGTTACTTAAAATGACATTTGGAGTATTCCAGTAAGAAATAACCACCTGTGGTTGAAAATTATTATCTCCCCCAGTGACTAAATGCTTAGTGTTTGAGTTTTAAGGATTGGGTGCTATTTGGGGATAATGAACATTTATAAAATGCTTAGTACATAGTATGCACTTAATAAATGATACTTGCTTTAATGAAAAGAAGTTCTAAATTGTTGTTTGACTGTAAATTGGTGTTTCCAAGCTGTTTGAATGCTTAATTTTGTTCACAGATAGTATTTTAGAATGTCATGGTCTTTATTCCTCATTGAAATGTCTAGAAAAACTCACTAAATATTGGTATCCTCAGCTTTGTGTCGCTCCCCCTCTTCGTGGAGGAACGACACAGGACCCTGCGCTGTTCTTTCGTCTGCTCGGCCCTCCCCGGGTTGGCTACTGTCCCTTCCACCTCCGTGGAAGGGCGGTTCCCCCTGGCCACTTTCCCCACTTCCGCAGGGGAGTGGCACACCGCCGGCCGGCTCTCTCGGGGGCTGCACAGGTGTTCCCTCAGATGTTCCCCTTAGATGTTCCCGGTGCATGCCGTCTCTCTCCTCCTTTATAGTCCTCCTCTGCCAATCCCAACTCGGCTGCCCACACGCCGAGTACGCTGCTCTCCTCCAATCAGGAGCAAGTCCTACAGTTTATTGGTTGAACTGGAGGCAGCTGTGCAGAAGCTGTTTTCTCCTCTCCCAGCGCCATATTGTGGGAGAGCAGATGCATAGAATAAGTCTTAATTCCAGTAACTTAGTCTAGTCCGAATTGCTCCCCACAGCTTTGTTCTGTATAAATGTTCAGTCTATTTAAATCATACAGTGATACTGATTTTGACTTTTCTAAATATCTGAGTTGCAAAATGATAGTGAATACACTGAATCATGATTTCAGGAACATCAGGATCAGATTCTCCAGGACAGGCTGTGGAAGCGGAAGAGATAGTAAAACAACTTGACATGGAACAGGTGGATGAGATCACTACCAGTACTGCTACATCAACTAATGGAGCAACTTATTCAAATCAAGCAGTTCAAGTGAGGCCGTCGATAAATAATGGTTTAGAAGAAGCAGAAGAAACTGTTCATCGTGATATTCCACCCCTTACAGGTGAAGAAAATTCCTTTTCTTATGCATCTTCATGAGTAGTTTATAAAAATATAGTGTTACATTTATCCTTAAATGAGTAGATTAAATGTGTAAATTTATCTTTCTTGAAGTTTAAAATTAGTAACATACTTAGTCCCCCCAAATTTCCTTAAGTGTTACTCATTTCACATTTTAATTATTTCCACCAATCTTACTGTCAGGAAAAGTTGAAAACAGCTAGTGGGGCCAGTGCTGTGGTGTAGTGGGCTAAGCCTCTGCCTGAGGCGCTGACATCCGATATGGATGCCAGTTTGTGTCCCCGTTGCTTCTCTTCCAATCCAGCTCTCTGCTGTGGCCTGGGAAAGCAGTGGAGGATGGCCTAAGAGCTTGGGTCCCTGCACCCACATGGGAGACCCTGAAGAAGCTTCTGGCTTCTGATCGGAGCTCTAGCCATTTGGGGAATGAACCAGCAGATGGAAGACTTTTTTTTCCTCTTTGATTCACCCTGTTTGTAACTCTACGTCTCAAATAAAGAAATAAAATCTTAAAAAAAAAAAAAAAAAAAACTAGCAAAATATTATATACTCATTTATGACCATACTTACACTTGTACCAGTCTAAGACTCTTAGGTCTGAGGTTCCTACCTAGAAGTAGTCTCAATACCTTCAGATTTGTTTTTGTTCATAAATGATTCCTCCAAGTCTCCACAAGAGGCTTCTGTTCTTGGGTCTTTCCCTATATCCCAACTTGGCAGCTTAACTCTGGATTCTTAAAAAGGTATACTGTAATTGTTTTCCTGAGCAATTGTCATTGAAATGTGGAAACACATGAGATCAGAATTAATTGCCTTTGAGGGCTGTGGTAGTTAAACATATAATATAAGTGTTCTATAATTCCTTTTTTGTTTATTAACAACATGGTCAAGAATAATACAAGTAACATAGCTGTAACTTCAAGGAAGGAACTGCTGGAGGAAAGCATTACTAGCATTTCAAAAATTTTCTACAATTCTTAGACACAGAAATAAAACAGGATAACCATCTTCTCTGAGATAAATTTTATCTTAGATTTATGTTTTATTACTTTTGATATCAAATATTTGAGAGAACCTGTAAGTACATATCAGTTAAGCAATATGAGGCATTTTTAGCCAGTACATGGAGAATGCAAATTATGAAAAAATTTCATGCAATTAAATATTTTTTTTGCACTAAAAAAACTATTGGGGTAATGTTTTGGCACAGGGGTTTAAAAGCCACCACTTGGTTTACTTGTATCCTGTATTTAAGTGCTGGTTCGAGGCTTCAGTATTCCATTTCTGATCCAGCTTCCTGCTAATAGATCCTGGGAAGCAGCAGATTATGGCTCAAGTGCTCAGTCCCCTGCCACCAACATAGGAGACCTAGATGGAGTACTTGGCTCCTGACTTCGGCCTGGCCCAGCCCTGGGTGTTACAGGCATCTAAGGAATGAAACAGCTGATGGATAATGGAGATCAATTTTCTTTGTCTCTCCCTCTCTCTCTCCCTCTTTCTCTCTCTCCCCCACTTCCACCTCCCCCTCCCCTTCTTCCCCCTTTCCCTTTTTATTTCCTCCCCACCTCCTGCCCTTCAAGCAGATTAAATATAAATAAGTAAATGTTTTTAAAAATGTATTTATTTGCGAGATAGTGAAAGAAAGTGAGTGCTACCACCTGGTGGTTCAATCCCTAATTGTCCACAGTGGCTAGGACTGGACTGGGGTGAAACCTGCAGCCAGGGACTCCGTCCAGATCTCCCATTGTCAGAGGCAGGAACCCTAATTACTTGAGCCATCACTACTGCTTCCTAGGGCCTGCACTGATAGAAACCCGGAGTCAGGAGCTAGAACTGGAAACAGAACTCACACCATGTGAAATTTCGTTGTCCCAAGCAGCATCCTTTTTTTTAAGATCCTACATTTTTTGAAAAATAATTTTAAAATTTATTTGAAAGGCATAGAGAGACAGAGATCTTCTTTCTGCTGGTTCACTCCCCTAAATTACCACAACAGCTGGGGCTAGGTCACATCCTGGAATACAATATCATGTGGGTGACATAGACCCAAGTACTTGAGCCATCACCTGCTGTCTCCTAGGTTGCACATTAACAGGAGGCTTGAATTGGAAGTGGAGCTGGGACTCAAATCCACATACTCTGATAAAGGATGTGGATGTCCTAAGCAGTGTCTTAACTGCTGTGCCAAATGCCTACCATCAACCAGTGTCTCAATTGCTAGACTAAATGTCTGCCCTAAACTTATCTTTTTTTTTTTTTTTTTTTTTTTGACAGGCAGAGTTAGACAGAGAGAGACAGACAGAAAGGTCTTCCTTCTGTTGGTTCACCTCCCAAATGGCCGCTACGGTTGGTGCACTGCGCCGATCTGAAGCCAGGAGCCAGGTGCTTCCTCCTGGTCTCCCATGCGGGTGCAGGGAGCAACCGGGACAGAATTTGGCACCCCAACCGGGACTATAACCCGGGGTGCCGGTGCCGCAGGAGGAAGAGTAGCCACGTGAGCTGCAGCGTGGACCACTTATCTTTTAATTCCCTTTTCCATCAACTTTTTGAGATACCCTCTTGTAGTGTGGTATAAGAAAGTAGAATAATGTAGTTCTCTCGTAACGAGGAAATTGAAAAATAAATTATAAAAACATCAGAAAACAGTTAAATATGGATATAGTAATGAAACATTGTATAACCCAATAATTCTAATATGAAGAATAAAGCAGAAAAATAAGGGAAAAATGACTTGAAATCCTTCAGGTAAAAATTTAACATAATTCCAAACTAAATTCCAAACTAAAGAATAATGTTGAATCTAACAAGCAGATCAACAGGATTATCAACAGATTGTTCATTATTTCTTAAGTGTTTTTTTCAAATTAGCCTACCTTTGACCTATCATTGTTTCTGATTACTTTGCCCAGTATTATAAGGCTGAAATACAGACTAAAGTCCATAGCACCTGGTCTTATGTTCATTCTGTATTTTTATCTGCTGTATGAGTCTTGTATTTATTTTTTTTGACAACTGTGATAATTAAAAGGAATTTTTATAACCTTAGTGGTTTCTAGAGGTGAAAATTAAGATTTACTACAGTTGTCTGATTAATTTATTCCCTTATTATTTATGAGCACCTATTTTTTTGTTATGGGAATTGTTGATAGAGATGAATAAGATATGCTCTTTTATACTAAAGTATTCATGATTTAATTGAAGACTGAAGTGTACAGAAAAATTACTTTGCAGAGTGAGTGGTGAGTGCTATTATAAATAAATGAGCAAAATGACATGGTGGCATTTTGCAGTTACCTCTGGGTTGGTCATGAGAAGATTGATAGAGAGGACATTTATACCTAACTTAAAATAGGAGGAACAAAAGTCCTACTTTTCCTTACTTTTAGCCTAGCCAAAGAGAAAAAGAAGGTAAGAGGCTGGTTCCACCATTTACTTAGCTGTATGACTGGAAAACTTCTTTTAACTCTTGCTGGAAGTTTGAAACTAGTTTATTAAGCTTTAAAATAGTAATGATAGAGTATTTTGAAATTCAAATGAGATGATACTTGAGAAATGTAGCTTGTAGACATTCAAATATTCTTTATTTTCTCTGAGGTTGATAGGAATTTGGAACAGTAAAGTGGTTGGAAGATATAGTTCCCATTATTCCGTTGTTCTAATGAACCACTGCAGGCATAAAGTTTTCACAGATAAACAAAAATTCTGCTTTACATCTAGTAACTTTCATTAAACATATCCACCTCTTGATTGTCTCAGAAGGTGTTAATACATGATAATTGCAATAAAGGTTAGGTTTTGTCCTAAAAGACTATTTAAAAAATTTTTTTTCTATAGACTATTAATCCACCAACATTCACTTTCTGTAGGAAGATTACAGCTATTTTTATTGGGTACCACCTTAAACTTCTATCTCTTCTGTGTTTGCCCTCTGATACAATATGCTGTAAATATTGTCTTAGAATATTTCCAACATAATTCTTAAAGCTCATTCTTAGCTCAGAGAATGAACTATGTGGCATAGAAGATAGAACTGCTTCTTGATTATTTTTAAGTTGTTTGTAAGTTAGGAGTAAAATAATGGGTCTTATAAACAGCATATAAAGCAGTATTTCTAAACTTTTTAAGGTCATTAGATTGCCTTGAGATGCCTGGAAAAATGTTCATACAATAATTTTTCATATCTTCATGGACTGAATGATTGTTCAAGGATCTCAGGTTTAAAAACTACATTTGCATCTATTGTCAGCATGTGAGGTACTTTGTAAAGTATTACTGCTATAAGAGCACCACTGAATTTTAATGATTATGACATGTAAACACCATCTAATTAGAACTGAATTTTTGTGGAGTGTATTTTTCTAGTAATAGTGATAAATTTGAGCTGAAAGGGATCTTAATTCTACCAGCCATGATGTAGTTTGCCATTTTGTTTGTAATGGTATTATTTTCCCTTTGGATCTAGAGTTAGATCTGAATGTTAACAAATATGCCATGAAATACTATATACAAATTATTTCTATCTTTAACCTAGAATACACAGGACTTCAAGGAGATTTTATGTATACTTCATAGGTAACATGAAGTCAGTAAAAATAACATTTTGTCTTTCACTTTATTAAATAGCACCAGTAACTCCAGAGAGTGGTTATTCATCAGCTCATGCAGAGGCCACCTATGAAGAAGACTGGGAAGTATTTGACCCGTGAGTTTATTTTCTTTGTTTACTTTTTGGAGCATAATGAAAGAAAATATATGGCTAAATGATATGTAGTCCAGTCCCTGATTTATATCGGTTCATCTTAAGATTTTTCAACTTTATGATAGATATATAAGAGATACACATTCACTAGAAATTGTGCTTTGAGTTTGGTATTATTTATTTTAAAGATTTATTTATTTGAAAGGCAGAGTTAGAGGGAGAGATGAGACTTTCCATCAGCTGATTCACTCCTCAAATGGCCACAATGACCAAATCTGGGCCAGACTGAAGTCAGGAGCCTGGAACTTCATCTGGGTCTCCCATGTAGGTAGCAGTGGCCCAAGGACTTGGGCTGTCTTCCACTGTGTTCCCATTCACATTAACAAGGAACTAGATTGAAAGTGTAGCAGCCAAGACCTGAACTGGTGCTCATACGGATTCTGGCATTTCAGGCCATGGTTTAACTAACTCACTCTGCCATAAGACCAGTCCTAAGTACAATACTTTCTTACAATGTTAGGCAAGCACAGTGAGCCACTATTGCCAGTGAACCATGTGATCATGAGAATAAACAACTGATACTCTATAGCATACTACGTTGCTATGGTGTTTGATTAAGTTAGGTAAATTGAATGCATTTTCGATTAAAGATGTTTTCAGCTTAGCAGTGAATTAATTGGACATAATCCTGTTGTGAGGAGCATTGTATTGTAAAGAGCATTTTACCCATAGATACTCTTTTTAACAAGTAGCAGGAATGCTGATTTATATTTTCACTTTTATTTATGTGTTTTAAAAGCTTAGGGTAAAGTGTGCTTTATTAAAGATTTTTAAATGGATGAATTTAGGTATTTTTTAAAGTAAAAATGTTGACATTTTCTTAAAATGTAATTTACAGTTATTATTTCATCAAACATGTTCCACCACTGACAGAAGAACAGCTTAATAGGAAACCTGCTCTTCCATTGAAAACAAGAAGCACACCAGAATTCTCCCTAGTTTTAGACCTGGTAAGTATATTAATCTGTAGAGGTGTAGAGAATAAAGGAATTCAAATCATGTTTAGAATAATAGTCTTCAATACCTAAAAGACTACAAATAAATGAGTAGCAATCACATTTTCCATAGGTATGTCCTAGGTGTCCTGAAATGTTTTTATTCAAGCATAGTCTAATGCTAGGGTCCTCAGTGTCAGGTACCCTTTGAAAATAAATTAAGACTTTTATTTTTATATTTAAATGAGTTCTCTCACCCACACACCTAAGACCTTTGTGATTTGTTTCTTTCCCAAGAAATTCTAGTTTCATTGTATTAGAATCATGCCTGGATTTTAAATTTTCTCCCACCTCACCTCCCACCAAATATGATTTAGGTCTCAGTGAGTTAAACCATATGCAAGACCATACTCCTTTCCTTATTTTTATTTTTGCATATTACTTAACACCAGTTAACTTCTTACTAACCATCCCAAATGCATGATTTTAAACACTGGGTAATAAAGCCTTAAATATATTCTCCTGAGGAAAGAGTATTTAGTGGTTAAGATGTCATTTAGGATGCCTACGTCTCATCTAAGTACATTGGTTTAATACCTGGCTGTGGCTGCTAATTCCAGTTTTCTGTTAATGTGAGCCCTGGGAGGCAACAGTGATGATTGAAGTAGATGGGTTCTTGCCATCCATGTGGGAGATCTGCATTCATTTCCTGGCTGCTGGCTCTGACCTTCTATCCCCATAGCCACTGAAGGCATTTGGGGAGTAAACCAACAGATAGAAGCTCCCTCTGTGTCTCTCTGCCTCTCAAATAAGTAAATAAATAAATAAATAAATATGCTATTTTGATGCGATTAAAATTTTTTTTTCTTTTTTTGGGGGCGGGGGGGATATTTATTTTTATTTATTTGAAAGTCAGAGTTACACACACAGAGAAAGATCTTTCATCTGCTGGTTCACTCTACACATGGCTGCAATGGCCAGGTGGAAGCCAGGAGCCTGGAGCTTCTGAGTTTCATATATGGATGCAGGGGCCCAAGCACTTGGGCCATCTTCTGCTCCTTTCCGAGGTGCCTTAGCAGGGAGCTAGATCAGAAGTGGAGCAGTCGGGTCTCTAACTGGTGCCCATATGGGATTACTGGCATCCAGGAGGTAGCTTAATCTCTGATGCCACAACATCAGCCAGGGTTTAAAAATTTTTATTTTAGGGTGTCAGGAAGGCTTGGAAAAATTAGTATCTTCTAATCTTCTGTGTCTTGCTGATAACCATATTTAATATATAATTATCACATTTAAAATCTGCACATAGTTTCACGTTACTAGCAAAAGACGTATCATACTGGAGCATGGTTCTTCTATTTAACTTTTTTTTTTTAACTAGTACCCTGTATTTGGACATGTGGTTTAGTTCTCAGAAAATTTATCTCAAGGAATAAGCCTGTTCTTTTAAATTTTTGATTAGCATGTATAGTTACAATTTGAGAGTTAGGTAACTTAGCCTTTGCCTAGTCAGTTTTAGGGAAGGATCCAGAAGTCTGAAAATATTGGGTAAGTAAAAAGGAAAAAAAAATTCAGAATTGATTATGAATGGTTTATAGATTTATGTGTGCCAGATAGTAGAAAAAATGAAAAGTAGATTTTGCTGTTAAAACTTGATGTGGTCCTGGTATCAAGTTTGGCCCTACCTTTGAATCCAGTGTACTAGGTAGAGAAGGAAAGATAAGAATTAACTGAGCATACACAATAATACAGAAATAGATGAAGAATTATCAGGTTTAAATAGGCTATAGTTGAAATAGTAAAATTAGTTATGATTCATTTGTCAGAAAAAATATCTTTTCTTAAAGAGATTACCTTGAAATGTGTAGTCTGATAAAGCTCTTAAAAGAAAATGAGGCCTGTCTGGAGTATATTTTGCTCTTTGCTTCACCAAATTTAACTTTAGGTTAAAAGGAACATTCCAGCTAATAAGACGCAGCTCACTAGGCTAATCCTCCGCTTGCAGTGCCGGCACCCTGGGTGCCTGGTTGGGGTGCCAGATTATGTTCCGGTTGCTCCTCTTCCAGTCCAGCTCTCTGCTGTGGCCCAGGAAGGTGGTGGAGGATGGCCCAAGTGCTTGGACTCCTGCACCCGCAGGGGAGACCAGGAGGAAGCACCTGGCTCCTGGCTTCGGATTGGCGCAGCCAGCTGCAGCGGCCATTTGGGGGGTAAGCCAATGGAAGGAAGACCTTTCTCTCTGTCTCTCTCTCTCACTAACTCTGCCTGTCAAAAAAAAATAGGATATGGAATCATAAGATATGAACACTTGGTGTTACATTTTTTTTTTTTTAAGATTTATTTTATTTTTTTGAAAGAGTTACAGAGAGAGAGGTCTTCAGTCCTTTGGTTCACTCCCCAAATAGCCACAATGGCCAGAGCTGGGCAAGCCTGGAGCCAGGAACTTCTTCCAAGTCTCCCACATCCCAGCCATCCTCCACTGCTTTCCCATGCACCTTAGCAGGGAGTTGGATCGGAAATGGAGCAGCTGGGACTTGAACTGGTGCCCATAAGGGGATGCCGGTGCATCAGGCTGGGGCTTTAACCCACTGTACCACAGTGCCTTGGTGTTACATTTTAATTGGACTTAAATGCATTGAAGATTTTTGGAATAGTTATTAGCAGCTTTAGAAAATAAATGCTGTCACATAATACCAATGAGAGCCCTGCTTTATAAGGCATTCAGGATTTGGGAAATAGAAATATTTGTACCTATCTTGGATTGTATCATCCTCTCTTGATAGTAAGAAAATAGGATTGGTAATCAAAGATGGCAAGTTTTCATCAGCTGCTGTTTAGTCAAACAGTATGATGAAACATAATTATGAAATACTGAAACATCTGTTCTGAAAGACACTTTATAAAACGTTTGAGGATAAGGAGTTATATGAATAGAATACATTTTTATTAATTTTACCTTTTTTTTAAAGGTTATATATTTGAGAGAGTTACAGAGAGAGAGAGAGAGAGAGAGAGATCTTCTATCTACTGGTTCACTCCTCAGATGGCCTCCACGGCCGGTGCTGCGCCGATCCGAAGCCAGGAGCCAGGTGCTTCCTCCTGGTCTCCCATATGAGTGCAGGGGCCCAAGCACTTGGGCCATCCTCCACTGCCTTCCCAGGCCATAGCAGAGAGCTGCATTGGAAGAGGAGAAACGGGGACAGAATCCGGTGCCCCAACCGGGACTAGAACCCGGCGCCCATATGGCATGCTGGCGCCACAGGCAGAGGATTAACCTAGTGCGCCACAGTGCCAGTCCCCCAGAAACATTTTTTAATAAAAAATAGATACTGAACTTGAATTTACTAATTGTGAACAAAAACATAAAAGCATGCATGTTGTTTTAGCAGACTGTTGGCAATTGCAGAACTCCAAGAACTGATTGTCAAACTGGAGCAGTCATCAGAATCACCTTAAGAGCTTATTAAAACATAGATTGCTGAAATGTGCTCTGCCCTCAGAGTTTGTGAATCATCTGAATTGGAGCTTTTGCTTTAATTGGCATTTACATTTCTAACTCGTTTCCAGATGATGCTTATTCTGCTTCCTGGTCTAGGAACTGCACCTGAAAAGTATTGGCTTTAGAAAATCCTATCCCAAATTGCTATGCCACATATGAATGTATTATAAATGTAAAATTCCTCAAATGAATGGTTGTTTTAATAAATATTTATAGTTATGATTATGTAAAATTATCAATTGGAGTTTCTTATGCATTGTTTCACTTAATATTTTTTATTTTAAGGATGAAACACTAGTGCACTGTAGTCTAAATGAGTTAGAAGATGCAGCACTTACTTTTCCAGTTCTTTTCCAAGATGTCATTTACCAGGTAACTAAAACAATTTAAACTTGACTTTTGGCCTATTGGGTAACATTCTGAATCAAGAAATCTTTGTAATTTTTTATGTGACATTAAATATTGGTTTTGTGTAGGCTTCTTGATGGATTTCATCAGTATTTTAAGGATCTGTTAACGCAAGGTAGCATCATGCTAGCTAATTACATAAGACATTTTTACCAAAGAAATGCTAACTTTTCTCACCCCATGATCACTGCTAGTTTTATTATCTGTTTGCCAGCAGGTGGAGGCAGAAGCACTGACATAGATCCTCAAGAGGAACTTGCCAGGTTAATAACACTTGGTGTTTAAAAAAAAAATCCAATTAATACAAAAGAAAAACTCATTCCTTGTTGGTCATTTTTATTTCCTGTAGTAGTATTATGGTCTGTAACGGTTCAGCTTGGTAGACCTACCTTTATATTAATCATAGAATTCCAGGTCATTCTTCTAGTTATTGATATAAGAATTATATAATGGGCATTTCTCCCTCATCTGTGCTCATGGACAGGTAACAGTGCAAATTACAAATATCATTCAAGATTTCACTGTGGATTATGTGTGTTGGGCCTTAGTTTTTATTTTATGTTTATGATCTTCCTATTATAAGATTGAATTACTTAATATGAGTGAGTGTACTTTGAAAACTACAAAATACCTTTCGGTGTTGGTGGTTATGTTATGTAATTAGCATCACTTTCATACAAAGCCGTTGTTGAAGGATTGGGGAAGGTTCAAAAGTTTGTTGTCTATTAAGAGAAGGTCCACCCAAGGATTAACTAACTAAAGCCACAGAGTATTTACCATGTGGATAATAAAAAGATGCTTATGGTCGTTTATATGCTATTGATAGACAGAATGTGATTATAATTTTCTTGGCATATGATAGTTGCTATCCTCACAGGGATCAGAATTTCAGAGTTAGAAGTCTGTGGTATAGGGATACTTTATCTAGTGATGAGTCTTAAGAGGATTTATTTTAGCAATCACTGTCAATTCTAGTTTAACTTAGATATGGCAGCATGAATATTGTATTCACCTTCCTTTTCATGTAAACTTATTTTAGTTCTGATACATAATCAGAGCATGAGCCAAAGAAATTCCTAAAAGTTTTAAAGATATTTTTATTTCTTTTTTACTGGTTATTGTTTGGTTTAAGACAAATCATTTTTTGCCAAATAGGCTGCTCTTGTTAGTTCACTTATAGGACAGGAGTCTTGTGGCAAATAAATAGTATAGCTATTTCTTAGTTTTCTCTTTTCAGCTCAATAACCTTAGGTTTTGGGTTTTTTTTTTTCTCTTCAATTTTGGTTATTTTGCAAGATTGCACTTGAAAAAGTGGTGTTAAGGCTTTGAATTTGGAAAGGAAAGTTGTTTTTGAAAAATACAGGTCAAGATTTTGAGGTGACTTCTCTTCTAGAATTGCTACAGGTGGTTTTTGGTCTGTTTATGTAATTTTTTAATAGTGGAAAAAGAAACTTGGAAAGATAAATTTGGTTCTTTACCCCTTCATGAGTATTTCTTTTTAGTATGATGACAAACATCAGGTTTTTTTCCCTTATTGCTTCCACCATTTCTGCTTTAACTCTCTTCTTTATAAAATTCTTAATATTTCATGTGGATCTAGATAGTTGTCTCGTTTTCAATAAACAGTTTCTAGCAGTGCATATAACTAATAGTTACAGAAGCTGTACTTGCATGTGTACTGCATCTACCTCTGTAGATTTCAGAGATCTTTTTCTTCTGTATTTTGAGATACACCTTCTGACGCTAAAAAATAAATGGTCTTCCCTAAACAGGAGAAAGATGTTTGAATCTTGCAAACTATAGAGATTACTAAATTTTATTTCGATTCAGTTACTACATTATGGACAGAGTTTAGTTCCCCTTCAAAGTAAAGTTTTGAGGATGCCCAGAGTTAATGTTGGGTACCTTACCTTGAGATTTCTGGTTTTGGCATATCATTCTGTCTGCTTTTTAAAAATAACTGAAGAAATCTTTGGGTTAGGGTTCCCCTAGTTTTCAGACCAGCAAGCTCCCTTTAAACAGGGAATGATGTCTTTTAAACTTTCAGTGGTGTTGTCTCCATCTACTGGCAAAGAAGAAATATACACAAGGGTCTGAGATGATCTAAGAGATTTTGGAGAAACCACATTATTAGGTAAGATGTAACTTACATATTTAACCACTATACTATAATGTGGCACACTTAAAGGTAGACCTGTAAAATACTGTATATACTCTTAAAAATAATTTAGAGGTGAAATTCACATGGTATAAAATTAACCATTTTTAAGTGAACAGTTCCATAGCATTTATCGGTATACTCTTGAGTATGTCAGTTCCATAATATAGACTCTGAATGTTAAGGTAGGATTAACTTCTTCATCTAAATCAAAGCCAGATAAAGTATCTTCTTGGGATTTATTTTGCTCTTTTTTTCTTTTTGTGGTAAGTTTCTTATGGTTCACATATCTAATTTTAATCCTGCATTTTATTTCTCTTTCGTTTCAAAACAATTTACAGTATAAGTTTTTTTTTTTTATTACACATGTTTCAGTAATTATCTATACCAGGGTTGGCAGACTTTTTTTTTGTAAAGGTCCAGTTGTAAATATTTTAGGTTTTGTGGTCCCCATTGCAACTACTTTTTCTGCCACTGCAGCATGAAAGAAGCCACAGACAGTACATAAATGAAAAGGCATGGCTGTGTCCTAGCAAAACTGTATTTATTTACAAAAGTAAGTGGTGGGCCGAGTTTGGTCAATAGGCCATGGTTTGTTGACTCCTGGTCTATTAATTATGAGAGTATATACAGTAAATTTACATATTCAGATTCTAAGGGGAAGTAAGCAAATGTTCATCAGAATTTTTATTTATATATAGACTATTTAAATTAGATCCACAGTAACTTTTTGTGGACTTCTCTTGGTTTTGTGTGTGTGTGTGGGTTTTTTTTTTTTTTTTTTTTTTAATTTTTCTCCCCAGATCAAAATTTGATGGAAATCTGAGGTGGCCACTACTCATTTAAAAATTGCCTGACTTCATGATACATATTCTTCTCTTGATCGATAGAGATAAACTGGATTTATTTATCCTAATGAAATTCTTAGAATTTACAATCAGATAGATTATTCAAGTAAAAATTTAGTGCCTTGAGTGTATTGAAATTTCTTTTTGTTAGGGGATTAGAAAAACCTGAAAGTATAGAGTAGACAGATTATATTTTGCCTGTATAGAGAATAGATTATTTAAGAAAACTTTTTCAAGTGAGGGGATGGCACTCACAGTCTATAGATTTTTGTTTGAATTCATCTATTTTTTTTCTTAAATTGATATTTTTTTCTATGAATTGTTTTATAATTAGTTATTGGGGAACCATTCATAAAATGGTACAGATGTATTTGATATCTGGAAAAGCAAGTGCATGATCACTTCCAGTGCACATATTTAATCTTTATATTTATCTTATATTGACACATTGTCAGGAAATCCATCTCGTGGTGTTACTCGGTTAAGAGGTCTCCACTGTATTTAGTTTCTGTTCCTGCAGATCCACCAATTCAAGACTCTAGGTCATCTCACTCCCTCTTCCATCCAGAAGATGACTTCTATCCACAAGCAGGACTGAATCAAAAGACATTTTTCAATTAGCTCTTGAGCTGAACCACCTCCTCAATGACCTTCCTCTGTCTCCATCAAGAACTGGAGCTCAGTTTTTTGAAGATGTAATAGAGCTACTCAGCCCAAACGTGGCTGATTGAAGACAAAAAGAAGATACCTCATATGTTTCACCACAGTGCAGCCAAACGTAACTGTGTTGTCCAACTCCTCATTCTGTAAAGTATGGTAGGGGCATCTGATTTTTGACTCTGTTCACCAATAAGATTTTAGCCAGTCAGTGACTTTCTGACAATCAGTAAAATCCACCAACTTTGGGTCAGCTGTCCAGAAATCAGGTTGTGATGTGGTAAGCACTCTAGGAGAGAAAAAGCATCCTACAGGGAGCTGCTTCTAAAGGATGCCTTGTTTACTTGTTTACTAGTGTAGGTTGCTTCTGTGGGAAAAGTTGGGAGGCAGGGAGCGGTGGGTGGGGAACCATGGTTAGCAAAAACCCTTCTTCTTTCTCTTTTAGTTTGTTTTTTGGGAAATCTTACAGTTTAGACTAATTTTCATACCATAGAACAAAGGAATTAGAGGGTTAGTGGCTTCTGTTTCCACTGTTCTGTCCTAGAAGAGTCAGCTTTAACTTGGTGTCATGAAGGAAAAAAATCATTTAAATGAATTTTGTTGTAAATACCTAATTTAGTTTTCTGTTTTCTCAAATTCTAACTTAAGTTGATTCTTAAACCTGGAAGTGATTTATTACTCAGTTTCAAAGCATACATTTTTGTGCAAAAATAGTTAAGTGTATTTGTGCACATTTGGGGTTTGTGGACACAATTTAGAATTGAGGATAAAAGTAATATTTACCTAATAGGAAATAATATTTTGCTGATTGTAGATTAATATTAAAAAAATAGATTAATTTTCCTTAGTATAGTAAGTCTTTGGTACTAATTTTTTCATCATAAGTATTCATTATTAATTTTTTGGTCTAAAAATATAAAACTTATAGTTCTTTACTGCTCAAAAAAGGAAAATGTATTCAATGGGGAATTCTTTGTTTAAAATGTGTTTTTTTTTTAATTAGGAGAAGTTCAATAGAAAAGTAGACTGCATAGGATGTTCTTGTTTAACAGCTGAAAATATTCTGTGCATTCAAGAGTTGACCCTTGTTTACTCAGCATATCAAATTAGAGGTTTCATTCTCTTTGAAGTATATAGTTAGATTTTAAAGGCAACAGTTTTTTAAAAATTAAGTTCATGGAAAATGGAATGAAAATACAAGTTTATTTTTAGTGCAGAATGTTTTGTAATCTGTGCATAGGTTTCCATAATATACATTTCCATGAACTTTTTGAAGACTGCCCAATATGCATGGGCTTCACAATTTTTATATACCAACATATACATTTTTTAACTTAGTTTGCTCATTTAAAAAAAATATTTATTTATTTGAAGGTCAAAATGAGAAAGGGAGAGATCCATCTTCCATCCAGTGGTTCTTCCCCAAATGCCCACAACACTCAGGGATGGGCCAGACCAAAGCCATGAGCCCAGAACTCCATCCCTGTCTCTCACATGGATCACAAGAACAGGGTATACGAACCATCATCCACTGCCTTCCAGGCACATCAGCAGGAAGGTCAGTCTGGAAGCTCAGAGTTAGGTGGTACTTGAACCAGGCTCTTTGATATGGGATGCAGGTCCTCCAGGAGAGGACTTAACACATTGTACAACATTGCTTGCTCCCTATACTTCTTAATAATTCCACTTTGCACAAACTTTTTGAGGTACCCTCTTGTATATGTGAAATGGGTGCTTAATGAAAATTAGGCTTTGTGCATTACATGATTTCATTAATCTTAATTTTATCCAACACTTTTCAAATTGATTTGTATTTTTATTTTAAAGTTTTATTTTATTTATTTGAAAGAGTTACAGAGAGAGGTAAAGACAGAGAGACAGGTCTTCCATCAGCTAGTTCACTCCCCAGATGGCCTCAATGGCTGGAGTTGTGCCAATCCGAAGCCAGGAGCCAGGAACTTCTTCAGGGTCTCCCACATGGGTGCAGGGGCCCAAGGACTTGGGCCATCTTCTGCTGCTTTCCCAGGCCATAGCAGAGAGCTGGATCGGAAGAGGAACAGCTGGGACTCGAACCAGCACCTAAATAGGATGCTGGCGCTTCGGGCCAGGGCTTTAACCTGCTGTACCACAGTGCCAGCCCCCTTGATTTCTATTTATTAGAGTAAGGTTTTATAGAAGTTTTGAGAATTTTTTTTGTTGTATGGTTATGATTTTATTATTTACCTACCTATTCATCCCACACAAATACTAACCCCAGCATCTCTCTTCTCTGTTAGAACTTCGTGAAGCAAAAGATGATTGTAAAACCACCCAAAGGGTTATAAAGGTGAGTCCTCCACAGGACCACCTGAGTAACCAACCTCTTTTCCTGGAAAAGGATTAGGTTCTTGTCCCTGTGCTTTAGTATTGCTGCTAAGAAAATGTCAAGTAAATTAAATAGTTAAATAAAATAAGCAGGTTGTGCATTCTTCTTCCAGTAGTATAGATCATACCTGTAGGGCTTTCTCTTTGGAATTGCGCATACCTAGTTTTGCCTCATAAAAAATCATATTCATTCTACTTGTTCTTTTTATGATGGATTACTTTTAAATAATGAGATGGAGAATGATAATGATACCTAAAAGCTATTGGTGCGTTAAATGTGCCAGGCATTGTTCTAGGTGCTTTTAATGTATTAATTTATTTAATCGTCATAACAACCTTATGAAGTAAGGACTATTATATCCATTTTGTAGGTGAGGACACTGAGGTGTTCTTAAGAGTTAGAAAACTGGCAGAGCCATTTGTATGCCTGGGTATTCACTAACAGTAAGATTTTATAGTTTCTCATTCTTCACCATTCCCCGATGTTGCTAGTTTCTGCTGCTTATTAAATAAACTAGAACCCATCAATCATCTCTCTCTCTCTCTCTCTCTTTATTTGTTTGTTTACAATACAGTTATAGAGGGAGAGGCAAAGAGAGAGAGGCCCTCAATCCGCTGGTTCACTCCCCAAATCTTGGCAGTGGCCAGGACTGGGTGAGACTAGAGTCAGGAGTTGTTTTTTTTTTTTTTTTTTTTAATATTTATTTATTTGAAAGAGTTACACAGAGAGAGGACGAGAGGCAGAGACAGAGAGAGGTTTTTCATCCAATGGTTCACTCCCCAATTGGCTGCAACAGCCGGAGCTGTGCCGATCCGAAGCCAGGAGCTTCTTCTGGGTCTCCCATGTGAGTGTAGGGGCCTGAGGACTTGGGCCATCTTCTACTGATTTCCCAGGCCACATCAGAGAGCTAGATCAAAAGTGGAGCAGCCAGGACTAGAACCGGTGCCCATATGGGATGCTGGCACTGCAGGCAGTGGCTTTACCCACTAGCCAAGCCAGGAGCTTCTTTTGGGTCTTCACGTGGGTGCAGGGGCTGAAGTACTTGGGTGATCCTCCACTGCTTTCCCAGGCTCTTTAGCAGAGAGCTGGACTGGAAGTGGATCTGCCAGTACTCGACCTGGCACCCATATGGGATGCCAGCACTGCAGGCAGTGTCTTTACCTACTGCACCACAGTGCTGACTCCATTGTCTTTAAATTTCAAAGAAATCATGCCATACTCACAAGTGAGTGTGTCCCACTGTATGCATTTTTCAATCTATTGCTATATTAGGGTAAGTTAGAGGATATCATAGAGAAAGTATAAAATATATTACTTTTTCAATGCTAAGACTATATTGAGTTAAAAAATTATTTAGAAATATTTGTTCCTGAAAAGATGGACATCTAAGATAATTTTTCATCTTAGCCATTTGCCCACAAGTTGAAACTGCTTATCTTTGGGTGGCTTTTTTGGCCAGGGGTGGAAGGTGTCAGATACTGTTAAAATTGTTTGTGATGTTAGAGTAACCTTTGTTTAATAATTAGAAATTACTCAGTATAGAATGTGAATGACAGACTTTACCACACCATATTTATAATCAGTTTATATGTGATTTTTATTTCAATGAATACTTTTTTTAAACCTAGTTCTTTATTAGTGGGTTATTAGTACTGTCTACATAGAATTATAGGCAGTTATCTTTTTTTTTTTTTTAAGATTTATTTTATTTATTTGAAAGTCAGAGTTACACATAGAGAGGAGAGGCAGAGAGATTGGTCTTCCATCTGATGGTTCACTCCCCAGTTGGCCGCAATGGCCGGAACTGCACTGATCCCCTGGAGCTTCTTCCGGGTCTCCCACACGGGTGCAGGGGCACAAGGACTTGGGCCATCTTCTACTGCTTTCCCAGGCCACAGCAGAGAGCTGGATCGGGAGAAAAGCAGCTGGGACTCGAACCGGTGCTCACATGGGATGCCGGCACTTCATGCCAGGGCTTAACCCACTGCACCACAGCGCTGGCCCCTCAGTTCTCATCTTAATACCAAATAAAATGCAGGTTGTCAGGCATTTTTTGTGTTAAAAGTGTTTATGTAGGTTTTTCTTATATATTCATGGCTTTCTTTATAAAATTTAATTTGTTAAAATCTACCCACAACAGATTATGTAAGATTAGCTCCATTATCATTGTTTTGTAGATATTATTGTAATAGGCTGTTAAGCTTTGCATAATGAACATATTCTTAAATTTCTGTCATATAGTAGTAGTCATATTTTTATATAATTTTTCTTATGGTATTTAACATTTTTAAAGTTCTTATTTTTCAAAATATACTTGGTTTATTGGGAGAACATTTAAACTATTTGTAGGATAGATAGAATAATTACTAGACTGAAATGAATCTTTTGGCCTTGGAAAAGTTACTTAGTTCTGAAAAATGCAGTTTGAAGGATGGTTTGGAAATACTAAGATGTGAATTAAGGAAATCTAGAAAATAGAAAGTAGGAAGAGCTTAGGACAGGAATCTTTGTATGGAAGTAGTTAACAGAAGGAAAGTGGAGCTAATGGCATCAGTGGATAGATTTTGAAGTATTTGGAGGCATGCCTATGTGTACATGTGTATCTGTGTTTGTGTATTTGTGACCTAACCCAATAAAGATTTGGTAGTCTCACTTGTATACCTGTGTATACCTTATACATGTTCTTCATTTGTTCCTACTGGACACTATATAGTGCTTCTGTAGTTTATATATATTAATGCTCACACATAACCTTTAATACAAATGATTCAGACCCATCTGGCCTTGTATTGCTGTTTCTGCCTTTGTTTCTGAGATTTTGCTTTTGCATTCCATGGCAGAGCCCTTTGTGTCCGTAACTGCAGACCTGTTCGCTTATTACATTGTGCTTTTCTACATTCTTTTCTTCATTATCTCAGTCTTTGCCTATGTCTTTTAATCCTAAAACATCTTTCTGTTCTAATTTAGGTGGCAAGTAGTTTTCTGAGGATAGAAACTTTTACAGTCATCAGTTATTCTATCTTTTTTCATGGTAAAGGAAACTTTTTCTTCTACAAATAGGAAACTGTAGCAATATGTCCCTCCATCTTCATTGTTGCCTTTCATTCCCAATAAACAAATATATTTTGAAAGCAATGTCAAATTGAAGATGTATGCTGTATTTAAATAGTCGAATAGATTAAGTTTGTAATGAAATTACAGTTTTAACCTAATGTAGATATTACTGTATAGGAAGTTGGAAAATGTCACCTTTTAACAGTGTTCTACTTACCATGCTTGGAAAATGTTTTGAGTGGAACTATTCCTTTGCAGTGGAAATGTATGGTGTTCAGAAACAATCCTAAATGGCAGAGGCCCTGTTTATCTTAGTTTACTGGATGGTGCAAATAATAGCAACAATACTGAAAATAGATGAAACATGAAAAAATGAAATATTTTTGATTATTAAGTTATAGAAGGGATGAACCTTAGCAACAAATAAAAGGTTCTGATGGTTCATAGTTAAGCATCTATCTTGAAATGAGGTAATTAAAAAAAATTGGCAGAATAGGCTTTTCTTAACCTTAATTTTATTTTGAAAAGACCCATAGCTAATAAAAATGATTTTACTAGTAAAATAGTAATGTATTTAAAATCTTACATTACTTGGCTTACCAAACAAATATGGTTTGTGTGGTTTTCAACTAAAGCTATTATGCTGAAGTTGACTAGAAGAGTCACTGTAGTTTTTTTAATATATTGTCCTAAATTATAGTTATTAAGTAGTGAGCATCTGGTTATTTTTATTTGCTAAGAGGAGGAATATGTGACTTTTAAAAAAATTAGTCCAGAAATTAAAATGCTTGATTAATGGAATTAATGCTGTTGTTCAGAGATGGGGACAGAATCATTGTATACTACTAATCACTCAAAATTTTGTCCTTAGTATGTGGTCAGATCTGAAGGAAATTGAATATTTGTATTTGTGTAGTCACATAGGTTTGCATTTTCTCCATTTGTCTATATTCCTTAATTTTAGATAATTCTATTTTGTTTACTCAGCTGATTTTTCACAGGTGCCTACTATACATTTAGCATTATTTTTAGCCCTTTTTTAGGGCTTTAGGAATTAGAAACATTGGTAAAATACCATCCCTGACTTCCAGGAGTCCTTTGCATGCTTTCCTTGTTTTGCCCTAAAACTTTACCAGAACTAGATTTTGTCATGGGGCCATTTTTGTGTGAATATGTATGGAGGCCATAATTAAATTCTCTAAAACTTAGATTTGAATCTGGTTCAGCAATATTTTTATTCATGGTATCTGAGCTGAATAATTTCCATCACTGGTTAACTCCCCAGGTGCCCACAACAGCTGGGCCTGGGCCATGTTGAACCGTACCAACTCATTACAGGTCTCCCATGTTGATGGCAGGGACCCAAATACTTGAGTCATCACCTGCTGCCTCCCTGGGCCTCATTAGCGGGAAGCTGGAATCCCATGCAGAGCTGGGACTTGAACCCAGGCACCCTGATATGGGATCTGGCCATCTTAGCTGCTATGCCAAACATCCACTGCTCAAAATGAATATAACAGAGGGCCAGAATCTTTTGTATATAGTTTTAGTGGTTGCTCATGGCTTATTATTTCTGTGCTTTTTGAATAATGAAGTATATATGTTACAAGAACATTAAATGTAGGCAAGAAAACGGAAAAATATGAAATAATTTGTATAAGGCTGTAAACTCTCCTGATATTGACCAGTAGGTTGCAAGAACAGGTGCATTTGACTGTTAAATTTTTAATATGAAGTAGTCCAGTAGTGCAAATTTAGATGCTACATCTTAATCTCTAAATGTACAAGATTGTTATTTTAGAAACTATTTAAACCCACCAATCTAGACATCTTCTTGAATATTATTTATCTTAATAGAATTACAAAAGTATTTTTAGTAGGTGATTAATGAGAAGAAATTCTAAGATGTTATTGAGGAGATGGTCATTGAGACAGGTCAGCTAGAGGTGGACACACAGCCTGCCTAGTATTTGGATGGATGCTACCTGGCTGGAAGATGGAGCTGATTGGTGGATCAAAATCTCAGAGAGAAACCTTCCATTTTTAGTTTAACTGTTTATTAAAATTAAATTCCAATGAAATACTGTTACTATTGTTTGCTGAATTTTATTAAAAGTGAAGTGATGACCAGTGATTAACTACCCTACTTTTAAGATTGTTTGAAGTGATCTCTTCTATGTGAAATACATTTGGTTTGCATAGAACTTAGTAAACTTTTCTGTTACTTTAAAATATGAATTTTTAATTGTATCCCATTAAAACATGTCATAAAAATAAGTGACTTCCATTTTATGTTTACTTTCTGAATCTCATTTTTGTATTTCTTCAGGTTTACGTGAGGTTAAGACCATTCTTCAGGGAATTCCTGGAACGAATGTCTCAGATGTATGAGGTAAACATACTTTGTGAATTATGTATGTATTTTAAAATTATTCATTGTAGTACCCATATTTAGATCATGTATAATGATTACTTCTTTTCCCCTGAATTTGTAGATCATTCTTTTTACTGCTTCTAAGAAGGTGTATGCAGACAAGTTACTGAACATACTAGACCCTAAAAAGCAACTGGTCAGGTAAATTTAATTAAGAAATAGTGGAAATGTCTGTCACATTTATCTATGAAATTATTATGATTCTATTTAATTTTAATGGCCATTTTAAGTTGGCTGCATATATAGAAATTTATTGTGTTGAATGGTGAAAATAAATAAATTTTTAAACCTGAAAACTCTTGAGGAGTTCATGATAACAGCAGACAGACGCTCTTTAAAGGATACAAAGACCAAATGTATTTATTCACTGTGACATCCATATCCTCACTTCTTTCGGGATTGGAGGGAGGTGAATGTGTGTGGAATTTTTTTTAACAGTTTCATGATGCTTCATTTCCTTTTGTCTCTGAGATAATGCATGTCATAATTCCTTTTTAACATCTAGAGAAATAAAAGTTTTATCAACAGAAAGGTTCTTAAACCCCCCCCTCCCCCCAAGACTGAATTTATCTTCCATGGAAAGAAAATGTTAACATGAACCCAGTTGTCAACTATAATTGATTAAATCATTTGGGCCGTCCAGCGCTGAACTCAGCTATTTGTGCACCTGGCCAGCAGACATATTGTGTTTCTTGGTTAGTCAGGAGTGCCTTGGGTGATTTTTAAAACATTTTGAAAATTAGTTCCATTAATTTTTTTTTCTTTCCTTTCATTTATTTTTAAAAAGTCACAACCAGGCAAATCGAGAAAAATACTGTTGTCTTCAACTCATTTTGTGGGAAGTGACAGGAGAGTTCCATTAATTTTGTCAGCTAAAGTCAGATATTAAGACTGAAGCATTCTTCCTACATCCTGAAGATGTAGGAATTTTTTTTTTTTTTTTTTTTTTTTTTTTTTTTACAGGCAGAGTGGACAGTGAGAGAGAGAGACAGAGAGAGAAAGGTCTTCCTTTGCCGCTGGTTCACCCTCCAATGGCCGCCGCTGCAGCCGGCGCACCGCGCTGATCCTGGCAGGAGCCAGGATCCAGGTGCTTTTCCTGGTCTCCCATGGGGTGCAGGGCCCAAGCACCTGGGCCATCCTCCACTGCACTCCCTGGCCATAGCAGAGAGCTGGCCTGGAAGAGGGGCAACCGGGACAGAATCCGGCGCCCCAACCGGGACTAGAACCCGGTGTGCCGGCGCCGCAAGGTGGAGGATTAGCCTATTGAGCCACGGCGCCGGCTCGAAGATGTAGGAATTTTTAACCAAGAGCTAACAGATGACACAAAAGGTTCATAAAATCTTTGATAGCTAGGCATTAATTTTTTGAATACTTTCTCCCATATTGTCTTAGTGGAAAATTCTAAATTTAAATTTCTACTATTACTAGTACTTTTATTATTGAGTAGTTGTAACTAAGCTGCCAGCACACATGAGAAATGCTGTTTCCTAGTCACAAAAGTACATTGTAGTTTATTGTTATTTTACCTAGCTTTGGTAAAAGCATGCAAATGATTTTGCGTTGATGGTTTCAGACATTCTAAAGATTTTAGTTCAACATTTCTAACCTTCCAAAGGAACAGTGGTGAGCAGTACAAGCCCCTTTCCCTTTTAGAGAGTTCATTTGAGTAGGGAACAGATCATAGTCATGCTATTACAATGTGTTATAAAATCAACACCCTCTTTTAAACTACATTTACAAAATCTACACAACTGAGAGTTTAAACTTGTTTTATTTAGTTGTTTAGAAAACCTCAAAGATGAAAAGCTTTTTGGATGGAGATTGAATTTGTTAAGAGTGCTGTTGGGATTATCTGTATTGGTGACAGAGTAGATGTGCAGAAATTCTTCTAATTTCTGAATCCTTTGAGTTAAAATGCAGATTTGTTGACATAGAGGATCTGTTCTTAGATGACTGGCATAAGAAGTTTTTTCTAAACTTTTAAGTATTTGTTTTGACCATAAGGTTATTGACTAATTAAAGGGTTTTTAGTGTAATTTAATTGAAATAACTGCAGTGTCTATTTACTTCATTGTTTCTTGTTTGAGTTTGCTACTACTAGTGAAGGGACATTAACAGTGAGTTGCATTTACTTGCTATACCTGCCTACTCTTATTTTTTTCAAAGTGGAAATGCCTTTAAACTTTACATAGACAGGTGACGATTTGACCAATTGAAAATATTTCTTATAATAGTGGGTGAAAGAACTGTTGTACATTTTGTCTGTTTGCAAAATTCATCCTCTTTTCCACTACCACTATTTATACTTTTAAGGCTGAGTGTCTATTTATGCGTGTTGGGAGGTATTAAAAATACTTATTTTTTGACAAACTGTGACAGATTTTATGAGTAGAAAGTCATATAATTTCATACTATAGGTATGACTAGGCTATAGCTATCAGAAATTATTGGGACTAAGAAACAGGGAAGACAAACTAACAATTATTAATGTACAGAATGGGGTATTTCAGTATGAAAAAATGATTAGTAATATAAAGGGGTTAATATTTTGAGTGTAAATGGTGATTCTGTAATTACTATTGTATATGAGTATTGTAAAACCTTTAATAGCTTTTTCAAATGCTACAGCATTTTTCTCCTTATCTAAAATTGGTAAAACATCAGTCTACATTTATAATACTTAAATCTGAATTCATCATTTTTCAATCCCTGTTTTTTCAAATGATCACATACACACTCCCACAAATTAAAATAGGATTGTTTATAAAAAGTTGACAGGATGGAATGTTTTGGCCTTAGTACCTTTTCTGAAAAACTATAAGGAAAAGCTAAAAAAGAATTCTTAAAAATGCCAACACAAAAACATTCCTTTTTATATTTTCTATTCTGGCATGTACAGGGATAGGGAGGCTGTGTGTTCTACTGGTTTAGAGCAAAGGACTGGGAGCCAGGAGGATCCTGGGTTCCAATGCGGGGCTAACCACTGACTTTGTGTGTGACCTTGGGCAAGTCACTTGATCTCCTTGTGCCTCAGTCAACCATCTGGAAAATTGGTTATAAAGCAGGACCTCGCTGACAACCAGATGCTGCATCTGAGCTGAGCTTT
Source organism: Oryctolagus cuniculus (assembly GCF_051225735.1). Classification (NCBI taxonomy): domain Eukaryota; kingdom Metazoa; phylum Chordata; class Mammalia; order Lagomorpha; family Leporidae; genus Oryctolagus; species Oryctolagus cuniculus. The sequence continues at coordinate 67,614,930 of NC_142878.1, forward strand.
CCTGGGTAAATAAATTACAAAAACGATTTAGATTTTTTTTTAACCTCCTCCTTTATAATTTAACAGTTTGGGATAAACTAGTTTTTAAAGTCATAGTAATATTTGGTATACAGTTTCAGTAATTGCTGTGAATTTTATAGTAAAACTGTAGCCCAGAGCCTAGGCCCATATTTGTATTTTAATTTCTTTTCTGAAAGAAAATAATAAGGGCTAGCTAGTAAAGCCTATGATATATATATATATGTGTATATGTTTCCATGTATGTTGTACTTTATAGAGTTTTTTTTAATTATTTTTTTTTTTTACATTTAGGCATCGGCTTTTCCGTGAACATTGTGTTTGTGTACAAGGAAACTATATAAAGGACTTAAATATCCTTGGAAGAGATCTTTCAAAAACTATAATAATTGACAACTCACCGCAAGCCTTTGCATATCAGGTAGGAATAGAGTTGCTAAATAAATTCAGATTGGAAAAAATTCAATGAAGACAAATGCTGCTAAACAGACTATGAATATGATGGGAGAACAACAGAATTTTCACTGATGGACTTCGCTGATTAGGGTGTCATCTTTTAGAATTAGAAATGCCAAATTGGTATATTCTTTGTGGAAAATTTTTCTGAATGCAACATAAATGAAGGAAAACCTGAGTAGTACATCTGAATAGGATGGAACTATAATATATCTATTGCTTAATAATTTTTCTTAACAGCTGCTAATCATAAACGTGTTGGAGTTATGATTGGTTTAACTTTTTTTTTTTTTTTCTGGTCTGTTTAACCTTTTGAAAGATTTTTCTTAGACTATTTTGTTAACATATTTGTGCCCTCTGTTAATATTTCTTTGAAAAGCAACTACAACTAAAGATGAGCAATCTTTGTAAAATATATTTTACTTTCCGAACATGTCCATGTGATACAATTTCTGAGAGTGGCTTCATGATAAATTAGCAGAGTAGGAAAACTGAAAAATGGATTAGGGTATAGATGAGACAAGATTGGTCCTTTGTTTCAAAATGTCTGTAATAAAACTTATTTTTTTAATGTAAAGAATTGTATATGGTATTGAAATGTGTTCACTTCGGGTCTCTGCTTTTATTTGCTTGCATTTTAAAACATGTTTTTAAGAATTTTATCTTGTTTTCCTAGGTACAGTCATTTCAGTTATCCTCTATCTCAAACATGATGTTTAGCCTGAATTTAAATATAAAGAAACAAAAATGATTTACATTCTTGTTTTTAGATTTCTCTTCCGTGAAACACCATGGAATCCATTTGTTCAGTTCCTACTGTGTTTCAGGTTATGCTAGTTGTTAGGAGTAGAACAATAAATATGACATAGTCCCTGTATAAAAAAAATGATTAAATAAAAGGTGTATGCTTTCTGCTAGTGTTCTATGTAGTAACTATTTCTTGAATGAATGAATAAAGATATGGTTTAAGCTGTGATGGTCCTAAACTTGATTTAATGGAGCTCTCTTGTTTAGTTTTATGCTTACCAAGGAAAAGTGACACTGAAAACCAATTAGGCTTTGTTAACATCTGTCCCTTGCACTATTGACTTGTAAGAGACAACTCTGGAAGCGTTCCTTTTCATAAGAACTTTTAAGAATCAATAATTTTATTGTATCTTTTTTATGCTTTCCATACCAGGCAAAATATAAGTAAAAGGAACATTTAATTACTTATTTATCATTTCAGCTTTCTAATGGAATCCCTATAGAAAGCTGGTTTATGGATAAAAATGACAATGAACTTCTAAAATTGATTCCATTTCTGGAGAAGCTTGTAGAACTGGTAAGTGTATCTTACAGTTTATATTTTTATATTTTGGTTTTCTTAATTATATTAAAACAATTTAAAAATAATTTATTTAAAAGGTAGAGCCACTGAGAGAAGGAAAGACAGATCTTCCATCTGCAGCTTCATTCCCTAATGGCTATAATGGCCAGGGCTGTGCCAGGAGTCCAGAGCCTCTTCTGTGTCTCCCACATGGGTGGCAGGGGCCCAAGCACTTGAGCCATTTTCTGTTGCTTTTCCAGGCACACCAGCAGGGAGCTGAATTGGAAGTAGCGCAGTATAGCTGGGACTTGAACCGGTGCCCACATGGGTTGCCGGCATGGCAGGTGACAGCTTAACCCACTATGTCACAATGCTGGCCCTCCAACAAATTTTTTTAAATTTTTTCACTTTATGTGTAGTGAAATTTAATGATCAACTATAGTGAGGGATTGAGGCATAGTTTGAAAAGGACTATGAGTATGTTCAAACCTTATATATTATATTAAAATTATAGATATAAGTGTTTTAAAATGTGTAGATTGTTTTTAATTGACAATTACAATATGCTCTTTCAAGTCACTAAAAGGTATGTTAGAAATAACATTAAATTGATTTCACTTTGCTTTCATAATTCTCATCTAGAATTAATGCTTATGTCACTGAAACTTTATTCAGGAAATTATTTTTCTACATGCATGGATCAATTGTAAGACTAATGTAGAAAGAATAATTCAGTGGATTAACACTTTTTCCTGTCTTCTAGTTTGGCCTCTTATAGCTTAATTTTTCTTAGAAAATTAAAACTTCAGAGAAAGTTTTTTAAATCTGGAATTTAGTTCTAAGTTAACTGTGTTATCTTTATATACTCATCCTTTTTTATCTCTGAAGGATTGGTTTCAAGATGTCCTGGAGCTGCCAAAATCTTTGCACGCTCAAACCCCTTATATAATCTATGCACATTATCATGTATCTTTTATTTATTTTTTAAAGATTATTTATTTGAAAGGCAGAGCGACACAATGAGGGAAACACACACACACACACACCTTCCATCTGCTAGTTCACTCCTCAAATGGCCACAACAGCCGGGTCAGAGCCAGGCTGAAGCCACGAATGAGGAACTCTGTCTTGGTCTCCTACACGGATGGCAGGGGCCCAAGCATTTGCTGTCTTCTACTGCCTTCCCAGATGCATTAGCTGGAAGCTGGATCATAAGCAGAGCAACTGCACTCTGATATGGGATGCCAGTGTCACAAGCCATGGCTTAACTTGCTGCACTACAATACCAGCTGCCTTCCTATCAACTTTCAATTATCCTTAGGTATAGTACCTGATACAGTGTGGATATATAGTGGTTATACTGTATTGTCTAGGGAATAATAACAAGAACAAAAAGTCTTAAGTTTTGAGTACAGAGGCAGTGTTTTCCTCCATTCCATATTTTATATCTGTGGTTGGTTGAATATACAATGTGGACCCTTTGTATACAAAGGGCTGATTGTATTTGGAAAAGAAAGTCATACAATAAAATAGTGGTCTACTTTTTCTGCAAATTAAGAATGTTTATGATGTTATGAGGATTGTAGTTTTGAAATTTTGCAGCTTAAAAATTTTTTTTTTCTCCACACAGAATGAAGATGTCCGACCTCACATCAGAGACAGATTTCGCTTGCATGATTTGCTGCCCCCAGATTAAGTACAGAGACTTGTCAAATCACTGAAGGGGGAGAGAATGCAGGACCCTTTTGGACTAAGACAAAAACATTGCCATTACTGTTGAAATTTTGCATTTTTGTACCCCGTCTTGCTTTTTCTTATCTTTGGTGCCCAATAATAATCAAGGGTTACAGAAAGAGACTTTATCTATATCAGATTGAATACATACAGTAGGTAGGCTAAAACAGAAGAGTCTTTAGAACTAGTGCAACTCCAGTGAAATTTTTTTATGTACAGGACATCTGCAGTTTATAAAGAATTCTGTTTCTGCCACCAGCAGTTTGACCTGTAGTCACACAGGATTTTATGATAATAACAGAGATGAAAATGGACTTTTATTTTCTCTCTGTTTGGTGCTCTAAGTGGGTTTGTAGCCACTTTTCTGTTACTTTATGATTCTCATTTCAACAGGAATGGCCAGTAAAAGTTGTTTTATTTTTCCTGTTAAGGTTTATAACCTTTTTACATTGTTGACCTGTATTAGATTAGAATTTCATTATGCATTCCTTTTAGTTGAGGCGCTTCATAGTTTTCTGGAATAGTCAAGTCAGTTTTTAGTTTTTTATTATACATTTGAATGGCCGTTTTCCTGCTTTGTCTGCCTGCACATTGTACATTTGTTTAAAAATATTCTCTACTTTTAGTCCATGTAAGTTTCATTTAGAAAGACATGCATTTATATTTTGTTTCTGTAATATTCTACTGTCGGTGAAATCTTTTCAAAAATCAAGAGACTGGGTAGAAAAGAATATACAAATGACTAATATTCAAAAGATTTAAACCATTGTGATGGCGTGTATTCCCAAATGGTAATATCTTGGCAATGGCACACAGATTTAATGGATAAAGGTATACCTCAGACTTCACTGTGTTCACCAATCTTTGAGGAGAATGAGTTTGGTCACCTGTTGGGCTTGATTTAGTTACTGCTGCCTTTGGTTTTCTCCAGGAATGAAGTATTCAGCACAGTGACTCAGTATTTTTAGTTCTTTTGCATGGGCTGGTAGTACCTCTGTTATGCTCTCGGTTACAATCAGTTTTAAAACTCTGTGTAACAGTCTTGGTACCTAACAGTAGCTATGCATAATCCTGTGGCACAGTACACTCCCAAGCCACCAGTGCAGTTAATATGCTCTCATAGTGGTTTTCTATGCTATATGAAAATAGTCATCAAGCCTTGGTTCTCTAATGCAGCTACCACAAGAGGTTGATATTTTTATAGTGGTGTGTAATCTCCTTTTCGGGAGGCTTTTTATGGAAGGTAGAATTTGTAAAAGTTAGTATGCTTTGCCTCTCAACTGCATTGACATGCCACAGGCTCAGACTGTTTTTATGTAAAGGATGTCAAAGAACGGCACTTTTTCTAAAGAGAAGTTTGATATTTTGTATGCTTGTTAAGAAAGTACAGTATTGGAAATTAAAGGTGGACAACTGATAATTGAGGAGTATGTCAATTAATTTTTTATGTATATTACCTGTTTACTTGTACAACTTATTGTACAAATTACATGCAGCTTCATTTTCAAATGAATCCTTAAAATAAGGAAATCTTTTTAGGAAACATTTAATTTTTTGTATTTTTGATTTTAAAGGCATGAGTTATGTCAGTTTTCAGTGTATTAATGAAGATTTTAACTTTTCATCAGGTTAAGTGTTTTCTTACTATATTATCTGTTGTGTATGTAGTTAGCATATTGTGTCACTGAACTGTTTAAAAATCTAGCATGTAGAGCAAGCCTGTTTTGTGGAAAATCCTTATCATTAAAAAATAATCATGGCAGATTTTCTGCAAAAAAAGCAAAAGCATTTGCAATTCAGAATACTGATTTTTTTTTTTTTTAATTTAAAGAAAGGTATTTTGCTTGCAGGAAAAAGTACTACGGATTCATTTTAATGAGAATCTTTGAAATGTATTTATCTTTAGGGCATCTGGGCATCTTTATGCTGTTTGTCTTCTGTCTTTCTTGAAATAAAATGTACATACGTTACCTTTACATATGCTCTTGCTCAAAATTGTGAACCTAGTTACATTTCTCCTTGCTCCCTTCATTTTTATGCTCAAGCAGCAAAACCTATACAAGATTTGAACCTTCAGCATGCATCCTAATTGCTGAAAGTTTTCCTTATTAAGTAAATATAGTCTCAAAGGGCTTTCCCATATCTTGAAGGGAATTAAAAGTACCTGTACCATTGTGCCTGTGGGCACAGTTTTATGTAATAACTTAAAAAAAATTTAATCATCTTCTATTATGGTAAGGTTGTTTTCAGTCCCGTGCTAGAGTTCCTTTAAGTCAACCGAAAAAATGAATCAAGCATATAACAAGTTTCCATAAAGAAATTAAGGGAATTTTATATGGCCTGAAAAAATTTATTGAGAGCAAATTAATATATATATATTTTCATTACTTTATTTGGATTTTAAATTTGTTAATACAAAAGTTAAAATAAATTAATAAAGAGACAATTTAGCCAGCTTCCTTCTACTTTAATGTTTTATCTTCCTATTATCCCTTCTTTGTGTGGTGGTAGATGTTAAACACTTCCATTTAGTTGACTGGAGGTGTGTATTTTTTGAATTGAGATATGCCCAGTCCCTTCAGCTCATACAGGAAACACAAACTCAAAAAACTGACTATGGTAAATGCAGGAGAGATGGATACCTCATGTGACCTGCATACACATAACAGCTCTGAAGTACATATTAAAATTGTGCTATTTCCAGTGATAAAATGTCTGACTTTTAAAGCATTCTTTTAAATATTTGTATCATTATTAGAGAAGATGTTTTATAAAGTTGCTTTTGAATTTCATGTAATATATGTAGCCCTAATCAGATTTATATCACCATATTTCTCCTTGGGTCCTATGAGGGGAATTGGTGACAATTCATAACCATAAATTGTTTTATATTAGCTAGTATGTATATTTATTTACCTGATGGCTTTATCTGTTTCCCAAAAATTTGTTTGGGATTTGTTGAAAGCATTGTGTAACTTCTATAAATGGCTATTTTCTTGTAACTGTCAGTGAAATGGATGTGTACATTGTTTTTTTATATTTCTCTGGTGTTTTTTTTTTTTTTTTTAATTTTGTTTTTGTTTTCTGAGGGTTAACAGAGTGGCTTTCTTAAGAAATTATTTGGCCAATGCCTTTTTCAGCTAGATATCACTTCACTTTCATTCAGCCTCCTAAAGAAGTTCATTTCTCAGTGTTTTGTTCAGTCAACTTGCCTGAAAAATAGACTTCATCTCATCAATGAAGAAAGCATTTCATTATTTCTACAAATCTTTCCAGCGAGCACAGAATTCTTCATAAGGACCAGATCTCTTCTACGTCTGTGTCAATCACATAAAGCTGAAATGTAAAGGACACTGAAGCCTTTATTTAATTGTACTAATATGATGGTGTTATATAATACATCATTAGCTAGTTAAGGTTTCCTGATCTGACTTCTAAGTTGTCTTCCTAGGTATTTATTTGTTATACTTTTAATCTTGTGTATCTAAATTAACTTAGATAATAGTTACCCACCGAATAACTATGCCAAGCAACTAGGAAAGAATGTTTATTTTATTTCCCCTTATAGGGGAAGAGTGGACTGGGAACAAAAATGTATGGGCCAAAAGGCCTTAGGTTGTCATTCATTCACTTTCTTATTCCTCTCATGAGCTATATATGAGTATAATATTTTTTCAGTGCTGATATGCTTATGTCATTACCTTACATGTCTTCCCCTGATTTAAAAGCCTGCTAGGAACTTGTGTAATACATTTAAAGAAAGAACCACAAAACTCAGTGTCTTATATTTAAATGCTAATTAAATTATTATTGAAATCCAAGTTTCACTAACAGGGATACATTTTTATAAAATGTTTCTCTGTATCTTAAATTGCCCAGAGGCAAGAGGTCTGGGGGTATAACATGTTTTGAGATCTTTTTTAAAAAAGAGATAAGAGAGCAAGTTTATACTAGTTGATGGGTTTGATGTTAGTATTTTAAGATCTGTTCCCAAACCTGACTTGATTAGGATTACTCAAAGGAGCTTTTAAAACAAGATTCCTGAAGCTTACCCCTGGGAAATGATGTCTAAAATGGAGCCGGAGAGTTCTGTATTGTTTTCCAGTGTTCTAATAGCCAGGTTTGCAAAAGCCCTGTTCAAATAACATGACAGTGGTTTAAAAGTAGGCAACAAAATAAAAGCTTACTAGACTTCTCTTTATGGTAGAGAGTTTTTTAATTTAAACTGGGACCAGATTTCACAAAACTTATTGAAGATACATGGAGGAATAATAAAGAAGATTGAGGCCACTGCTCATTACCATTTTTGTTTTTCATACTTTTTTTTTTTTAAAGAGTTTGCATTTCTAGGACTTGGAATAGTTGATCTTAAACACAGCTAAAGGACATGTCCCTGAATGAGAACATTATATATATTAACTGTAAAATATTTCACTATTTTTTTATTTTATAAATCTTTGTAGAAATAAGCAATGAAATACTACTTTCATCTTTTGAAATGGGATTTTTCAAGGCAGCGTCCTTTTGGCATTAAGGTAGGGGGAGTTAATATTCTCTGCCTGTTTCCACAAGAATCAATATAAAGTCACGGACATTTAAAAAAAATCTCAATTTAATTTTTACTTATTTACTATGCAGTGTAGCCGTGAACAAGTAATGTAGATTTAGTTTTCTCATCTTCAAATGCCCTGATCACCCTACCTCACAGGGTTGTTGTGGGGATAAATAAAACTTTTATGGAAGCACTTTTCTTTGATGATATTTTATCAGCCATAAGAAACAATATAATTTATAACAACTTAAATTTGTACAGTGTTTTTGTTTACAAGTACAGTTTTTTTCAAACTACTTTTCCTGTTGATGGTGATCTTCAGGACAAACCTATAAAGGAATGCAGAAGGAGCTGCAGATTAAGGAAAACAGATAAGCTGAGGTTTAGGGCTGTGACCATGCAACTATTCTGGGAGACTTGAATTCAGCCATCTCTGTAACATAGTATATCCTAGTGCTTTGGCAGTCTTATATGGTTATGTTACACAAAGTTTGCTCAAGTTCGTAAATCAGTTCAGCTAACAGAATGTTCTTGTAACATGTAAGGTATATAGAAAATTACAAACTAGGCTTACTAATTGGATTTTAAACTATTTTAAAACTAGAAGGAAAAAAAAACTAAAGGAAATTCCAACTTTAAGTGTACTTTTATTAGATAAGGAAGTAGATCTAGAAAAATGTCTCTCTGGGCCTCTAAGTAACCGTTACGCAACGTGATGCTTTTAGAATTGAACACATTCTTTTTGAACTACTGTGAGCAGCTGTGAAATACAATACTTGAGGAGGGGCAACCACTTAGGGTGTGGCATCCCATGTCACAGAGCCAGTTTGAGTATAGTTGCTCCACTTCCAATCCAGCTCCCTGCTAACGTGCCTGGGAAAACAGCTGAAGGTGGCCAAAGTAGCTGCACCCTACTACCTTCTAGGGAGACCTACATTGAGTTCCAGGCTCCTGACTTCAGTCTGGCACAGCGTGGCTGCTGTGGCCACAAGGGAGTGAACCAGTGGAAGGATCTGTTGCTCTTTTCAAATCTTAAAAACACACACACTTAAGAGGCCAGCTTGAATAAAATAAAAAATAGTGGTCGGGGCCGGCGCCGCGGCTCACTCGGCTAATCCTCTGCCTAGCGGCGCCGGCACACCGGGTTCTAGTCCCGGGCGGGATGCCGGATTCTGTCCCGGTTACCCCTCTTCCAGGCCAGCTCTCTGCTGTGGCCAGGGAGTGCAGTGGAGGATGGCCCAGGTGCTTGGGCCCTGCACCCCATGGGAGACCAGGAAAAGCACCTGGCTCCTGGCTCCTGCCATCGGATCAGTGCGGTGCACCGGTCACAGCGCGCCGGCCATTGGAGGGTGAACCAACGGCAAAGGAAGACCTTTCTCTCTGTCTGTCTCTCTCACTGTCCACTCTGCCTGTCAAAAAAAAAAAAAAAAAAAAAATAGTGGTTGGTTTTGAAAAGTACACGGAAAATGGCAAGAACCAGATTATAGTGACTTAAAATGAGAATTTAATACTTAGCGTATGGACTAACAAGCTCATTTAACAATAAAATAGCACTTTGTTCACACCCTAGTTCTGTAATGATACTTGTTAACTTTTCCTTAGGTTCCAAAGAAATGTGATACACAGGTTTAAGAGTCTCCCAGCAGTCTTAGAAATAAATGCATTTGAGATGAATAGTTATCAAGGGAGAATGGGTAATGAAAGTAGCACAAAGTTCAGAGTCAAAAGGCAATAGACAAAGCAGTTTCTGAATCTTAATTTGTTAAAATAGCTGATCAAATGAAACAGTAAAGCTGTAAAGCAACATGTAAGTTACTTACCAGAATGCCAGTGTTAAAACAGGTAGTGCTCTGTAGCAGGGTTTGTAAGATGAGAACTAGACAGGGTTGGGCAATGTCTGCAGCCAAGAGGCAGGGTGTGAAGTGCAGGGTCAGGATACTGTCACATGGCAGATGACAGGTCCCCCCCCCCCCCCCCAGACAGATGGGCAGTTGGATGCATTTAAAGAAATGGCGACTGGTAAGTGATCCTGAAGAGGACTGTTAAGAGTATGTTAAGAAATGGGTGGTGAGGAAATTGAGGAGTGAGTATTGAATGGCTTAAGAAGCCTGGTGAGCAGTGGTACCAGGCTCAACTGAAGGACTAGCCAAGTTAAGAACTTCCTAGAGTACTGGAAGAACCAAATGAACTGGAGCTTTTAGTGGCTACCAAGTAATAAGCTTTAATATTTATTGTGTTTGATGTTTGACTATTTGTTAAAGATAGCTAGTCCTATGGGTAGCCTTCCTAATGACAGCAAAATAGCATTTTAAAAAAATAGCACTACTTTACAGTGTTAGGCATCAAGCCAGGCTCTGAATGGAAGAAGGAAGCAAAAGCAATACTGCCCTCAAGCTTATAATCTAGCAGTGCTGTCAGATGCGATTATTTTTAGGAAAGGGGCCATGAAGAATGGCTTTGAGTGCTCATAACAATTACTGAAGCAGGGATACTTGGAATATTTGCTGAAAGACAAGTCTTGATGGGGAGAGAAGATTCAAGCAGGACAGTAAATGACCAAATTTGTAATTTTTTTTTTTTTTTTGACAGGCAGAGTTAGAAAGTTCTTCCTTCCGTTGGTTCACCCCCCAAATGACTGCTACTGCCGGCGTGCTGTGCCAATCTGAAGCCAGGAGCCAGGTGCTTCCTCCTGGTCTCCCATGTGAGTGCAGGGCCCAAGCACTTGGGCCATCCTCCACTGCCTTCCCAGGCCACAGCAGAGAGCTGGACTGGAAGAGGAGCAATTGGGACAGAATCTGGTGCCCCAACCGGGACTAGAACCCAGGTGCTGGTGCCGCAGGAGGAGGATTAGCCAAGTAAGCCACAGCACCGGAACCAAATTTGTCTTTTTTTTTTCCATTTATTTTCCATGAGCCTTATGAAGAGTCTTTATGCCTAGATTTAAAACTTTTGCACCAAAATAAACATCTAATGCCATTTTTCTGAAGTGGCCTCAGAATAAAAGGGTGGCTGAGAAACCAGTTAGAAATTTTATAATTCCCCTTACAAAGTATTCCCTTTCTCCAAGACAGCAAGTGGCTAATGTATTGGATGCTGGCCTAACAATGGGTAGTCTGACGTCAAGAGACTGGTTATGGTTCTGAGGATAGTATGGCCTGTCTGGGTTTCTGAGTGTTTAGTAACCAGGCACATTTTAGGCATTCCCTAAAACAGGCATGTTTTCTCCATTTGCCAGACAGGATTGAAAAAGCACTTCAAGATTTTATGTTACCCTATAAAAGTAAGTATGAAAAAAATGTATAGAGTTGGAAACATGATGTCATTTAGGATCTTGCAAGATTCTTGAGGTTTCCTTTGTTTTGGTTTAAAATGGAAAAAAGTCATTCAATTAGCTTTTTCTTCATCAATTCTTCTTAAAAATCTGTAACTCACATATTTTAAGGACTAAATGAAGTCCTTAACACACAGTTCCAGTTCTGAACACTTGATTCCCTTCCTCATTTGAAAGCAGCAGTATGAATGAGATCAATTTCTGCTTTGAACAGCTATTTAGGGGCTGGCACTGGGGCATAATAGGTTAAGCCTCTGCCTGCAGCACTGGCATCCCATATGGACATCCCAGCTACTTCTCGGCTAATGGCCTGGGAAGCAGTAGACAACCGCCCAAGTGCTTGGGCCCCTGCACCCATGTGGGAGAATGGGAAGAAGCTCCAGGCTTCTGATCAGCCCAGCTCTGACCAGTGCGGCTTGGGGAGTGAGCCAAGTGAACTAGCAGATTGAAGATCTGTGTCTCTGCTTCTCCCTCTCTTGTCTGTAACTCTGCCTCTCGAATAAATAAATCTTAAAAAAGAAAACCTACTTAATGTTGTATACATAGGTTCGGGTCTCAGCTGCTCCACTTCCAGTCCAGCTCCCTGCTAATGTGCCTGGGAAAGCAGTGGGAGATAGCCCATGTGCTTGGGCCCCTACACCCACGAGACCCGGAAGTAGCTCCTTGCACCTGGCTTCAGCCTGGCACAGCCCCAGCCATTGCGGTCATTTGGGGAGTCAACCAATAGATGGAAGATATCGCTCACTCTCTCACCTTCTCTATTTCTATCTTTCAAATAAATAAATGAATCTTAAAAAAAAAAATACATGAATGAAGCTACATTTCAAAGTTTAGGTAAGTCCAGAAAACTAGTTCATTGCATCAGAACTGATGGTCTTATGGCAAGTGGTTCACACTAATTTTTAAGCCAGATTTTTCCTTAGGAAAGTAAATCATAATCAGATGCCTGCTTGGTAAGAGTAGAACAAAGGTGTCTGCTGAAAGTGAATGTTGTGGGCCGGCACTATGGTGTAGCAGGTTACAACTGTGGCCTGCAGCACTGGCATCCCACATGGGTGCCAGTTCGAGTCCCAGCCACTCTTCTTCCGATCCAGCTCCCTGCTATTGCACCTGGGAAAGCACTGGAAAATGGCCCAAGTGCTTGGGCCCCTATACCCACTGGGGAGACCCAAAAGAAACTCCCCTAGGCTCCTAGCTTCAGCCTGGTCCAGCCCTAGCTGTTGTAGCCATTTGGGGAGTGAACCAGGGGATGAAATCTCTCTCCATCTAACTCTGCATTTCAAATAAATAAACCTTAAAAAAAAAAAAAAAAGTGAATGCTAATGCCTAGTATCACATCAACAGAATGTCTTTATTTCTAAATATCTGCTAAAAGTCTACAGGTTAGCTTACCTTTTTAACTGGAAACTGTCAAAACTTTGTTGTTTTGGCTTTACCTTGCCTGGATTTCACCATCTTTCTATTACTGTTTTTTTTTTTTTTTTTTTTTTTTTTTTTTGACAGGCAGAGTGGACAGTGAGAGAGAGACAGAGAGAGAAAGGTCTTCCTTTTGCCGTTGGTTCACCCTCCAATGGCCGCCGCTGCAGCCGGCGCACCGCGCTGATCCTGGCAGGAGCCAGGAGCCAGGTGCTTTTCCTGGTCTCCCATGGGGTGCAGGGCCCAAGCACCTGGGCCATCCTCCACTGCACTCCCTGGCCATAGCAGAGAGCTGGCCTGGAAGAGGGGCAACCGGGACAGAATCCGGCGCCCCAACCGGGACTAGAACCCGGTGTGCCGGCGCCGCAAGGCGGAGGATTAGCCTATTGAGCCACGGCGCCGGCTTCTATTACTGTTTTTTTTAAAGATACGTTGTCTTAAAGCATCTTCAGCCAAGTCAATACAAATAACAACATCTCACTTCAGAAACAGAGATGTATAACCCTGCTTTCCTGAGACTCTGCTTTGGGGTAGTTGATTGGATCTGGCATCTACTTAGCCACTAATTTACTATCTCCTAGTTCACATCACTGCTACTATGCTGTGGCTCTATTAATAATTTTTTTTTTTTTTAAACTTGCCTCTTTAAGACCCAGAATCCAGCTAATGTTTTGGGACTATCTTTCATGAAGACAAACAATGACCTGCTAGGCAGGTTTTTCTTGGAGGGGTGGTGGTGGGGAAGCCCAGCTCTGCACAGAAATGTATCCATTCAATAGTAAGTACAAGTGCCTATGAGGTGCCAACCACAGACTTCCGTGCAGCACAGCATTACCTTCTCAATACTTGACGGTAATCACATCGTGTTAGGATGTATGTACTGAGAAGATCCTAGGGTACCTCCAGATATTTAAAGAAAAACTGGAAAAATAGACCTCACAGAAGGCAGGAGGAAGTAAAGTATCTTTGAAAATCACTTCAGCAGTAGTTTGTGGCCCTCCCTTCAGAATGCCATCATCACCCACTAACTCCCATGCTCTAGGAGTTTCAAGTTCCAAATCCTAAAAGCCTGGGGAGAAAAATCTTTCAGTTATTTATTACTTCATAATGATTCATTCCAAAACCTCAATGCTTAAAAGGACTTTTCTCACTGATCTGTAGGTTGCTGGGGTCAGCTGGGCAACTCTAGCTTGGGGTCTTCTTTGGTTGCGTTCATACGGTAACTAGGGATATGGAATCACCTGAAGGCTCAACTAGGATGGATTCCCAAGATTGCTACTTTATTCCAACAAGTGACATCTCAGCTGGGATAGCTGGAATAGACGGGCTGGTTGCATTTTCTCTTTATACAGGCTCTTTATGTGATCTAAGGGGGGTAAGAATGCTTAAATGGCAGGGGTTTCCACCAGAGTGAGTATTCCAAAAGGTACCACTGGAAGCTGCAAGTCTTGTTGCAAGCTGCAGGTCTAGGCTTGGGGATCACTTCTACCTGATTTTAGTCAAAAAAAAAAAAAAAAAAAAAAAAAAAAAAAATAGCCCAGAGGCAAAGGGAGGAGACTACAAAAGGGCTTGAGAACTGTTTACTGGGGGCCAATGCTGGAGATTGATGATTCCACAGGGTTATGTATATCCCTTCTAGGGGTAGATTCATATTTTATAAGGTTTAAGCATATAGTTTAGAGGGCTTTCTTGAAGAATAAAAGGAGTCCGTGCAAACAGGAGCCCTAAAGTTAAATCATCATTAGCTTCATAGTTAATTTGTTTCAGACTCCTTCCCCAAGTGGGCTATGGTAAAGCAACAGCTATGGCTTTGGGAAGCCTACCTACTCTTTTACACTAGGGCAATTTTCAGAAAAGGAGGAATCAGTGTGAGCATTCCTTATCTTAGCAGAAGTGTCCAGTATTCAGTTCAGTAAAATACAGTCATTTTAATGACTGGTACCAGGTCTCCTGACCTCGTTAGTGAATTTTTAAAAATTTTTTTATTTTTTTTATTTATGAGAGAGAGAGAGAGAGAGAAAGGTCTTTTTCCATTGGTTCATGCCCTAAATGGCCACTACAGCCGAAACTACACCAATCTGAAGCCAGGAGCCAGGTGCTTCTCCTGGTCTCCCATGTGGGTGCAGGAGCCCAAGCACTTGGGCCATCCTCCACTGCACTCCCTGGCCACAGCAGAGAGCTGGACTGGAAAAGGAGCAACCGGGACTAGAACCCAGAGACCATATGGGATGCAGGCGCCGCAGGCAGAGGATTAACCAATGAGCCACAGCGCCGGCCCGGATAGTAAATTTTTAAAAAATATTTTGTATCTTTCCAATTCTACCATGTTGTGTCTTTTGTTTAAAAAAACAAAACAAAACAAAACAATTTACAAATAACAATACTGTGGGCCTGCGCCGTGGCTCAATAGGCTAATCCTCTGCCTATGGCGCCGGCACACGGGGTTCTAGTGCCAGTCAGGGCACCAGATTCTGTCCCGGTTGCCCCTCTTCCAGGCCAGCTCTCTGCTGTGGCCGGGGAAGGCAGTGGAGGATGGCCCAAGTCCTTGGGCCCTGCATCTGCATGGGAGACCAGGAGGAAGCACCTGGCTCCTGGCTTCAGATTGGCACAGCACGCCGGCAGTAGCAGCCATTTGGGGGGTGAACCAATGGAAGGAAGACCTTTCTCTCTCTCTCTCTCTCTCTCTCTCTCTAACTCTACCTGTCAAATAAATAAAAATGTTAAAAAAAATTACTATCCTTGGGGCTGGCACTGTGGCATAGTGAGTAAGGCTTCCACCTGCAGTGCCAGCATCCCATATAGGTGCCGGTTCACGTCCTGGCTGCTCCACTTCCAATCCAGCTCCCTGCTGTGGCCTGGGAAAGCGGAAGATGGCCCAAATCCTTGGGCCCCTGCACCTCCAGGGGAGACCTGGAGGAAGCTCCTGGCTCCTGGCTTTGGGTTGGCTCAGGTGCGGCCATTGCGGCCAGTTGAGGAGTGAACCAGCAGATGGAAGACCTCTCTCTCTCTCTCTCTCTGCCTCTCCTTCTTTCTGTGTAACTAACTTTCAAATAAATAAATCTTTAAAAAAAAATTTACTATCCTCCCTACACCTTTTTCCTCTGGCTGGTCCTTATATGGCAATGGCCTTTAAGGTTTTTGTTCCTTCTCTGGCATCTTCAGAAGACCTCTGCTTTCATGCAGCAACATAATCAGTGATTCTTAATTCTTCATCTGCAGTCCAGATATCTCTAGCTCCAAAGTGTATCAGGTATTTCCATTTGGATATCCCACTGGAATTGTCAACATCTGTGTAGCCAAACCCAACTTATCCTGTGTTCCATATGATGATAGGCACCATTCGGCCATTTTCAGAGATATATACTAAATATTGATTATGTGTCAGGCAGAACGCATGTGCCATATGTGCTATCCAGAACACAGACAAGGACCCTCTAGACATTAAACAAGATCCTTACAGGCTGTGATAAATACAGTGAGAAAAAGAGAGTGATGAGACAGTAACTGGGGATATCTTGCTGGAGATCAGGGAAGAGCTTTATGCAAAGATAACATTCAAGCTTTGATGAGAGGGAGGAACAGATGTTAATCATGCAAAGTGTGGAAGGAGTACTGCAGGCAGAAGGAACAGGAAGTATAATCTGCCCAAACAGGGAAAAGCTTAGTAGCTTTTGGAGGGCAATGAAGTTAGAGAGAGAGAGAGAAAGTTATGAGGGCCCTGCAGGCCATGGTAAGGAGTCAAAATTTAATGGCTTCTATTGGCCGCCACCATGGCTCAATAGGCTAATCCTCTGCCTGCAGCGCCAGCACAGTTGGGTCTGGATTCTGTCCCAGTTGCTCCTCTTCCAGTCCAGCTCTTTGCTGTGGCCCGGGAGTGCAGTGGAGGATGGCCCAAGTAATTGGGCCCTGCACCCGCATGGGAGACCACTGGCTATGGATCAGCTGCGGTTCGCCGACCACAGCGGCCATTGATGGGTGAACCAACTGAAAAGGAAGACCTTTCTCTCTGTCTCTCTCTCACTGTCCACTCTGCCTGTCAAAAAAAAAAAAAAAAAAAAAAAAGGGCTTCTATTTAATTGCAACTGGCGGTTACATGTGCCATGATCTTTACATTTTTATTACCTTTAAAAATTATTTATCTGAGTGATCTTTACATTTTTATTACCTTTAAAAATTATTTATCTGAGATGCATAAAAGTTAGAGACAGAACTATTTGCTGTCAACCTTCAAATGCACCAGTTGTCGGGCTTGGACTTTGGCTGGGTAAGGGTTGCTGAAGCTGGAATCCAGGAATAAAATCCAGGTCTCCTACATGGGTGGCAGGAACTCAATCACTTGACCTGTTACCACCATCTTCCAGGGTGTGCTTTAGCAGGAATCTGAAATCAGGAGCCTAGGCACTCCAACATGGGATATAGGAGACTTAATAGGTTTCTTAACTGCTAGGCTGAATGCCAGCTTCTGATTTGCATGTTTATATAAACTGCCTAGTATGGAGTAAACAGATTGTGGAGGGGGAAAATGGAATAAGACAGATCAATTGCAAAGTTATAGAACAGTGTAGTCTGGATTAAGATGGGAGCAGAAGACCAGGAAAGAACTCAGTGGCTTCAAGATTAATACAGAAAACCACAGAATTTGATGACACTGAATTTAGGGGTGGGAGAAGGGCAGAAATCAAGGATAGCTTTGACTTAAGCAACCAGAATACTGTGATTACCACTCATTCAAGCTCCAAAGGGATCATCTTTTCCATTTCCCTTCGTCTCCTCCTCCATATCCAGTTACTATAATAGTCAGGGTTCGAGAAGCAGATAAATAGAACATAAAAAAGATTAATTTTAAAGAAAGTGCTTACACAACTGGGGAACTTGCCAGGTCCAGAATCTGCATGGTAGGCAAGTAGCTGTAGATCCCAGGAAGATTTGATAGCGCAGTTGAGGCAGAATTCCTTCTTCCTGAAAGGCTTGTCTTAATTTGGCCTGGCTGGATGAGGCCCATCCACATTATGGAAGTTAATCTGCTTTACTCAAATCTATGGATTCAAATGTCAATCATATTTAAATATATTCACAACCACAACTGGACTGTTGGACCAAAAACTGGGGAACATGTGTACCACTGCTTAGCCTAGTTGTTATACAGAATTAACCAGCACAGTTATTAAATTTTATTGATTCTGACTTAGGTATAGATTGGTTTCTTTCTCTCCATTACCATCACTTCAAGGTATTTTTGTGGTGTTCTCATTTAATTCATTCATCCCTAAAACATGTATCAGGCACTATGCTATATGTTGGAGATACAATTCTTAGACCAGGCCCTTAGGGACTTACATTCCTGCCTTTCTCTGCCTTCTGTCTTGCTGCCTTCCAATCTATTCTTTATAAATAGAAGCCTGTAGGTCATTGCCCGTCTTGTAGAATATCTCTTGATAGACCATCCTTATAAAATGTTTATTTGTAGGCTCTAAAAAAATACACAAAAGATGAGCCACAATTGTTGCTACTAGAACAGACCCAGTAACTGATCACATTTATTTATTTATTTATTTTTAGGGCAAACAGAAATACAGACTGACAGAGCTCCCATCTGCTGGAGCATTCCCCAGATGCCCACAAGAGCACTAACCCAGGTCTCCTATGTGGGTGGCAGACACCCAGGCATCTGAGTCACGACCACTGCCTCCTAGTACCTACATGAGCAGGAAGCAGGAAATCAGTGCCAAGCAGGCACTCCTACGCTAGCCTGAACACCCACCCCCTACCTCTTTAAAATTCAGATATTGTAGCAAGTTATAAATATAAAACCAAAATAAAAACATCTGAAACCGCCCACCCCTTAAAGTCCTACAGGGGAGCCCAGTGGCCCCAGGGGCAGAGAGTTTAGCCCATCTCAAGCCCTTACTGTTCAGTTTACCTGTTCGGTTTACCTCCAATGGCGCCAGCCAGATGAGGGGCACCGCGCGTTCTTTCTACCGGAAATGCTCTCGAGCAAATGTCTCTGGGTCTTTCCGATTGCCGTTTCGCCGCGCCTAACCCCAGGAAGCCTTTCCTGCACCCTCCAGCGCCCGCTGCCCTTAATGTCACCTATTTACAAGTAACCTCATAATGCTTCTTTCAGTTGCAGTCATCACACTGTGCCGAAATCTGTTTACCTGTCCGTCTTTGCTACTTGGGGAGGACAAGGCTAGAGCTTATACCCAAGGCAGGCACCAGAGCCCCAAAACTGGTCTGTAAAAGAATGAATCAATGTGCTGGCCTCAGGGGGCTCCCAGGAAGTTTGGAAAAGCCTAGGGGGCTGGGGCTGTCTTCGATCCACTGGTGACTAACTGGACGCAACCGCGTTCGGAGTGGCTCTGGCCATCCGGATCGGGAAGGCCGCCACGGACGCGGTCTGTCCACCTCGCTCGTTCCTCGACGCCCCGCACACGCAGGCTTTCCAAGAGGATCCCCTGCTCATTACAGCTCGACTGCACTGGAGAGAGGTCGGGGAGGCCGGTCCGCCGCGTACACCGGCGGGCGTGGCGCGGAGAGCCCGAGTCCGCGCGCCGCACGGAGAGAACACCATCCGCCAGCGGCGGCGGGCGCGGATCTCCGAGAACAGCGGGAGGGGCGGTGAGGGCCAGCGAGGGCCAAACGCCAAGCCGGGGGACCGCCCCGCCCACTTCCCTGCACTCACGTTTCCTCCCCGGGACCCACGCTGGGGTAGACAGTTCCACCGCCCCGCGAGCCCGCAGCACAGTCCCGCGTCGTGGGGAGCTGGACGCGCCGCCCGCCTCAGTCCCCGCCCCGGCAGTGCGCGTCGCCCGCGCCGCCAGGAGGGGCGGGGCCTCGGCCCGGGCGCACAGTCAGCCACGGTCCCAGCCTGCCCCGCGCGGGCCAACGAGAGCAAAGCCAGTGACTCACCTCCGCCGCGCTAACTCCGCGCCAGCTCTCCCCTCACACACGCTCACACCCGGCTCGAGATGGCGGCGGCGGCGGCGGCAGCGGCGGGCGACTCGGACTCCTGGGGTGAGGCGAAGTCCCCGGGGGCAGGGCCCGGGCCGATGCCGGCCCCACGCCGAGGCAGGCACTAACGCGGCTCGCTCTCTTCCGTAGACGCGGACACGTTCTCCGTGGAAGACCCGGTGCGGAAGGTGGGGGGCGGCGGCACCGCTGGTGGGGACCGCTGGGAAGGCGAGGACGAGGATGAAGACGTCAAGGTGGGTGCGGGCTGGGGCGCTGGGCAGCCCGGGAATGGGCCGGCCTTGTCGCGGGCGGGATTGCCCGCCGGCGGGCGAACTCCCGGCCCAGGGGCGCCGCCCGGGCCTGGGAGCCGCGGGTCCAGGCACGAGCCTAGGGCCCGATGGTGCCCTCTCTCCTTCCGCTCGGCGACCATGTGGATCAGGCGGGCAGTGTGGCCTCTCGACTCTTTGGCCGAAGGCAGTGGCGAGCCGACCCCAGCCCCGCTTTGGGGGGTCCGCGCTCGGGCCTGGATCCCACCTGCCGACTGGCGACGAGATGTGACAGCAGCAACCAGGCCGGCCCACGTGCAAGCTTCGCGGTCCGGAGCTTCTCGCCAAGGATGAGACTGGGAAGTTGGGGCTCGAGCGCCATGGTTTATCCCATATGGAAAGTCTTGAAACCCGCCTGCCTGTCTGAACTCAGGTCTCCCCGGAGCCAGCAACTTCATTTATGACTCCGAAGGCCTGTTTAGAGAGTTTGTTCAAGCAGTTAGGTGGGTGAAATGTTGTGGGTTAATTTCATCCTTTCTTCCCACATGAGATTAATAGGAGCAGTAAAGTGAAGTAACTTTGAGCTCTCCCTTCCCCCACCCTGTGGTTAAAAAGGATGAACTGAGAACTGAGATGGCCAGAAGTTAGTGGACCTTGGGAGTCCACACAGTGACCTGGAAAATGGAGAGTTGACAGTTTTTCGTCTACTACAACGTGAATGACGCCCAAGAAAACATTTAAGAGTTAATGATTGGAAGACCCAGTATTTATATTTTTCCTGTGCCTTGTGGATCTCAACCATATTCACCGTCGTTGTTTGTTTTTGTGAACTCTCCTGGGCTCATCTTGTGACTGTAGATAACGTTGACTTCTGTGGCTTTCTTGCCCCTTTTTTTTTTTTTTAAGCAAAAGTCACAAGTCCAGAATGTTAAAACTTTTATTAAAAAGTTCTTAAAAATCTTGTATCTGTGCAGACAGAGCTTTTTATGAAATGGAAATTTTAGGAATGTTTAGCTCTTTACCTTTCTGCTTGGGTTGAAGCTTTAAACCAGATAATCACGATGCGCTTAATGGTGCTGCTGTTTAAATTGTTCCCTTTGCACCCAGGGCTCATAGGGGAAAGTGTGCAATTGTATCCAATAGCCTCAGATTCAGGAATGATATGAGCTTTGCACACATTGGAGTGAATAGGTAGTACTGTTACTGACTGAAGATACTTAGATGCTTCATTTATGTATTATGTAAACTTAGGACTGGATTGTATTGTCAGTTTCCTTACAAGATATTAGTTACCTCTCCACAGTGTGATACATTTTCAGTCTTGAGCCTTGAGTTCAGATTTGTCCTTTTTCTTTGTGTGCATACGGGACATGACAGTCAAAACATTTGCAAAGAAAAATGTAATGAAAAGATTGGAGAAATCAAAAAAGAAGTCCCAGAAAATAAAGTTTAAATGGAGCAGTCTGGGTTGATTACCATGAAGTTGCTGGTTTCATGGTATCTAAATGAAGTCAGTGCTGGTCAATATAATTCTGATCACTTGGAACTAGTTTTGGAGATTTATATATTGCTAGGAACCACAAGGAGAATCTTGTCTATTTACTCTTCCAGTGCAGAATTTTATATAAATGATAATAATTCTTTTACCTGCACTTTAATATTGATCCTGGAGCGTGGAAGCTGAATCTGTCTGTTAATATCCCTGTGTTGAAATGTTAGCTTATTTTGTTTGAGTTTCAAGATGTGGTATCCAGGGTGTAGTTTGATTCCTGGGTTCGGAGTAAGACCTAGTTTCATATTGTTGCCTTGACATTTTGTAGATTTGTCATAAGCAAGTTACAGTTTTCCAATCTGTAAATGGTCTTTGTAGGGCCTATCTCAGAGGGTTGTTTTGTGTTTTAAACGAGATACGTCAAACATTAAGCTGATTTGCCTACCAGTTGGTAGTTACTCAATAAACATTAATTCTGTCTCATTTCATGTTACAGTATTAATTTTTTTGGCTTGATAACTATGGTCAATCCATTAATGAAGTTTGTAGTAAGTAGACATTATGGAAAGTTAGCAAGCACAAGTTTGCTTGCCTGGAGGTTATCAGTCTAGAGTTGAAAAGTTGTCATGTTGCATAGTAGTGAGTCACATGTCTAAATTCTGATGTTTTATTGCTTAATATTTTTGTGAAAAGATGCAAACAAAATTAGCTTCCTTGAAGTCAGATAATCGTAGTCCTTAAGTCACAGAATATGTGAATTAAAAAAGTCCTCAAAAGCAAAGTAATGTGTTCTTTAGTTTATCTGAAATCTAGTACTTAACCTTTAAGAATTTATGTTAATGTCATTTGTAATGTCCTGGAAAATGATAAGAGAGCTTGGGTCTTTGTTATAATAATTTTGCTCTGGTAGTGGTCTTTTTTTTTTTTTTTTTTAAGGTTTATTCATTTATTTGAAAGGCAGAGTTACAGAGAGGCAGAGAGAAAGAAAGCAGTCTTCCACCCACTGGTTCACTCGCCAGGTGGCCACAACAGCTGGAGCTGGGCTGATCCAAAGCTAGGAACCAAAAGCTTTTTCTGGGTCTCCCACACGGGTGCAGGGGCCCAAGCACTTGGGCCATCCTCTACTGCTTTCCCAGGCCATAGCAGGGAGTTGAATCAGAAGTGGAGCAGCTGGTAATTGAACTGGTGCCCATATAGGGTGCTGGCAATGCAGGCAGCAGCTTTACCTGCTACACCACAGCACCGGCCCCAAGTGTTTTATTTTTCAATGGACCTAGTATTTTGCTGTTCTTGGCTTTTCAAATGGTTGTCTAACAGAAATAGACTTAGAGTAAAGTGTAAAACTGTTAATATTCATAGAAGTGAGAACTAGAGAGCATTCTTTCCTGCCACTCTGGCTTCATTTTGCCATTCTTACTGATTTGTGTTGTACAGAGGCAGTGGGAGGAATTGTTCACTTGGCATGTATGACTGGACTCCTTTCTCATTGCTGGAATGATGTGTAGGATGTGTTGACTGAGAATGCAATAAGTACCTGTTGAAAACAGAGACAACACAGCTTTTATTCCATTTTGCTAGTCTCTCAGCATTTCAGAAGAACAGGTGGACTTGTTCAAAGGGTATAGAGTTTGCAGAAAATCTTTGGCTGTGTTTAACTGTCTCAAGCATTTGCCTCTACAATTGTATTGTAGAATTTATTTTTTAAATCAGTTTTTTAGGGGCTGGCTCCATGTCGCAGTAGGTTAATCTTCCACCTGCAGCGCCAGCATCCCATATGGGCCCAGTTCTAGTCCTGGCTGCCCCTCTTCCAATCCAACTCTGCTATGACCTGGGAAAGCAGTAGAAGATGGCCCAAGTCCTTGGGCCCCTGCACCTGCATGGAAGACCAGGAAGAAACACCTGGCTCCTGGCTTTGGATCAGCGCAGCTCCGGCCGTTGCAGCCGTCTGGGGAGTGAACCAATGGAAGGAAGACCTCTTTCTCTCCTTCTCACTGTCTGTAACTCTACCATTCAAATAAATAAATAAAATCTTAAAAAAATATAATTTTTAAAGATTTGTTTGTTTATTTGAAAGTCAGAATTACCCAGAGAGAGGAGGAGAGGCAAAGAGAGAGAGAGGTCTTCCATCCACTGGTTCAATCCTCAATTGGCCACAATGGCCAGAGCTGGGCCGATCAGTAGCCAGCAGCTTCCTCTGGGTCTCCCACGCAGGTGCAGGGGCCCAAGGACTTGGGCCATCTTCTACTGCTTTCCAAGGCCACAGCAGAGAGCTGGATCAGAAGTGGAGCATCTGGGTCTTGAACCACGCCCATATGGGATGCTGGCACTGCAGGTGGCGGCCCCACCTGCTATGCCACAGCGCCGGCCCCTATATTAATTTTTTTTATAATTTTTTTTTATTAGGTAGAGTTACAGACAGTGAGAGAGACAGAGAGAAAGGTCTTCCTTCTGTTGGTTCACTCTCCAAATGGCCGCCACGACCTGAGCTGCACCAATCTGAAGCCAGGAGCCAGGTGCTTCCTCCTGGTCTCCCATGTGGGTGCAGGGGCCCAAGCACTTGGACCATCCTCTACTGCCCTCCCGGGCCACAGCAGAGAGCTGGACTGGAAGAGGAGCAACCAGGACTAGAACCCAGTGCCCATATAGGATGCTTGTGCCACAGGTGGAGGATTAGCCATGTGAGCCACGGCTGCCGGCCCCCTAAATTAATTAAAATTTTTTTTTTATTTGCCAGAGATAGAGAGAAAGGTCTTCCTTCCGTTGGTTCACTCCTCTGATGGCCAACACGGCCGATCAGAAGCCAGGAGCCGGGTGCCTCTTCCCGGTCTCCCATGTGGGTGCAGGAACCCAAGCTCTTGGGTCATCCTCTGCTGCCCTCCTGGGCCACAGCAGAGTGGACTGGAAGAGGAGCACCGGACTAGTAACCGGCGCCCCAACTGGGACTAGAACCCTGGGTGCCGGCGCCTCAGGCGGAGGATTAGCCAAGTGAGCCACGGCGCCACCCCTAAATTAATTTTTAAAATGACAGCGGGGTAATCATTTTGTTTCAGTCCCCAAATCTCCAGAACAGCTGTGACTGGGCTGAAGCCAAAGCCAGGAACTGAATCCAGGTCTCCTACTTGGGTGGCAGGAGCCTAATTGCTTGAGCCATCACTGCTGCCTCCCATGGTCTGTATCAGAAAGAAGGTAGGGCCGGCGCCGTGGCTCACTAGGCTAATCCTCCGCCTAGCGGCGCCGGCACACCGGGTTCTAGTCCCGGTCGGGGCACCGGATTCTTTTCTGGTTGCCCCTCTTCCATGCCAGCTCTCTGCTGTGGCCAGGGAGTGCAGTGGAGGATGGCCCAAGTGCTTGGGCCCTGCACCCGCATGGGAGACCAGGAGAAGCACCTGGCTCCTGCCATCGGATCAGCGCGGTGCGCTGGCCACAGCGCGGCGGCCATTGGAGGGTGAACCAACGGCAAAAGGAAGACCTACCTGTCTCTCTCTCTCTCACTGTCCACTCTACCTGTCAAAAAAAAAAAAAAAAAGAAGGTAAAGTCAGGAACTGGACGTGGGCCTCAAACCCAGGTACTCCAGTATTGGACATCAGCATCCTAACCACCAGGATAACCATCCTGTGTTGTAGAATTTATTTAAAAAGATCCTAAAGAACTGGCTTAGTTGAAAATTGCTTGTCTCATCCTGCATGTTCACCCTCTGTTAGGTTCCTATTGCAGGTAATGGTTTGAATCTACCAGGCTGAGAACACTTTTCAAGCATTGGGAACAGCTTCTGAAAAATGAAATCTATATATTGGAGAAATATGAAAGTATTGAGCAATACTCAGAAGGTGGACATTTTTCCAGGGAATGGATATCTTAGAGTGTGTTTATATGTGTCTTCTGAAAAATACCAGACATAAAGAAATAGAAAAGTTTAAAGTAGCAAGTTTTGCATTAGGAAACATATTTGGTATTAAAAAATATTTGCCTATTGTATTTGTCATGCTGATCCATTGAAAGTAAATAAGTCACTGGTTTTTAAATGTATTGATCTTAATCTTGCTTAGCTAGAAATTTAAAGTAGAATTGATTGATAACTATTATGAGATAGGAAGCATTGAGGTAGTAGAATTTCATCTCAGTGCTGAGCCACTATAGGATGTTAAACCCAGTGAATTAGATGAAATGAGTAGAATTTACTAAGACTGGTACATTTATTTCTAGAGACCAGCATATTTCTGATTTGATAGAAGACTGTTTGATCTTGTTTGAAAAACTCAAGTTTGCTGGGTAGTCTAGCTTTGCCAGGATTTTGTTGCAGAGTTCTGAGACCACTCAGAGCAGAACCACACAGTTTATAGAACATCAGTAAAGGACTTCTGCAAGAGATTTTGTCTTATCTAAACCAAATTATTTGAAGAAAAAAGGGGAAGGAATGTATGTTAGTTCCTGGGCTGTTGCTTTGTGGCCAAAGAGTTATACTGCTCTTGTGAAGCTACTTCTATTTGAGAATCTATAAATATATCTTGCTTCAGGCGGAAAGCATTTTCATTCCTAAATGTGTTCTCTCATTGCATGTGATGTTCTGTAGTTGTCTATTATAAAAATGACAGAACCTGCCAACTACTACATGCATTGTTAGAAATAAAAAGGAAGCAGGACTTTAAATGTTTGTTTTATTTTTAAAGCTTAATCACATTCTATTGGGCTGTGGGTTTTTTTTTTTTAACCTTTTTTTTTTTTTTTTTTTTTTTTTGACAGGCAGAGTGGACAGTGAGAGAGAGAGACAGAGAGAAAGGTCTTCCTTTGCCGTTGGTTCACCCTCCAATGGCCGCCGCGGCCGGCGCGCTGTGGCCGGCGCACCGCGCTGATCCGATGGCAGGAGCCAGGAGCCAGGTGCTTTTTCCTGGTCTCCCATGGGGTGCAGGGCCCAAGCACCTGGGCCATCCTCCACTGCACTCCCTGGCCACAGCAGAGGGCTGGCCTGGAAGAGGGGCAACCTGGACAGAATCCGGCGCCCCGACCAGGACTAGAACCCGGTGTGCCGGCGCCGCTAGGCGGAGGATTAGCCTAGTGAGCCGCGGCGCCGGCCTGGGCTGTGGGTTTTAAACTTGAAAAGGAGCCGCCTCTTTCAGAGTAATGGCTCAAATGATGTTGGCTATGTATCTGCAGGGCAAGAGTATAGATAAGCAAGGAGTTTATCAGTCTCTGTTCTAAGAAGCTGGGCTAAATTTTTGGAGAGCAGCCTGGGTAATTGATTTGGAGATAAATATAGTTGTGAGATTTATTGGCTACCAAAAATTAACTGGGTAAGCGATTTAATTGTATATTGATAGGTAGTATCTTGAGCCAAATACACATTTAGGGTTCTTTGAAGTGGCTTATACACTTACTTCCTATTGTTAGTTTTAGGTATTTCTTGAGGAATCCTTTTTTCTTTTTATCTGAAATTTTTACTAGCATTTATAAAGTTCTAGTGTTTATAGAAAATTGGGCTGATTTCTCTGAAGTAGTGAGATAGATATTATACCTTAAGTTACTTTTTTTTGAAGATTTAATTTATTTCAAAGAGTTACACAGAGAGAAGTAGAGACAGAGAGAGAGGTCTTCCATCCTCTGGTTCACTCCCCAGATGGCTGCAATGGCCGGAGCTGCGCCGATCCGAAGCCAGGAGCCAGGAGCTTCTTCTGGGTCTCTCACGTGGGTGTAGGAGCCCAAGGACTTGGGGCCATCTTCTATTGCTTTCCCAGGCCATAGCAGAGAGCTGGATTGGAAGTGGAGCAGCTGTTACTCAAACTGGCATCCAGTGCTGGCATTCTCCACTATGCCACAGCGCTGGCCCCAGAGACAAGTTTCTTCAAATTAGTCAAAAACCACCACAGGCAGTTTGAGGTTTGAAGGTGGGTAACCAGTGTACCCAGCTGTATTCTGTTAGCATGTGCTTTACCCCTTCCCCTGCCCCTCTTTCTTTTTTTAAAGATTTATTTATTTGAGGGGCCGTTGCTATGGCTCAGCGGGTTAATGCCCTGGCCTGAAGCACCGGCATCCCTTATGGGTGCCGGTTCTAGTCCCAGCTGTTCCTCTTCCAATCCAGCTCTCTGCTATGGCCTGGGAAAGCAGTAGGGGATGGCCCAAGTGATTGGGCCCCTGCACCCGTGTGGGAGACCCAGAGGAGGCTCCTGGTTCCTGGCTTCGGATTGGCGCAACTCAGGCCGTTGCGGCCATTTGGGGAGTGAACCATCAGATGGAAGACCTCTCTCTCTCTCTCTCTGTAACTCTTTCAATAAAAAAAAACTTTTTTAAAAAAAGATTTTTTTAAAAAAGATTTATTTATTTGAAAGGTAGAGTCACAGAGAGAAGGAGAGACAGAGATCTTCCATCTAGTTCACTTCCCAAATGGCCACAATGGCCAAGGCTGTGCCTGCTAAAGCCTGGAGCTTGGATCTTCCTTTGGGTCTCTAACCTAGGTGCAGGAACCCAGGGATTTGGGCCATCTGTTGCTGCTTTCCCAGGCACACCAGCAGGGAGCTGGATCAGAATTGAAGTAGCTAGGACTTGAAACTGGCGCCCAGTGTTAGATGCCAGCACTGTAGGCCATAGCTTTTTTGTGCTGGCCCCTATACCCTTCTTTTTAATGTGAGTCACTATGATTCCAGGGGTGCTCATTCCAGAGCTGATTGAAAAAAAGGGATTTTGGTGAGGAAGTACTTAGTTCTGATACTTGTTTTATACTATGGGCTCCGGGAAGAAGTCTTATTTACTCTGATACTTTGAAGGAACTCTGGGCCTTTCAGAACAGTCCTTGTTTTTCACTTAGCTTGTGGGATGGCTGTATCACAGCCTTGGTTTCCTTATCTGTAAAATGAGGACAATATAATTTTACTTTCAGAACTGTTGTGAAGATTAGCTATGTTACTACATACAAAGCTCTTTGCACACTACCTGGTGCAAAGCAAGCTCTCAGTAAATGCTATTTCACATTATTAATCAGTATGATAGAGGTTGTAAGTGTGCACTCATTGGAAGTAGGCGAATGGTTTTCCTATGTGAAGCATTGCCTAGGCAACCTATCACAGACCCAGGCTTAGGGTGTTCTGTGAAGATTAAAACAACAACAAAAGTATCTACTAGTTAACTTTTATTTTTAGCTTTCTGGTTCCTTTTGTACTGTGATGCATTGATAAAAGAACGTAAACCAGTAGAGTAATATAAACATTTGAGCTCTAATTTCTAACTCTAGTAACTTAATTATCCAAATAATGACTAACCAGTTTGCTTCCAGTCTGAGACTGAATCATGGGTTAAAGTGTCAAGGTGATTATAAAAAGATGCTTACTTTTATATAAAGTTCCTCCCATTCTGCTTGCAGAGCTCATGACAGCCTTAGTCCAGATATTGGATTTTTAATTTCTTTGGGGGACTTATAGATATTTATTAAGAATCAAGCCTTGGTTAGTTTATATACCTAGACTGATTTAGATTCATGATTGGTCTTGTTATAAAACCACAAGCTTGGTGTCATCCTTGTGGCATATTAGTCAGCCTGTGCCTCTTATGGTAGCGTCAGGGCCTCCTGCTTTTCATCTGTCATCCTGTGGCTCAGTGTCTTAGCTTCCGATAGCATGTTGTAGTGTGCCTGTTAGTAGCTTAGACAATGGCCAGGCTACCTGTAGATTAAAGCCCTGTTTAAATACAGGGCTGTGTTTGTCTCTAGTAAACTTGAACCTTCTAAATTCTGTGGAGCCTTTAGACAATTGTGTTTGGTAATCGGTTTATACTTAGTCTAGTGGTTATGTTGGGCATAGAGAAGACAGAGTGTTGATCTGTGTCAGGGCACCTTGCTCAAGTTAGGAGCTGGGAATCTATGAAGCTGTTGGTCAACTCCTAACTCTGCCTTAATACTGGCCTAAGTATCATACAAATATAGATTTAAGTCATTAAACAGGGTTGTGTTGTGTGGAATATGGCTTCAAATAAGTGAGCCATTGGCCAGGGTGTGCAATGGGAAAAGTAAGAAGTATAAAGTTACCTCAGTTTTTTAATTTAAAACACTGAATCACCAAATAAAGCTATTAATTTTAGTTTGTATTTTAATTGCTAATGGAGAAACTTTTTTTGGCATTAGATGAGTTGGTATAAAGGCTCAGATGGAAAAACAGACATGCAGGAATGGTCAGGAAAACATGAAAGTCCTGAAAAGCTGCAAGAGGGAACTGGCCCTAGCAGACGTTAAAACATTCTGTAAAGCCTCTAATTGAGACGGGATGGTACTGGTGCACAAAGAGACATTAGATCAGAGGGGTAGAACAGAAAGCCCAGAAGTAGATCCAAGGAATAAGAAATTTAGCATATGTAAATCACGGGGCAAAGATGGGGTTTTTTAAAATTAATTTATTTGAAAGAGTTACATAGAGGAAGAGACAGAAAAAATTTCCATCCACTGGTTTACTCCCCAAATGGCCAGGGCTGGGCCAACCCAAAACCAGGAGCTTCTTCCAGGTGTCCTACATGGTACAAGGGTCCAAGCACTTGGGCCATCTTCTGTGCCTTTCTCAGGCACAGGGAGCTGGATTGGAAGTGGAGCAGCTGGGATTCCAAGCAGCACCATATGAGATGCCATCCTCGCAGGCGGCAGCTTTGCCCGCTACCCCAACAGCGCCAGCCCTGAATATGAGCTTTCAATGAATGATGCTATGACAACTGGGTAGCCATTTGGAAAAGAGTAGAATTACCTTTATGCTTCACACTATACATATGAAAAATACTCCATATTATCAGGGATTTAAATGAAGAAACAGTGAAAGCCTACACATTCTAGAAGAAAATGTGGATGAATTCTTCGTTGGAAGAAGAGACTTTCTGCCTGGAAATCCAGAAGCAATTAAAGAAAAAATTGCTAAGTTACGCATAAATTTGGTGGAACACATAGCATTTCATGGGGAAACACAAGATATTTCCAAGAAGAGAGGAACAAGGCAAAGATACTGGTATCCCACATTGTAGAGATTGAGCCAGAGCAATGAGAATAAGAGAAGTCAATTGTGAGGCAGAAGGATTGGTGAAGAACAAATACAGTTGACTTAATTACAGATGATCTGCTAGTAGAGGTTGAGTATCCCATCTGAAATTCTTAGGACCAGAAATATTTTGGATTTTAGGGTTTTTTTGGATTTTAGAATATTTGCGTATATAAAATGAGATGTTTTGGGTAGGAAACCCAAGTTTAAAAATGAAATTAATTTATGTTTCTTGCACACAGTGAATGTGTGTATTATATCTTTATATATTTTGAAAGTCATGTATACAGTGTTCTTAGTGCACCTGCATTTTGACTGTGATTAGTCACATGAGGTCAGGTGTGGGATTTTCCACTTGCAACATACTCAGAAATTTCAGATTTTACAACATTCTGGATTAGGAATACTCAACCTATCTACCTAGAAAAGTCTATGATAAATGTAACTTAAGTGATAAATGAATTCAGTAGGGTAGCAGGATATAAAATTAACAGAAAAATCAGTAGCTTTATTGTTCATGAATAATAACCAGCTAGAAATGCAGTAGCAAAACAGAAGATGAAATACGTGGGAATAATCAGAAAGAGAAATGTGCAAAACCTCTAAGAGGGAAACTTTGAAACACTCATGAAAAACAACAAAACTAGACTTGACAGCTCAGTGTTATGTCAGTTATCTCTGTTAATTTACAAATTTAATGCATTACCTCAAAAATGGCAACAAGCTGTTTCTATGGAGTTAGACAAGTTGATAATAAATTGACGGAAACACGAACATGCGAGAATTATTAATGGGGGTCCTTTTCTTTAGGATAACTGGGATGATGATGACGACGAAAAGAAAGAGGAAGCAGAAGTAAAACCAGGTGAGCTACTGGAGCTCCTCCATTTTTGGTTTTGTCTTGGTAGGCATTTGGTGCTTAAGTTAAATGACAAAATTGAAAATTTTGGCATTTAGACAGGAAGTATTCTTTCAGTCCCACCTTAATTCTCTTTTCCTTGCATCTTTCTGTATTCCCTCAAACTATGAACAGATGTGATATCTGCTGTTTTTTTCCTTTGTGTGACTATTATTAGGAGAGTGGAGTGTCTGGCATTTTAGTTCAAGAATCTTAAGTCCATTCTAGGGAGTGATCAGGAAATAAGAAGGGAGATAGAGGCCGGCGCCGTGGCTCAGTAGGCTAATCCTCCGCCTTGCGGCGCTGGCACACCGGGTTCTAGTCCCAGTCGGGGCACCGGATTCTGTCCCGGTTGCCCCTCTTCCAGGCCAGCTCTCTGCTGTGGCCAGGGAGTGCAGTGGAGGATGGCCCAGGTGCTTGGGCCCTGCACCCCATGGAAGACCAGGAGAAGCACCTGGCTCCTGCCTTCAGATCAGCGCGGTGCGGCGGCCGCAGCGCGGCGGCCATTGGAGGGTGAACCAACGGCAAAGGAAGACCTTTCTCTCTCTCTCTGTCTCTCTCTCACTGTCCACTCTGTCTGTCAAAAAAAAAAAAAAAAGAAGGGAGATGTTTGGATTTTAGTGATCACATTAAGGAGGAGGAGGAGAAGCTCCAGAACTTTTCCATTCTTGTCTGCCAGGAAATCAGCATATGAACCGGAAACCGAGAAAGGTTTAGTCTCTTGAAATATACAAATATCATGTCTATCTCATCCATAGACTGGTAAATATTCAGTGTAACTGTGAATAAAACATTTCTTTCAGAAATAAAAATTTCAGAGAAGAAAAAAATAGCAGAAAAGATTAAAGAGAAAGAACGGCAACAAAAGAAAAGGCAAGAAGAAATTAAGAAGAGGGTAAGTGCTGTTTTTTTCCTAAGATACAGAATTCTCATGGCAGTTTTTGTCGTGTCTTACAGCCTGTGAGTACTACCTGTCAATTTGAAGGACTCTGTACAGACTATAAGTGAATGCCTTAAGATAGGTGAATCCCAAAACAGACTGCTGTGTGGTTACTGCAAAAGCAGAATGCAGAACTGTCATGTATTAGATGCCATTTAAGTTTTACAGACATTCAGGAATAGTCGTGACTGCACAGTGACCACAGTCAATGATTTTTGCCCATGTCTGCAGTTCTTTGTAGTCATTGTGTGCAGTGTACATACTGAGTGAGATACAAAAAGTATCTGTTTCTGTGCTGTTCTTGGTTATTTGAAGCAGGATCAGGAATATTTTTCTTTTTGAATAGAAAACACATTTATGTGGCTCAAAAATAAAAACACTATTAAAAAGCACTCACAACCTTTTATTTATAGAACCTGTATCTCTCTGTCCACCCTATAAGTAGATAGTTTTAAGATTATTTATTTGAAAGGCAGAGTGAGAGGGAGCGATGAGAGAGAGAGACCGCCCATCCCCTGGTTCACTCCCCAAATGGCAATGATAGCCAGACTAAAGCCAGGAACCCTATCCTGGTCTCCCACAAGGGTGGCAAGGACCCAAGCATTTGGGCCATTTTCTGCTGCCTTCCCAGGCACTTTTTTTTTTTTTTAAACAGGCAGAGTGGACAGTGAGAGAGACAGAGAGAAAGGTCTTCCTTTGCCGTTGGTTCACCCTCCAATGGCCGCCGCGGCCGGCGCACTGCGCTGATCCGATGGCAGGAGCCAGGAGCCAGGTGCTTTTCCTGGTCTCCCATGGGGTGCAGGGCCCAAGCACTTGGGCCATCCTCCACTGCACTCCCTGGCCACAGCAGAGAGCTGGCATGGAAGAGGGACAACCGGACAGAATCCGGCACCCCGACCGGGACTAGAACCCGGTGTGCCGGCGCCGCTAGGCGGAGGATTAGCCTAGTGAGCCGCGGCGCCGGCCCCTTCCCAGGCACATTAACAGGAAGCTGGATTAGAAGTGGAGCAGCTGGGATGAAAACCAGCACTCTAATTGGATGCAGGCATCACAAGTGGCAGCTTAAACCAGTGTGCTATTCCATTGCTGCTGCTTATTAACATATCACAGAGATCTTCCCATTTCAGGTCATGGAAAGCATTTTTAATTTTTTTTAACTTTAAAAGAAAATTATCAGACATTAAAGTAGAGAGCATAGCATAATGAATAATATATATCACCTATATTTGTTAATGTTCTACCTTATTTGCTTTTTTTGTTCTTGTTTGGCTAAAAAATAATCAAGTCGATAACAAACCTTATGTGCTTTACCTTTAATTACTTCAGTATGCATCACTGAAAAAGATGTTTCTTACAAGATTATAATAGTATTATCACACCTAAAAAGTGAACGCTGACTGTGGCACACAGTAGGTTAAGCCTCTGCCTGTGATGCTGGTATCCCATATGGGTGCCAGTTCGAGTCCTGGCTGCTCTACTTCCGATCCAGCTCCCTGCTAGTGGCCTGGGAAAGCAGCAGAAGATGGCCCAAGTGCTTGGGCCCCTGCACCCACTTAGGAGACCCAGAAGAAGCTCCTAGCTCCTGGCTCCAGATGGGCCCAGCTCTGGCTGTTGCAGCCATTTGGGGAGTGAACCAGTGGATGGAAGACCTCTCTGTCTCTCCCTCTGTCTGACTTTGCCTCTCAAGTAAATAAATAGATCTTTAAAAAAAATTATTATTTGAGAGGTAGAGTTACAGAGAGATCTCCTGTTGGCTGGTTCATTCTTCAAATACCCACAACAGCTGAGGCAGGGGTAGGCTGAAATTGGGATTTGGGAAATTAGTCCAGGTCTCCCATGAGGGTAGCAGAGACCCAAGTACTTGAGTCATCCCTTGCTACCTTCCAAAGTGTACATTAGCAGGAAGCTGAAATTGAGAGTGGAGTCAGGACTTGAACCCAGGGAATCTGATAAAAGCATGCAGGTGTCCCAGTCGGTGGCTTAACTAGCTAGGCCAAATGCCTGTGCTTTTATTTTCTGAACATGAAAATGTTCAGATATCAAAACTACAAAAATGGTGTACTCAGAAACATCTCACATTGCTGAGAGAGATGTTAAATGTTCTCACCATACAAAGAAATAGGTGAGGTGATGTTAATTTAGCTTAATCATTTCACAGTATATGCATGTATCAAACATCACATGGTACACCATAAATATGTACAGTTTTTGCCTGTCAATTAAGCTTTAATAAAACTAGGGAGAAGGGAAGTCTCAAACATCCATTCCTATCCTCTGCTGTCTTCCTTATTATATCGTATAAGAAACCTTTTTCATTTTCATTAGTTTCTGGCTTTCCTCCCAATTCATTTTTTTGGTAGCTGTATAATATTTCAATGCCGAGGTGTACCATAATTTATTTCAGGTGGAAGGATAGATTTTTTTTCTCAGCCCTTTTCTTAATGTATAGTACTTAAGTGAATAACCATGTATGTCTGTCTATTATTTGTATAGTAAATTTGCAAACCTAGGTTGCTGGGTAAAGGCATATCACATTTATAGTCTTGATAAATGGTCCTGAATTGCCCTCCAAGTAGGGTTGTACTGATTTGCGTTTGCCAACAATGCATGAGAGTACCTGTTTTGCCCCCAGGGCAGGAATATTATATTTATATATACATATATATATATACACACACACACACACACTTTTTGCTAACTTGTATATTTGTATATCTAAAAATATCTACCTGTGTTTCTATGATCAGAATAAGTAATAGAATCTTAACAACTCAGTGTAAGAAATTGTACTGATTGGATCTTTCTTGGTCATTACAGTTAGAAGTATCCTTATTTTGTTATATCTTCATATTAATCTCTAGCGTGAAGAAACTTTCAGAGTGTACTCAGTTTATGTTAGACCAAGCATTGAGTTAAGATATTTTTAGTTTTGATTCAGGAATTACATATGCTGTCCCGGTGTACTAAGACATTTAAGTCAAGAAAATTTCCCTATTTCTTTGAAGAAAATGTTCTGAGACGTCCTGACTTGTCATAATGACTTCTCTTTGTCATTTTATCTTCTCCATTAAAAAATAAAATGTGATATTTGAGAAGCAGGTTTCTGATTGAAAATCTTCAAATTACATCAACATGGATAACCATAAAGAACACAAATTCCCTTTACTTTTTTCCCCAGGAACTATTGTCAAAATTTTTCCCTCATAGTAAATGTAATACATATTTGTCATATAGAATTACCTCACAACTATCGTGAGAAGTTATACACTCACATGTTAATTGTCATCTAAAAGGAATGAAATTAGGAAATAAGTATACAACTTCTATTGTGGTTATAAAATATTGTAATGATAATTTTGTAGTTCTATAATATAATTAAAAGGGAAACATTTTCTAATGTCCATATAATATTGTCAGGGATACGCCATAGTGTTTTTAGACACTTAAGTTGTCTCTGCTTACTTGAATTTGTAAATCAAACTCCAACAGGTATTCTTGTGCTTAAATATTTTTGTCTAAGGTTTCTTATGATAAATACCTAGTAGTAGAATTAGTTCATTTAAACATACAAAGTAATTTATAACCTGGTAATATATTACTGGGTTGCCCTAGAAAGGTTGATCCAATACATTCTTGGTAGTGGCAGTGAGAGTGCCATTTCTGTGGCCAGGTTGTTTAATATTGGTGCCAATGCTTTTAATCTGTAAAAATGGAACAGCAATATTTAAAGTGTTCAGAAGACTGCCTGAAATACGATAATCACTTTATGAATACATGTGGTTATTTATTTATCCCTATTAAAATATTCATGCAATACGACAGTGTACTGGATCCATCATAATTCAGCTCTTTTAAAACTTTTCTGTCTCCTTTTAGTTAGAAGAACCAGAAGAACCCAAAGTGCTAACACCAGAAGAACAATTAGCAGATAAACTGCGGCTAAAGAAATTACAGGAAGAGTCAGACCTTGAATTAGCAAAAGAAACTTTTGGTAAGTTGAGGGTGCAAAAAAAAATGATGAGGGTACAGATTAGTACAGTATTAAACTGTTCCACATGGAAATTCCAGAAGTTTTACTAGTTACGAAGATTTTTTTTTTTTTTTTTAAGATTTATTTATTTATTAGAGAGGCAGAGGTAGAGAGACAGAAAGAAAAGTCTTCCATCTGCTGGTTCACTCCCCAGATGGCTGCAACGGCAGGAGCTGAGCCAATCCAAAGGTAGGAGCCAGAAGCTTCTTCCAGGTCTCCCATGTGGGTGCAGGGGCCCAAAGACTTGGGCCATCTTCTGCTTTCCCAGGCCATAGCAGAGAGCTAGATGGGAAGTGGAGCAGCCAGGATGGGATGCCAGCACTGCAGGCAGCAGCTTTACCTGCTATGCCACGGCACCGGCCCTGAAAACATCTACTTTTTTTTTTTTTTTTTTAAAGAAAACAGTAGTAGCTAATTTAGGTATTAGAAAGCAGTTTTTAATCTCTTTCTGTATGTTTGAGACTTCATTACTTGAGAAGGTAGAGTAGGGTATGTGTTCAGACTTTTGAATAATTGTTTTGAGTTTCAAAACAGATTAAGATAGAAAAAGTCGATGGACTCAAAGCACATTTTTTTTTCCTTAAGATTTATTTATTTGAAGGCCAGAATTAGAGGCAGAGAGAGAGAAAGACCGAGATCTTCCATATGCTGGTTCACTCCCCAAATGGCCACAATGGGGGGAGCCGGGCCAATCCAAAGCCAGGGATCAGGAGCTTCCTCTGGATCTCCCACGTGGTTGCAGAGGCCCAAGCACTTGGCCATCTTGTACTGCTTTCCTGGGCTATAGCAGAGAGCTGGATTGGAAGTGGAGCAGCCAGGACTCAAACCAGCACCCATATGGGATGCTGGCACTGCAGGCAGTGGCTTTACTTACTACACTACAGTGCCAGCCTCCACACTTCCTAATAGAATATATTCATCAGCTGAATGAGATTTGGATGAATTGCAAGGTTTGTGGCCTTGAATTTTTTTTTTTTTTTTCTTTGTGGCCTTGAAATTTAAATACTGAACTGACTGTAGGGCTCTCCTGTTGCCTTAAGAGACTTAGACCACAGCTAGGGCACTCAGTTTGGCTGTGTCTTGTGCTCAGGATGGTTTCTTTCTATGACCCTTTTGGCCCTTACCATGGCGTATATCTTTAGAGGACCTCCATTTCTATATTGTACCTGCAGCAGTGGTTAGTGCATGAGATAAAAGAAACCTGTAGGTCCGATAAATAAATACATTCAGAATGCTCCAGGGGGGAGAGTTCCATGGCACAGAAAGTAGACATGGCCCGAGCTGAACAAAAGTTTATTGACGTTGTTACTTACTGAATGCTTTTCAGAGAAGTTTGTAAAGTTTTTGAAAGATTTATTTATTTGTTTGAAAGGCAGAGTTAGAGGGAGACAGAGAGATGGATGGATGGACCTTCCATCTGCTTGTTCATTCCCCAGATGGCTGCAGTGGCCAAGGCTGGGCCGGGCTCAAACAAGGAGCTTCTTCGGGGTCTCCAAAATGAATGCAGGGACCCAAGCACTTGAGCCGTCTTCCACTGCTTTCCCAGGTGCATTAGTAGGGAGCAGCCGGGACTCTAATCGTTGCTCATTCAGGATGCCAGTGTTATAGATGATGTTAACCCACTGCACCACAATGCTAGCCCCAGAATAGAATATTGCTGAAATTAAAAACCTTGAGGGGCCGGTGCTGTGGCACAGCGGGTTAAAGCCCTGGCCTGAGTGCTGGCATCCTCTATAGGTACCAGTTTGAGACCTGGCTGCCCCACTTCCAATCCAGCTCTCTGCTATGGCCTGGGAAAGCAGTAGAAGATGGCCCAAGTGTTTGGGCCCCTGCACCTGCATAGGAGACCTGGAAGAAGCTCCAGGCTCCTGGCTTTGGATGAGCACAGTGCCAGCTGTTGCAGCCATCTGGGGAGTGAACCATCAGATGGAGGACCTCTGTCTTTGTCTCTCTGTGTAACTCTTTCAAATAAATAAATAAATCTTTAAAAAAAAATCCTTGAAATTGAAGTCTATATAAGAAAGATCTACTTATTCTTTCTCCCCTATCCTTTGTCTTATCTAAAATGGATCAAGCAGGCTGACTGTTGTGATTGTTCCGTTTTTATGATTTATTTATTTGAAAGGCAGTGTTAGAGAAAAGGATAGAGAAAGAGATCTTTGATCTGTTGGTTCACTCCCTAAATGGCTGCAATGGCTGGAGCTGGGCTGTGCCACAGCCAGGAGCCAGAAGCTTCTTCTGAGTCTCCCGTCAGTGGGGCTTTAGCAACCTCAAGCGTTGTTGTGGATGCTCCTGTGTACCAGCGTATGCTTGGCAGGTCTTCAGTGTGTTCATCTAATTCTAGAGGGCACTCAGCCATTATGTGTTTTTATAGGATGGTGAGAACTGCCCTTAAAGAGGTAGGTTTATGCAGTGTACAGAAAACTTAAGTGTGAGACATCAGCTTCAGATTAAAAGGTAAAATCAATATACACTCATTGTCTTTGGCTTACCGGATTCTACTGTTCATTCTCTCATACTGAAATTCTGAATCTGTGGTATTAACAACAACTAATTTTCTAGGTACTGAGAAGGATGGAAAGCATACTTATCCCCGAGACTGAAATTCTTTTAGGTAGATTAATTTTTCTATTGGTATTTACCACATGGTTTGCCCCTGCTTAGCTTCTACATTTATTAAAATGTCTTGGAATTTATTTTCATTTTATTTGATAGGCAGACAAGGAGACAGATCTTCTATCTGCTACTTTACTCTCCAAATGCCAGCAATAGCCAGAGCGGGGGCAGGTTGAAGCCAGGAGACTGAAGCTCAGTATGCATTTCTCATTTGGGTGGCAGGTACCCATGTACTTGAGCCATTACCTGCCGCCTCCCAGGATGCATGTTCACAGGAAGCTTGGTTGGAAGTGTGCCAGAACCAGGCATGCCAGTATGGGCTATGGGTGTCCCAAAGGAACCTTAACGGCTGAGCTTCTGGATTTAGTGAACTGAATATTTTTACAGAATCCATCTTTGTTTCCTATGCCTTATTCCCTTGTCTCCCCAATTTATTGTGGGTTATTCTTGGATAGCCTTTTCATGAGAGCATCCTTTTCATGATATGGATGCCTTTAGCAGCTGATAAAACCTGTGGACCTCTTCCTAAAATACATATTTTAATTAAAAATTTTTCCTTTATATTTGCATGGCAGTAGGAGATCTTCCATCTGCTGATTCATTCCCAAATGCCTATAACAGCTGAGTCTGCATCAGGCCAAGGCCAGGAACCAGGAACTCAGTGTTTATCTCCATGTGGGTGGCAGGAATCCCAAGCACTTGAACCTGTTGCCTTTTCAGGATTCACAGTAGCAGAAAACTAGATTAGAAGTGGAGCCAGGGGGCCAGTGCTGTGGCGTACTGGGTAAAGACACTGTCTGCAGTGCTGGCATCCCACATAGGTGCTGGTTCGAGTCCGGCTGCTCCTTATACAGCTGTCTGCTATAGCCTGGAACAGTGGAAGATGGCCCAAGTCCTTGGGTCCCTGTACTCGCATGGGAGACCCGGAAGAGGTTTCTGGCTTTGGATTGGCCCAGCTCTGGCCATTGTGGCTATTTGGGGAGTGAATCAACGGGTGAAAGACCTCTCTCTGCCTCTGCCTCTCTGTAACTTTGCTTTTCAAATAAATAAATCTTTAAAAAAAAAAAAAAGGTGGAAGCCAGGACTTGAATCAGGTACTCTGATGCAGGTGTCCCAAGTGACATGTTATTGTACCAGAAGGCTTGCCCTGATAATATTTTTAAAGGAATTAAAATATGTAGGACTTTATTTACAAAGGAAATATATTATATTAAAATAGGTATCAAAATACTAAAATTGAAAAAATTTATGAAACCAAATTACATGTTTATTAATGTATTAACATGTAAAAATATATTAATGCATTAATAAGATTAGGTGGTAGTCTAAGTATTTTGAAAGTAATGACTGGGCCAGCACCACAGCTCAATAGGCTAATCCTCCACCTGTTGCACCGGCACACCGGGTTCTAGTCCCAGTCGGGGCGCCGGATTCTGTCCAGGTTGCCCCTCTTCCAGGCCAGCTCTCTGCTGTGGCCCGGGAGTGCAGTGGAGGATGGCCCAAGTGCTTGGGCCCTGCACCCCATGGGAGACCAGGAGAAGCACCTGGCTCTTGGCTTCAGATCAGCGCGGTGCACCAGCCGCAGCGCGCCAGCCATGGCGGCCATTGGAGGGTGAACCAACGGCAAAGGAAGACCTTTCTCTCTGTCTCTCTCTCACTGTCCACTCTGTCAAAAAAAAAAAAAAAAGTAATGACTGAACAGTATTATAAGTTCTCTCACTCACAGATGCACTGAATTCTGTTCAGTCTCCAGTGGATCCAGGTTAAGAACCTCTGCTTTAGAATAAATTTAAAAAAATAACAGGGTTAATCAGATAGTTAAGTGGTTTATAAACATTTAGAAACTCTTCCTGATCTTTTCAGTGTGTTTATTTTTCCTCCTACAGGTGTTAATAATACAGTTTATGGAATAGATGCTATGAATCCATCTTCAAGAGAAGATTTCACAGAGTTTGGAAAGTTACTAAAAGATAAAATTACACAGTATGAAAAGTCACTATATTATGCCAGTTTTTTGGAAGCCTTAGTTCGAGATGTGTGTATTTCATGTAAGTAATTTTAATCTGTACTTCCTATGAGTAGACCATAACAAGGACATCATAGAAGGATGGAAGGGTTTGGTTTGTTTTTGTGGCATAATATGGACTCAGGCCTTGTTCCTTAGCTGTTACTCTGTTGACTTGGGAGGGCCTTCATTGTTTTACAGCTACTTCCAAAAGAGACACCTGGGCTTACTGTCAAAGCAGCTAAGTAAACTGGCTTCTTATTTTAGTTGTTCTTGAAAGGTGCTAGGAATTATCTGTGTCTGGGGATGATCTTTGGGCTTACAGGATTTGAGTTGGGTGAGAATTTGGTGACTGTTCATTTTACAAACGAGAAGGCCAGGGACAGAATAGATGCACCTATTCTCTGAGTCCTGGGTTTGGTGCTACACCCTGAAAGGAGTCATCTGTTTCAGGGCAGGGTGTATGGGAGTGACAGCCATAGGTGGTGCACCACAGATGTGGTTAGAACTGGTTTTATTAGTATTTGCTTTTTATTAGATTTATTTATTTGAAAGGCAGTTATAGAGAGGCAGAGCGAGCGAGCTGTCTTCCATCCTATGGTTCACTTCACAGATGGCGACAACTGCCGCAGCTGGTCCTACCCGAAGCCAAGAGCTTCTTGTGGGGCTTCCACGTGTGTGAAGGACCCAAGGACTTGGGCCATCTTCTACTGTGTTCCCAGGCTATATAGCAGGGGAGCTGGATGGGCTGGGACTTAAACCTGCGTGCCCATTTGGGATGCTGGCACTGCAGGTGGAGGCTTTACCCACTATGCCACAGCACCAGCCCCACCCCCACCCCCACCTTTAAAAAGGTTTATTTGAAAGGCAGAGTTAGATCCTCAGTCCATTGGTTTACTTCCTAAAAGGCCACAACGACAAGGGCTGGGCCAGGCTGAAGCCATGAGCTTCATCCAGGTCTCTGATGTAGATGCAGGGGGCCCAACCACTTGGGCCATCTTCTGTTGCTTTTCCAAGCCATTAGCAGGGAGCTGGATTGGAAGTGGAACAGCCAGGAATTGAACCGGTGCCCATATGGGATGCCAGTGCTGGGCCCCTGGTTATTTTATTATTTTTTTAAAGATTTATTTGAAAGTCAGAGAGGTCTTCCATCCATTGGTTCACTCCCCAGTTGGCCCCAATGGCCAGAGCTGTGGTGATCCGAAGCCAGGAGCTTCTTCCAGGTCTCCCACGTGGGTGCAGGGGCTCAAGGACTTGG
This sequence comes from Oryctolagus cuniculus, assembly GCF_051225735.1. Taxonomy (NCBI): domain Eukaryota; kingdom Metazoa; phylum Chordata; class Mammalia; order Lagomorpha; family Leporidae; genus Oryctolagus; species Oryctolagus cuniculus. Next base: position 67,657,199 of record NC_142878.1, read on the forward strand.
GCCAACTTCTACTGAGCTGGATGGGAAATGGAGCAGCTGGGGCTTAACCGGCATCCATTTGGGAAGCTGGCACTGCCGGTGGAGGCTTTATCCGCTATAGTACAGCACTGGCTCCCGTCTTTTTTTTTTTTTAAATCCTACAAGTGAACTTTAAATGGGGATTTTAGAAATTATCATTAAGCTGGAGTTTCTGATTTGAGCTGGTATTTTTCTCTGCCCGATTTTTTCCTATTTTTGGAGGCGCTTTCTAATCTAGCTTCATAAGCATGGAAGGATATGTTGTCTATTACATAAGCCTATCTCTGTACAACAACAGAGTGATCACTGTTTTCATTCTAGTCCCTGTGCTACAAAATGGAGATCTCCTGGGGTAGGAGGTTGTCATCTTCAGGTTTAAGAACTGTCCCTGCCTAGTCATGTAACCATTCCAGACAGAGCATGAGGAGGGTGTGTTGTGGAAGGAAGGGCATGGTTCTCCCTTTTCTGATGAGACACACACTGAGGAAGGAAGGATGGCAAGGGCACTGTAAGCCCTGCTGATGCTCTGAGTTCCTCATGAGCAATGGTGTGGTGCTGATCGTATTTTTTGGCCGAGTTTACCATTTTTCTTTAAATAGATAAGTTATGACATTCAGCCTTAACCATAGGCTGTGAACTTCTTTTAACAGGAAGTAAAGAATCATTCAATCATTTCAAAGTTACTGATGCTTAATGATTGAGTACTTTTGTTAGAAGGATGTTTATCTTGCTTTTACTTTTTTACTTTAACTATTCTGAAACATTAGTGGTATCTTTTTTTTTTTTTTAGTGGAAATCGATGACTTGAAAAAGATTACCAATTCATTGACTGTGCTTTGCAGTGAAAAACAAAAGCAAGAAAAGGTAGGAGCGAACTGCAGGGAAAGGGGTATTACAATAGGATGGGGTTGGACATAGAATATTCTCTAATGTAGCTGGCCTAGTTAAAGAAACTTAAGAGTCAAGAGATTCACTAATACCACTTAAATTTGCAATGGATCAGAGGCCTGGGTGCTGTTATTGTCCTGTTTACAGAGAGTCCTTGTATTCACAGGGGTGCTCCTGTCCTTCCTGAGTTAGTAGTGGAATCTCTCTCCCTCAGAGAAGTAAAGATATTTTGGGACTGGTGGCTATGGTGCTTCTCTGAGGGTTGCTATACCAGATAAGGTGCTCATAGCAGATGAAGTCTCATGAATTGCTCTGTTTCATCCTTAGCAAAGCAAAGCCAAAAAGAAGAAGAAAGGTGTGGTTCCTGGAGGGGGATTAAAAGCCACCATGAAAGACGATCTGGCAGATTACGGGGGCTATGATGGAGGATATGCACAAGACTATGAAGACTTCATGTGACATTTTATCTTCTTCTGCTGTCTTCTTTCTGTTGCCCACAATCCCTTCAACATGTAGCACAACTTCCTTTCCTTTCAGTTCTGCCAAATGCTACAATCAGAAGTGCAGTATCTTTTGTGCTGGTTATTTAACCCCTTGACACTTAGGTGCTAATGTGCAAAGGAGGGAACTTGGATCTTGCTGCCAAGGGGTTAAAATCGGGAACTCAGTTGCTACTAAATCATAGTTTTAAAAAAAACAAAACCCACAACTGAATAATGTTGTCAGTGCTGCTATCTGATTCCATAGCAGCAGTCACTAAATTGGAAACAAGGGTTGCAACATGACAAAAAATTGTGTAGTATTTACCAGCACCATTCAGTAATACAGCCTTAACCATACCTCCTGGAACTACTTCATAACTTGTCAAGAAAAGCAGTTTGCTGCAAGGGCATGTGGTGTGCACCTAGTATTAAAATTGCTTTGTCTTAAAATTGAGCGTGAGGATATTAAAAATACATTGTGAAGAAGACTGCTTATCTCAGAGTGAAGATACTGCAACTGAAAAAGCTCTGGTTTGATCCTTAAGTGACCAAACCTTCCGACTTTGAAGCTGAAGAAGGTAACCCTCTCCATTATTGCAGTACAAGTTGTGGAATCTCTTGAGTGCATAGACTGTCTAGTTTTATTTATCAGACTATTTCTACTGATGGAGTGCTTCAGATAAGGAAGGGAAACTCTGCTTGTTTTCATTTGCCTGATTCAAGTGTCTGAGAAACCACTCTCTCTTGTTCTCCTAGGCTGCAATGGAACAACTTTACCAGGGTTTTGGCATTTTCTTTTCTTTATAAAACATTCTCAGCAAACTGCACCAGTTAACTACAGTTTGGTAAATTGTTATGTTAACAATTATGACATCCGCAATGTTTTATAAAGCAACTAATTTAATAAAATCACTATTGTGAGGACTTAAATTTTGTGTTACCTCCCAAGAGATATTTTTGGAGAATACAGAATGTAGCTCTTGGGACTACTGTTCTCTGTACTTCACTAAAGCTTACAAATGCTTTATGTGCCATTTCAGCTTTAAATCAAGAATGGTCTGCCATGTCCTTCATAGCCTCACCTTAAAGCAACAAGGATGGAGGGTGCATTCCTCTTATTTATTTGAGAAATCATTTTGTCGTATAGATACTATTTATTGGGGGTAAATAAGCCTACAATTCAGGTTAGTTGTAAGAATAGATTGGGGGCATTATATGAGGGGTACTTCAAAATGTTCATCGAAAATAGAATGAAAAGATTTTGGTGCAAAAATGAAACATGATGGATCTTAATATGTTTATGGAAAAAACTCCATAGATTTAAATTTTTGCACAGAAATAAGCTTAACTGTTTTCCATGAATTTCTTGGATCATCGTCCCATGTCTTCTCCAGGGCGATTTAAAGAAGTCTGTGGTTAGTTTCCCTTCTGCAAGTTTGTAATTTCTCTTAGGTAAGAAATAGGAACCCCAAACTTCTGTTGAGTATTGAGTGGGAAACGTGACCATCTAAATGATTTGAGGAATTAACAGAGAGCAGTGACTACACAGCAATAATTACAGTAAATGCTGTTTCAAGGCAGACAAGGGCTAAGATTTCCTTAGCAGTAATGACATACACTGAATTAAAATCTATTTTTTATTATAGAAAGATCAGTTTCTAACAAACGAAAATGTATCACCTACCTATTCCTTAACTATGTAAATAATATTAAATTTCTTTGAAACTGGAATCTGCAGGCACAGGTATTTTTTAATCATTACTCTATCACCTCCTCAAGTAGAAGCCTCCAAAAAGGGGGCGGCTTTTGATCTAAAGACTACTATCCATATAAAATGCTACAGATGAGTAACTTAAGTAGGGATTCCCTTGCGAAAAGTCTCTGGTTCATTACTAGTCACAAAGGAACATAAACACTGTTAGTGCTGGATGTTTTCTCAATGAACAACAGATCTACTCTGATCGCGGACATGTGTCAGAACCTGCCATCAGTACAAGCAAACAGGCACCTGTGAAATAATCTAACCTGCTAGCATGTCCTTTAGACAGCAGCCTGTCTGAGGGTCCTTCAGAAGCACGTTTACAATTTCATAAAATTTGTGTTCATAAGCCAGCTTATAATGCAGGTAGATGTCTTCACAGTATGTGAGTAACTTCTTTAGGTTTTCTGTGACCATATCAGCAGGCTGATGTTGTTTGTATCTAAACAAAGAAACAAGTACATACAGGTTAAGTGTACTGGATCCTGAGCAAGGGCTGTCAGCTCCGACACCATTACTCCCAGAGGAGGGGTCTGGCACGTGATCTCACACTAGAATTAGAAGTGCCTGATACATACAACGTGCTTCAATTAAATCCGGGTATGGTAGTTAGGAGAAGCTTAGGACTCCAAAAGGCCCCTTCCACAAAGTGAAGAGTTAGCCTCTCATTTTTAGTACAAAGCACCACAGGCAAACTTCTCCTTGGCACGTTTGCTTACACCTGGTCAAAGATCTCTTCCCTCTGGGGCCTCTTTATTGCTGCCATTTTATTTCATTTAAGTAGAGGGATGGCTAACAGCATGTTGCACTGAGGCCACAAAATTCTGGCTTTTGTCTCACCTGAAAGCAGAGGCTATACATGAAATGCTTACAGTCAATTTTTAATACTCACTTTTTAGAAATTTCTTCAAATATGCTGGGTTTTAATAACCGTTGCTGCTTAAATTCTTCCAAGTAATTAAAATCTCCTCTAAGAATCACTTTTTGGTACAGAATTTCAGCCCAGTCTGGAACGAAGTCGTAGGCCTCAGCCACGATAGAAGCCTTAAAAGGATGGAAGAGGACGCCATGAGGGCCCATTAGTTGTACAGCTGAAGGCAGTCTGCTGTAGTCAGCAGTCCTGTACACGCCCACAATGACAACCATGCCAGATCATGAAGTCTCTGTGCCTATCAGAGCTGGTGGAAAGTCTGGTGTGGGTTTGGCATTTCACCTTCCACAAACTCCCAAACACCTTTCCCTCAGTGTTTTTCATCTTCCTCACGGTGAACTGATACAACTGCTAGGACAGAGTATGACTCCCAGTAATTCAGCTCTATCAGGAATGAGAGGGCAGATTCCCCAGCAGTCCTCTTCATTTGGGCTGGAAACAATCCCCTAACAACCCTGATGACTCCCTGTGCTAAAGTGTGTGCACCATCCTATAGATGCTGGGTTCGGGACTGGTTGGCTCTTGCAGAATTGCCCGGCAGGGATATCACTCCGAACCTGAATCTTCCCCGTGCTGTCAGGGCCAGCTCAGAGGCAAAAACGACTGCTGTCTCGCCATCTGCCTTGGCCCAAGCAGTAAGCTAGTGAGAAACACCAAACTGCCCTGGGGCTGTCACTAGCCCTGAGACCTTGGATGAGTCACCTAGCCTCTGGTTCCCGTGATGGGACAGCAGGGAGAGAACATGCTGGCTGTGCAGCAGACCTTGGTTTCTTACCTGGTAGAACCGAGGTAGGGCCATGATACAGTCCGGTAGCTTGTGGCAGCTCAAATTGATGAGCATTGTGTTCTGGCCAGTGTTCAGAAAGTGGATCTGTAGCGTTATCAGCTTGGTGAGCCGGTGACAGTGCTGGGCCTTGCGCACGCAGGAGTCCTGAGGGACAACGGTGGAGGGAGGCACAGGCAGAGGAACAACTGTGTAGCTACCACCTTCTGCATGACCACCTCAACAACTATACTCACCCTGTCAGCCCCTGGTTGGCCCATGACCCCTTCACTGGGAAGGGCCCAGGGCCAGTCTGCAGTAACACTGTGGTTACCTTGGCATAACTCTCGGCCGCATCCACCATCAGCGTCAGGGCCTTCAACAGCAGCTGCTTCAGCTGGTGCCCCTCCTTGAGGCTGTCCTCTGCAGGGGAAGCAAGGAGACTCGCTTAGTCTGTGCCAGCCAACGTGCTGCCACGTCAGCTGCCATCACAGGGAGGCGGCGCTGTCTCATTGGATAAAAGCTGCCGAGCCAGTAATGCCTTTGTCCTTACTGTAACTTCATTCTGGAGTAGGATTCAGGACGCTGCACCTCTGAAACAGCAAAGCAGGCTTATGCGGTGTGATGACACTGCACGCACAGGTTTCAGGGCCCCCTTCCATCTCCCGACTGCCCAGCCGGGGCCCCTGCTGAGTGACGAGTTCCCACCTCAGCTTTTCACAAGCTCGTGGGCTCTTGCCCTGAGTTCCAAGACCCTTCCCCAGCAAGCGGCACTGCTGCAGGGCGGTGCTGGGGCCTTGCTCACCCCAGGGCTGAGACTCTATCAGCTTCAGTTGGATGCAGGCAGCTGCCTCGTGATTCTCGCCAATCTCCCGGCACATGCTGAAGCACAGGGCAATCATGTTGTGCTTCTCACTGTCTCCAGGGCGGCAGCGTTTGATGTAGTCCAGTAGGGCTGTTTTCAGCGTCCCACTCTGCCCGGGAGAGAAGGAGGGAGCACCAAGAGCAAGGTCTCAGTCAGGCACTGCAAGGCAGGCCACGGCGGGCAGGGCCCTGGCGAGGCGGCTGCGTCCCTTGGCTCTGAAAATTTCTAGCAAACTCACAGGAAAAAATGAGCAAAAATGAAAATGAACACAAAAGCATAGGCTATCCTTGGTATAAAAAGACAACTTTCTCTTTGCTGTGGATAGAGTGAATCTTTCAGATGGGAGAAGCCCTAGAAATACACGTAGGTTGATCTGACGTTTCCATTTCTAAGCATCTGGTGCTGAGGAGAGAAGCGAGGACAGTGCTAGGATGAAAGCCGTATGGGTATCTAGTAACCGTCCAGATGTGCACACTAGGAAGGCCACAGCGCCGTTCAAACTGATGGGGAAGATCTGACTTGGGAAACAGTCCTGATACACTTACTGTTAAGGTAAGAGTTATGGCCCATCTTCCCATGTTAAAATATGTTTTGGGGTATGAGTGCCACTGTTAGCATTGGCTGTCTCCAGATGGAGGACACATTGAAGGCTTTTTTTCTGTGTTCTCTTTTCGAAGTGTCTTACATAGAATATGTATTACTTTTGTAATCAGGAAAAAAAATCATTGAAAGAATATTTAAATGCAGCTGCAAGATTGCCTAAAAACAATTTTGACAACCCTCTGGGGGCTCTTGCAGACACCTGCTAGCTGGACTAATCCGTCCTGAAACTGGCCACCATTACAGGAAGATTTTAATTTTTTGTGCTTTTGTCTATTAATCCTGCTTGCCTGGGCCCAGGTTCCTAGAAGCCAAAAGTACATTCAGTTTTTAATTAACTCTTCAGAAGTAAAATGAGCAGAAACGATAATCAGCCAAACAATGATTTGGAAAGAGGCTATGAAACATACCTGGTGTCACAGAGCCTGCTGGGGACACAGGCGCAGGTCAGGTCTGCTTCCAAGCCTCCTTCCTGGTCATTGCCAGTGGCCTTATAATAACCCCGTCTTGCCCAGGCCTTCGTGTTCACTTCCTAACTGAGCCGTCAGCCAGCGACTTTCATGGGCCGCTGAAACCTCCTCACACTAAAAGCTGTCAGACAGCCTTGGAGCTGGACAGGCCCCTTGCAGCAGGGCGCTCAGAAGGATTCTGCTCCCACCAGGGCAGGATGTAAGACAACGGAAGCCAAGGTGGAGGGGGACGAGCTCCTTTTCTTCAGCACTCAGCATGCTCACTACTGGGTACGTTAACTGAAGCCACTAGTGTGTCCTGGAACCCTGATGGGGTTGACCCCGAGAAGAGCCGAGCCTCCCAGATATCCTGGAGCTCACTGCTTTCCACCTACCGGATCCAACTTCTTCCTCATCAGCACCTCGAAGTAGTGCTTCTTATGCAGCAAATCAAATATGTAAGTCATCTCGTTGTACCTTCCAATGCCGGTGAGGAGACGGACCTGCAGAGGGAGGGTGCTTGCGTCACCGCGAGTTTTCTGCCGGACCGCTGGCCCCATCAGTTTGGTTGTTTTCACATGCCAAGCTCTAGGGTGACAAGGGCCAAGGCCAGGCTGCCATGCCTTGGTCCCTCCCACGTACCCAACAAGGGGCTTCTTTGGAGGACTGAGAAATGCCAGTCACTGGGACGCCAGCCGCTATCCCCCTTCTGTGTTGTGCATGAAACTATCAAGTGCTGAAGGCTCCCCCCTGGGAGGCAACCTTCCTCTTCCCACTATTCCTCACAGCGGCCAGCAGCTTGCTCAGCCACTCAGGTCAGTGTCAAGGCCAGACAACGTGGACATACGAGGTGTGAGTTAGGAGCGTCTCAGTCTTGTTTTAGGGGGAGAAACGCAGCTGTGTGAGCTCGGCTAGGGGTGTGGCAGCCTGAACACGGCAGGGACACGCTGGCTTTCTACTCCTTGGCGCACTCGGATTCTGATAGCAATCAAAGCCTGCAGAAGAGGGTTGGACTGCGTGGTCAACCACTAGGTACACAGTGGTATCAGAGGGGCCAAATTCCCAGGACCACATCTGTTCAGAGCTGGCCCGCAGCCTGTCACTCCTCTCACAGGTTTCCTCGGGATGGAGGGCAGGGCTGAGGGATCTACTCACCACCAGTCCATACTCCTCGTTGGGAGCCAAGTGGTTATCCGTGAGCATCCGGGCGGCCTGCAGGACCTGGATGATGCCCTCCATGTGACATGACAGGGTGAAGCAGTGATGGGCCAGGATCAGGAGCTCTGTGGCTACATGGGAGGGTACTGGTAAGAGGATTATGAACCCAGGCCTCCCGCTTTCAACCTCCCTCAGCCCGCAGGAGGGCGAAGCGGCCTGAGAGAGAAGGCACCAGTCCAGCAAGGACGCTCCTACCACTTCGCTGGGGTCCCTGGTCTCACCCGCTTGAGCTCCGGGACAGCCCTCTCTGTGACAGCCGCGGGTTAACTCCTCAGAGCCAGTCACATAGTGACCGTACTGCCGGAAGGCCCAGCAAATGAGACCAAGGAAGGCTTGTCTGCTAAGTGGGAGTAGCTCATTTCAGACAAACTGAAGGAGCTCCTGCCAACATAAATCCAAGGGCCTTTCTCTGCTTGTTATCTCAGTGGAAGGTCTTGGGACCTATTTAACTGCTATTTGGATTTCTAGATTAAACTGATATTTGACAGATCCAAAAGTACCACACAATCATTGTTGCAAAGTTAAAAGGCAAACTGGGGAAAGTATTTGCCATGTTGAAGGTTCTCAGTACGTGAGGCTATGCTCATGGGCTTTTGTATCCGTAGGGCCCTACTGAAACCTACTGATGACTAATCCTCCAGGCCTGCATCTGGATACTTTGTCCAGAAACCTGGTGTGGTTGGCCTGGCCCCACGCTGGTCTGCGAGTGCCATGCTCTGTCACTGTTCCCTGCGCCCGGTGCCCCTCAGCAGCCGGCACCGAGCAGGGCTGCGACAAGACAGAAGCGCTACTTTAAAAATGCAACTCTCCAACCTTGAAAAAAATCTCTACTCATTTGTTCAGTAAACCTTGGGAGGATGCTGTGTGGGGGCCTCTCAGATCTGCAAAGTGGAATCAGCTCCAGACAGTGACACACTTCAGACTTCTTCAGTGGGAGTGAAAAGTGAATGTTTTTCCCATGGAATGAAATTTGTGTATGTATGTGAGTCTGTGTGTGTGTAAATAAACATATGTATTTCAGAGCCTTAAACATGAGCATACCCTTGGGTCAGCTGTTTATTTTAGGAAAATAACTGTGGATGTGCAGAATTTGTGTTGAAATAGCAAGAATAGAGGCAACCTGAAGGTTCCACAATGGTAAAAATGTTTAATTACATGTGAGAACTACTGTGTAACCACTAAAATTGTATCAAATATGAGTGTCATAAAATGTGAATGACAGCGTATTTCCATAAAGTCAAGTGATTAACAGTATAATGCTATTTTCAAGAAAAGAAAGCTTACAGTCTTGCCAAGAAAAAGCTCAGAGATACACACACTACTGACTGCAGATGTGAGCTGCACCGTGTGACAAACGAGCAGGCTTTGAGATCACAGGGACTGGGTTTAAGTATCGGCCCTGACACACGTCAGCTTCCAAAGTAGTCTTTGCCTCAGTTTGTTTCCACTCAGCAGGGCACTACACAGGTGGTGGAAGGTTCCAGGCGCCTGTGGAGTCTGGCCACACTTAGTCTAAGTTTTCTTCAGTGCACACCCAGCTTTCTACCAGAGGGTTAGGTATCCAGGCAGGAACAAGGACTCAAGAGTTTTAGAAAGACCACTCCCAGGAGACTTTTGTACAACTATTTTGACCCAAAATACAAGAAAAAGGTCAAGGACTTACTGCACGACAGCTCCCCGTGCGGGACGGAGGAAATCTTATCCAGCAACTTCATGCCCACCAACGTGCGGTCTGGACACAGGGCAACCAGTTGAAGACACGGCTGGCTCTGCTCTGCAGGGCTGCACACGGGCTTGCGGCCTGCATGCAAAGATCCATTTCTGTCTCCTGCACGGAGAACGCAGAGCGCAGGGAGGGAGGAGGGCAGGAGCCTGAGGTGGCAAGACTGCTGTGCCCCGGCATGGGCACGCCGGGGCTGGGGGAATGGTGATGGAGCGCCTCTGCCACCTGTCTCCCTGTTTACTTGCTGAGCTCAGCAGTCTTGGCCTGATGTCATCTCTCAGGCCACGGAGAATTCTTGAACTCAAAAAGGCACAGCTACTCTAGGCATACTCACAAAATACAAAGCAGAACAAAGGAAATGCAATTTGTTCTAATGAGAGGGCAGCAGACAGCATGTACCACCAGCAAAGCCTTGCCTCTGAGAACCTGAGCATGTGGAGAGGACGGGGAGGCCTGGAGGGCGGCACCTGTTCCCTCTGATGGGGTCAGCAACTCCCGTGTCACCGCTTCAGCCACGAGTTCAGCCACGGTGTCTGGCTCGAGGCCCTGGGTGCTGATGAAGGCCTGGGCGCGTGTGCATCGGTCAGACTGACAGGAGGCCAAGATTGCCCGGAGCGTGGCCTCGCCATCCTGTGTAGCAACATCCGTGTAGGAACAGCCCAGCTCCTGAGGGGAAGGCAAAGCCTGTCAGGGCCACTGCAGGAAGCCAGGAAAAGGCACAGGAGCGCTCCTCCGAAATCAACTCCATTGTTCTCTGGGCTTAGATCCCTTCCCGTGAGCGGAAGCCTTAGAAGCAGCTAGCATCTTCTTCCAGACCCTTCATACAACCTAACTGAAGCCAAGAGACAGCATCAGGTGACGGTCTCTGGTTAAACACGATCTGTTCAAACATTATCCAACGTTAAGGAAGCCAATTAAAACACAGCCGCCCCTTCCCTATTCCTACGGCAGTAGCGAAACCATGTGTGTCTTCTCCAGCGCCAAGGGCCATGACTTAGTGCTCTGCTCAGCTGTGTGACTGTCATGAGTTCCACATCCTGTCCACTATTTTCCCCTTCCAAAAAAGACCCAGCTAGACACTTCCTGGCTGCTGTGGCCTGTCTATAGCCATTGCACTCCATATGGAATGCTCCCAACAACCATGATGTGACACCTAGGTCAGCAGGTCCTAAGGTCATGCTCGAGTTGCCATTTACAGAAAACCACACAGAACTGAACTGCCTCGCTCTAGCCTTCTGGTTGGCTAAGCTACTGTCGGAACTCAAGGTGCCCGGATACTTGCCTGGTGTCCTCACTTCCTACTACTCCTCCGAGATGGACTTAGGCGGGCCCCGACAGGAGCTCTCCTCCAGGTCACGGTCCTCCTCGGAAGGGCTCACCGGGCAGCTTCCTGCGTGGACTCCCGACCCCGGCACGTACCTTGGCAAGTTCATACAGACAGATGATCTGCCGGCAGTAGTTCTTCCCGTGGAGGCACTTGCTCGTCAGAGTTTCCAGACTGAGCACCACTTCATCGCTGGGGGGCACCACCACCAAAGGCTGACTGTCCAAACTTGACGCTGGAAAGAGATACAGGTCTGAGGGCTATCTCAGCTGTTGGCTTAAGGCCTCTCCCCGGCTCCCCATGACTCCACCTCTCTGATCACAGCTTCTGGCATGGTACTCCCATGGCTTTCCCTGGGTCTAGGACCACCTCTAAACAAGGCCCCACTGAAATTTCTTTTTTCAACTTCTAAGAAATTCCAACCCAGGATACCTTCATCTGCTGTAAACTCAGCCACCTAACGAGCGCTCCAGAGATCTGCACCAAGATGCTTGCCCGATTCACCTGTCCTCCCCACGCCCTTCACAGCGAACAAATCACCAGGTCTTGCTAACGACCCCCAGGTCATCCTGCCAGTCACCGCCCTGTACAGCCCCTATCATGCGGCATCTGCTATCTGTCCCCCGTGCCAGACCCCTCTCGCCTGAGCCAATCTTCAACGTACTGTTTCTAAAATGCAAATATGTATTACAGGTATAGCAAAATCACATTCCTGATTTTAAAGGAACTTCTTAGCCTAAAGTAGAAAAGCTTTTTCAATTTGATTAAATGGATTCTACTAAGAAGAAAGCAGAAAAGGATATCTAACAGTAATAGTAAAAATGAAACAGAAAAATCTAAGTATCCATAAAGTACTGTTAAACAAAGCTTGGGACACCCAAACAGAATACTCCATAGCCATTAGAAAGAAAGGGGCCAATCTGTACACACTAACAGGGAAAATGTTGTAGAGCAAGGTGATATTAATGGTAAACACGTGCATGCATTCCTGTACACCAAGAACGAGTGTGCCAGGCAGGGACACTGACTGACTTTGTACTTTATGCACATCTGTGTGTGTGATTTGTTTCACTACACGTGTCATACTTTTTTTTTTTTTTTTTTTTTTTGACAGGCAGAGTGGACAGTGAGAGAGAGAGACAGAGAGAAAGGTCTTCCTTTTGCCGTTGGTTCACCCTCCAATGGCCGCCGCGGCCGGCGCGCTGCGGCCGGCGCACCGCGCTGATCCGATGGCAGGAGCCAGGAGCCAGGTGCTTTTCCTGGTCTCCCATGGGGTGCAGGGCCCAAGCACCTGGGCCATCCTCCACTGCACTCCCTGGCCACAGCAGAGGGCTGGCCTGGAAGAGGGGCAACCGGGACAGAATCCGGCGCCCCAACCGGGACTAGAACCCGGTGTGCCGGCGCCGCTAGGTGGAGGATTAGCCTAGTGAGCCGCGGCGCCGGCCCACGTGTCATACTTTTGCATATAAATTTTAAGCATCAGGGGGTGGCACTGTGGCACAGCAGGTAAAGCCACCATCTGTGGTGCTGACATCCCATATGGGTACCGGTTCAAGTCCTAGCTGCTCCACTTCCAATCCAGCTCCCTGCCAACACACCTGGGAAAGCAGCAGAGGGTGGCCCAAATCCTTGGGCCCCTGCACCCACGCGGGAGACCTGGAAGCAGCTCGTGTTCCTAGGCACATTAGCAGGAAGCTGGACCTACTTGGCACCTAGGGAACATTAGCATCACAGGTGGCAGCTTAACCCACTGTGCCCTACTACAGCCCCGTCAGCCTCAGCTTTTGCCAGAAGAAAGAAAAGGGAAACTTCCAGGAACTAGCTGAACTACAGAGGCTACTCCTGGGTTGTACATGTATCAGATTCTAACTAGCAGACCTAAGCCTCTGAGAGCCGAGTTAACAGAAAGACAACCACCCAGTCACAGTCACAGTCAGACAGGTACACGGAGCAGATCTGAATAGATCAGCTAAGAAAACTGAGCTCATGGTGGAATTGCAGCCCACAGAAAGGCCTGGAACCTAACCAGGTCAACAGCGAGAAGTATCCATAGTCTGCACAGGATTTAAATAAAACTCAGAGTTTCAAATAGTATATACTATTCCAAGTCTACAAAATTACTCAGCATACAAAAAAACAGGAAATTCTCAACACACAGGATTCTAAAATAATTAAAATGTCAGCTCACATTCAAACAATAGATACTGAAATTATCTGGGGGCCAGTGCCATGGTGTAGTGACACCATATGGATGCTGGTTTGAGTCCCGGTTGCTCCACTTCTGATCCAGATCCTTGCTGATGGCCTGAGAATGCAGCAGAAAATGGCCCAAATCCTTGGGCCCCTGCACCCATGTGGGAGGCCTGGAAGAAGGTCCTAGCTCCTGGCTTCAGATCAGCCCAGCTCTGGCCATTGTGGCCATTTGGGTAGTGAACCAGCGGATGGAAGACCCCTCTCTCTCTGCCTTTTAAATAAGTAATGAAACTTAAAAAAAAAAAAAAAAAAAAAAATTATATGAAAAAGACTTTGAAGCAGATCTTATACAAATGTTCCAACAAGCAATCATGTATATTTTTAAGATGAACTAAAAATCAAAAGCCTCAAAGATATGAAGATATAAAGAAAGTTAGAATTGAAGAATAACTGAATTTTAAAAAATCATAGAAATAAAACTCAATAGCAGAATGGAAATGCCAGAGAATCAGTGAAACTGAAGGCAGACCAACAGAAATGATCTAACCTGAACAGATGGAAAATGGGCTGAAAAAAAAAAAAAACAGCAAAGCCTTGGCAACTTGTGAGATAACCAAAGTTCTATATTGGTGTTATGGAAGGTCCAGGAGGAGAGAAGGAGAGAGTATGGTGTTGCAAAAATTATGGAAAAACACCAAAAAACCATGGCTGAAACCTACCCAGGGTGGGTGACGTGGTCCAGCAGGGTAAGCTGCCACCTGCAATCCCGCATCCCGCATCCGAGTGCCTGCCTGAGTCTTGGCTGCTCTGCTCCTTCCTGTCAGCTCCCTACTAATGTGCCTGGGAAGCTGCAGGTGATGGATGGCCCAAGAACCTGAGTCACCGCTACTCACACGGGAGACCCAGAGAGAACCAGTGGACAAAAAACTGACCAGTCTCTGCCACTCTGCCTTTCAAATAAATAAGCTTAAAACAAAACAAAAAAACAAACAAACAAACAAACAAAAAAAAAACAAAAAAAAGAAAAGAAAGAAAAAGAAAAAGAAAAAATACCAAAGTTTGGTGAAACATAAACCTACCCATTTGAAAAGCTAAGTCAACTCCAAATACAGTAAAGCCAATGAAACACACACCCATCACAATATAACAAGTGCTAAAAACGAAAGACAGAAAAAAAACTTAAAAAAAAAAAAAGTATTTACTTTTCATCTATTGAAAAGCACAGTGAGAGCCACAGTGAGATCTCCCATCTGCTGATTCATTCCACAAATGCCTTCAAGAGCCAGAGCTGGACCAGGTCGAAGCCAGGAGTCTGAAACTCCATTTGGGTCTCCTGTGTGAGTGGCAGGGGCCCTAGCACTTGAGACATCATCTGCTGCCTCCCAGGAGGCACTAGCAGAAAACCAGATCTGAAGCCGAGGTGGGACTCGATCTCAGGACCTCTAACGCGGGATGCAGACATCCCAAGCTATGACTTACTTCACTGTGCCACAATACTCACCCAGAAAAAAACCTTGAAAATCACCATCTATCGGTGAACAATGGTTCAAGTGACTGCAGAGTTCTCATTGTTTACCGGGGATACAAAAAGGTAGTGGTATATGATTTTTAAGTGTTGAAAGAAAATAAGTTTTCTATATACAACCAGAACATCCACAGGAATGGAGGTTAGAGACGTCTTCATAAGAAGAAAAACATTTAAAACAACAAAGCATCTGTGGCTGGCAGACAGCCCTAGAAGAATTACTAAGAAGTCCTTCAGACAGAAGGAAAATGAACTGGAAGGAAATTCGGAACATCAGGAATGAGGGAAAAGCAACAGAAATTAGAAGTATCCAAATATAATAGATTATTTTCCTCTTAAGACATCAGGAAGTGATTGGACTGAATTAAGGTGCTGGGATAGGGCCCCCGTGGTCAAGTCATGGTAGATTTCTAAGGGAGGAGCATGCTCCTTGTCCCTCTGCGTCCTGGCTCACCACTGCTATCCTTCCCCACACACCTCGCCTCTGCTGGCCTCCACCCTCATCAGATGCAGGACTAATGGGGCAGCTTGATCTTGGACTGTTAATCTCCAAAACCAGGAGATGAAATAAACCTTTTTCTTTTTCTTTTTTTTTTTTTAATTTTTTTTTTTGACAGGCAGAGTTACACAGTGAGAGAGAGTGAGAGTGAGAGAGTGAGAGAGAGAGAGAGAAGGGTCTTCCTTTTTCCGTTGGTTCACCCCCGAAGTGGCCACTTGCGGCCGGTGCACTGCGCCGATCCGAAGCCAAGAGCCAGGTGCTTCTCCTGGTCTCCCATGGGGTGCAGGGCCCAAGCACTTGGGCCATCCTCCACTGCACTCCCTGGCCACAGCAGAGAGCTGGCCTGGAAGAGGGGCAACTGGGACAGAATCCAGCACCCCGACTGGGACTAGAACCCGGGGTGCCGGCGCCGCAGGCGGAGGACTAGTCTAGTGAGCTGCGGCGCTGGCCATAAACTTTTTTCTTTCTACTGAGCTCCTCTTCAGTGTTTCTCAGAGACAAAAGGCTGATTAAAACACCTTGGATGCATAGAACCCAACTTTTCTTACTTGACAGTAAACCTAGTTATCAATTCCATTTCCATGAATTTTTTGAAATATCCAAATATTTTTCTGTGTAAAGTAAAAATTATAGAGGTCAGCACTGTGGCGCAGAAAGTTACACCTCCACCTGCAGCATCGGCATCCCAAACTGGTGCCCACATGCAATGTTTGACCCGCTATGCCACGGCACCAGTCCCTAAATAAGTTGTGTTTTTTTTTGTTTTTTTTTTTTTTTTTTTTTTTTTTGACAGGCAGAGTGGACAGTGAGAGAGAGAGACAGAGAGAAAGGTCTTCCTTTTGCTGTTGGTTCATGCTCCAATGGCCACCGCGGCTGGTGCGCTGCGGCCGGCGCACCGTGCTGATCTGATGGCAGGAGCCAGGTACTTCTCCTGGTCTCCCATGGGGTGCAGGGCCCAAGTACTTGGGCCATCCTCCACTGCACTCCCTGGCCACAGCAGAGCTGGCCTGGAAGAGGGGCAACCGGGACAGAATCCAGCGCCCCGACCAGGACTAGAACCTGGAGTGCCGGTGCCGCAAGGTGGAGGATTAGCCTAGTGAGCCGCGGCACCGGCCTAAATAAGTTCTTTTTAAAAACTTATTTGAGGGGCCAGTTCTGTGGCGCAGTGAGTTAACACCCTGGCCTGAAGTGCGGGCATCACACATAGGCACTGGTTCGAGACCCGGCTGCTCCACTTCTGATCCAGCTCTCTGCTATGGCCTGGGAAAGCAGTAGAAGATGGCCCAAGTCCTTGGGTCCCTGAACCCACATGGGAGACCCGGAAGAAGCTCCTGGCTCCTGGCTTTGGATCAGCACAGCTCCGGCCATTGCTGCCAATTGGGGAGTGAACCAGCTGATGGAAGACTTCTCTCTCTATCTCTGTGTAACTCTGACTTTCAAATAAATAAATAAATCTTTAAAAAAATTTTCATTTATTTGAAAGTGTGGGGAGGGAGAGGTAAAGAGGAAGAGAGAGCTAGAGTGCTTTCTCACCCCCTGGGTCACTCCCCAACTACCCACAATAGCCAAGGCTAGGCTGAGGCCAAACCTGGGATGCAGGAACTTAATTCCGTCCCCTCATTTAAGTGGCAGGAACCCAGTAATCTGAGCCATCACCACTGCCTCCCAGGTTCTGCATTAGCAGGAAACTGAGTCAGGAAGCAGAGGTATATATCAAAGCCAGGCACTCTGAGATGAGATGTGGACATCTCATTTTGCTTGGGCAAACACTCAAGACGTAAGACAGACAACTGGGCTGTACAGGAAGCCCAGGAAAATGATCTATATCATGGTAATGCTCCTACATTCCAGTTGAGGTGGTACAATTTTGAGTCTAAGTAGATTCTGAAGACTTATTTTTTTTAATCAAACAACCATTTAAACAATGCAAAGGTACATAGAGTCATAATGAATTAAAATGGATGATCAAAAAAGGTTCAAATAACCCACTAGGCAGGGAAAAGACTTCAAAGAAAACCAAACTATTAAAATTCACCCAAGGCCGGCGCCACGGCTCACTAGGCTAATCCTCCGCCTTGCAGTGCCGGCACACCGAGTTCTAGTCCCGGTCGGGGCGCCGGATTCTGTCCCGGTTGCCCCTCTTCCAGGCCAGCTCTCTGCTGTGGCCAGGGAGTGCAGTGGAGGATGGCCCAAGTACTTGGGCCCTGCACCCCATGGGAGACCAGGATAAGTACCTGGCTCCTGCCATCAGATCAGCACGGTGCGCCGGCCGCAGCACGCCGGCCTCAGCGGCCATTGGAGGGTGAACCAACGGCAAAGGAAGACCTTTCTCTCTGTCTCTCTATCCACTCTGCCTGTCAAAAAAAAAAAAAAAAAAAAAAAAAAAAATTCACCCAAAAGAGATAACCTTGAAAAGCCCTATAATTATTAAAGAAATTGAATTCATACTGAAAAATCTTATAAAAACATCTGTAGATTCAGATGGTTTTACTGATAAATGCTACTAAACATTTAAAGAAGAAAAAACACCGTATCTAGTATCTTCCAGAAAATTACAGAGAAAATACTGGGGCTGGCACTGTGGCACAGGTTAATCCTCTGCCTGCATCACTGGCATCCCATATAGCTGCCAGTTCAAGTCCCGGCTACTCCACTTCCAGTCCAGCTCTCTGCTATGGCCTGGGAAAGCATGGAAGATGGCCCAGGTGCTTGGGCCCCTGCTCCCACTTGGGAGACCGGGAAGAAGCACCTGGCTCCTGGCTTTGGATTGGCCCAGCTCCGGCCGTGGCGGCCATTTGGGGAGTGAACTAACAAAAGGAAGACCTTTCTGTCTCTCCCTCTGTCTATAACTCTACCTCTCAAATAAAAAAAATAAAACCTTAAAAAAAAACTTTCAATTCATCAAACCAGCCTTACTGTAATTCAAGAAAACAGACAAAAAAAAAATCTCAGATCAATATTCCTTATGAACATAGATGCAAAAAAAAAATCCTCAACAAAACAGCAAATCAATTCCAGTAACATTATCAAAAAATAATGCACCAAGACTAAGTAGAATTTATCCTAGGAATACAAGGATGTTTCAATGTTCAAAAACCAATAAATTTAATCCACCATATTAATAAAGAAGGAAAACCCCATGACTGGTGGACAAAATTCAATATTGATTCATGATTAAAAACTTCAGGGGGGCCGGCGCTGTGGCTCACTTGGCGAATCCTCTGCCTGTGGCACCGGCACACCGGGTTCTAGTCCCGGTTGGGGCACTGGATTCTGTCCCGGTTGCCCCTCTTCCAGGCCAGCTCTCTGCTGTGGCCCGGGAGTGCAGTGGAGGATGGCCCAAGTGCTTGGGCCCTGCATCCCATGGGAGACCAGGAGAAGCACCTGGCTCCTGGCTTCGGATTGGTGCAGCGCCAGCTGTAGCGGCCATTAGCGGAGTGAACCAATGGAAGGAAGACCTTTCTCTCTGTCTCTCTGTCTATAACTCTACCTGTCAAATAAAAAAAAAAAAAAAAACTTCAGGGGGCCGGCACTGTGGCGCAGTGGGTAAAGCCACAGCCTGTAGTGCTGGTGTCCCACATGGGTGCCGATTCAAGACCAAGCTGCTTCTCTTCTCATCCAGCTCTCTGCTATGGCCTAGGAAAGCAGTAAAAGATGGCCCAAGTCCTTGGGCCCCTGCACCTGCGTGGGAGACCTGGAAGAAGCTCCTGGCTCCTGGCTTCGGTTGGCACAGCTCTGGTCGTTGCAGCCAACTGGGGAGTGAACCAGCAGATGGAAGACTTCTCTCTCTCTCTCTGGCTCTACCTCTCTCTGTAACTCTTTCAAATAAATAAAATCTAAAAAAAAAAAAAAAAAAAAAAAAAACCACCTCAGTTGCCTAGAACAGAAGGAAACTTCTTCAACATGATAAAGCACATCTCCAAAAAACTGACACTCTACATCATACTTCATGATGAAAGACTGCCTCCGCTCTAAAACAGCAAGGGGACTGAGAAGACAGGGTTCTCACAGCCCAGAGCCCAGGCAGACCATACGCCACGGCAAGGATGCCCATTCTCAGCTCTCCTAGCCAGCCTGGGACTGAGGGGCATAACCAGTGTGAAACATCAACAACAGGAAGTGAAAGGCAGGGCCGGCAATGCGGCACCAGCATCCCACAGGAGGCCAGTTCGAGTTCCAGATGTTCTGCTTCCAATCCAGCTCCCTGCTAATATGCCTGGGAAAGCAGCAAAAACAGCCCAAGTCCTTGGGTTCTTGCATCCATTGGGAGACCTGCAAGAAGCTCCTGGCTTCAGCCTGGCCCAGCCCCAGCCGTTGCAGCCATTTGGGGAATGAACCAGTGGATGAAAGATCTCTCTGTCTCTCCTTCTCTAACTCTTTCAAATAAACAAATAATCTTTAAAAAAAATAGTAAATTACATACAGTTTGTAAAGGAAGAAACTGCAGATGACGTGATTATCTAGGTAAAAAATCCCAAGGAATATACAAGAAAACTCTCGGAATAAGCAAAGTTAACAAAGTCACAGCATACAAGGTTAACATAGAAATTAACCTATGTCTACATACTACAACTGGAAACACGATTTCTTGTACAGAAGAGATTTCCGTGAGCTTGGGGCTGGCACTGTGGCACAGCAGGTTAAGTCTCCACTTGCAATGTCTGCATCACATATCAGAGTGTTGGTCTGAATTCTGCTACTCTGCTTCCCATGGAACTCCCAACTAAGGTGCTCGGGAAAGCAGAAGATGGCCTAAATACTTGGGTCCCTACCTCCCAGTGGGACACCAGGATGGAGTTCCTGGCTACGGCCCTGGCCTGAACCAGACTCCCCACCCCCACTCCTGCTGGCTGTTAGAGCATATGGGGAGTGAACCAGTGGAAGGAAGAGCTCTGTCTCTCCCTCCCTATCACTCTGCCTTTTAGTTAAATAAATAAATAATCTGAAAAAAAAAATTTCTTTGAGCAGGGTACAAGCCAGACGTAGTTCTACTTCACTGTCCAGATAATCACCTAGTTTACAGATTGCCTGGGGAAAAGCCGCTACCCCTGAACTCACTGACCCTTCCTCCTGGGAGCGAGTGCTGACAGCGTTAGCTGGGAGTCAGGCAAGCTTCACCTCCTTCACTTACTGCTCTGGACTCTCCTCGGAGGGACAGCACGCTCTTCTCCCTCTAGCAGCTCCGCACTCTGGAGGAGGGCACGGATCTCCGGGTGCAAGTCATCCACGCTAGCTTGCCCTGACGCCAGTGCTCTGCAGTGCAACACCAGGGCAACGTCTCGGTTATAGAGATGAAAGTACCGGCACACCCTACTCGCCTCGTGCACACAGCCATCGTCCAACAGGCGCCCTACCAGAAAGTTCAGTGAGTCCTGTTCCTTCCAATCTAGTCTCGGCTCACATGTCTCTCTGGATGGAAGGCCATGAAGTTCTAAGTATTTTGATGAGTTTAGAGCATCCAACTTGGAGAAGGAAAACTCACTGGCTAAGCTATCAAAGGAAAGTTCACCACTAGCTGCGATCTGTCGAGAGAATCTGGGCTCCATCTCCTCCTGGTTTCCCCTGAGAGTGTGCTGGGAAATGCGACAGAGCCAGATCTGTTTCTCCAGCGCCTCCAGTTTGTCCAAGCACACCGGGTCATCCTTGGCAAGCCAGTGCCCCGCCAGGGTGAGTAGCAGATGGCGTTCCTCAATACTGCTCTGTCCACTTGGGTGCTCACACACTGCAAGAGCTTGGGCCGAGAAAAAGGAGGAGGCTGCTTTGCTTGAAACAGAGTTTTTCTTAAAATTATCATGGCATTTTTTCCAGAAGTCAATTCTTGCTTGAGTCAAGGACCACTGTTCAACATGTTTTAGGGTCTGCATTTCCTGTGTTACCTGTGAAATTTAACAGAGAAAAATTTTAGCCTTTCCTGGATAAAGAACATAATATAAATGCTCCCCAGGTATACCAAATAAGAGAATATGGGACTTGGCTACAGATGACCCTGGATATTTTAAGATGACCCTGGAAAGTTAAGGTATGAAAAACAATTGTCCATTTATCTGAGTGAGGTTCAAGAGACAGCCACCTAGTATTTAATTCTATCCAAAAGAAAATAACTGTAGCATATTCTGTGGTGAAACTTACTATGTGAGCATACACTTTTCAACAATGGATACACTAAGCGCATCCAGTTTTTAAAAAAAGCTTATGTATTTGTTTGAAAGGCTGAGTGATAGAGAGATGGAGAATGGGGGAGGGTATCTTTCACCTGCTGGCTCAATCCCCAAATACATACAACATGAAGGGCTGGGCCAGGCAGAAACCAGGAGCTCCATCTGGGTCTCCCACATTGGTGGCAGGAACTCAAGTACTTGAGCCACCACCTGCTACTTCGTGGGGACATTAACAGGAAGCTGGATTGCAAGTGTGGTAGTTAGCACTTAACTGGCATTGCAAGATGGGATGCAGGCATCCTAAATAGTGGTTCCACCCACTGAGTCACAACACACGCTCCTCACCCATTTCTTAAAGTAATATGTGTGTCAAAAGGAAAAAAGCCTTAGCTCCTATAAACTATGTATCTCATTTTATTCCCAGTTTAATATGCTAAGATTTTAAGTAACTTCAAAGACTAATGATACCTCTTTAATAACCAAGTTGTCCACAGGTAACTCAGCTAATTCTGCTACCCTTCTGGCCAAAGCAAACTGTCCATCTGTTTGCAGTCTTTCCAAAATAGATCTACATTCATGCTGAAAGTTTTCAATGCTGTAGCTAGTAATAATCCTATGACTAATGGCGATAGATGTATCCTTCAAAATTTGGCTCAGAGCATACAGCTTCTTTACATCTGGACCTGTGCCAAAGAGAACAGGATATAAACATTTAATCAATAAAATGTCACTACGGCACTTCAAGACCAACTAAGTATCAAGGGGGAAATATATATTTAACACAGTTAAAAGAATAGAATTTATTTTTCTACTCTGACAAGCACAAGAAGCCCTAAAATAGTTCCTATATATCAGATACCAAAAATGATCCTGTGAAAACCTTAGTAGTAACATCTGGTTGAATGTGCAATCCCTTTACTAAAAACTCTTAGAGATTAGCACATGGACTCCATCTGTACATCTGGCTTTACACACAGAGAACGGCTACAGCAGCTTCCTATGCAGTGGGATGTGGTAATCTTGGGAAGACTGCAGCCATTTACCCAGGCTACTCCTGTCTTTCTGAAATCTTCTCCAAATCTGTTTTGTTGATTGGCCATTTGCTCATTCAATGAAAGCAGCATGTGGTTCAAGACACAGAATTTGAAGTACAGTGAAAACAGCGGCTGGCCAATATTCATGGCTCTACTGGTTACATCACATTCCAAATGCAGCACCAAGTGCTCCTCCTGACATCCACCTACTTAACACAGGGAGACCCAGCTGAGCGCTTCCTCACGTCCCTGGGAAGTTATTACCCACAGTAACATTAAGAATTCTCTGCCAACAATACATGTGGCTGGGTTTGCTGCCACTCTCCAACAGCCTACACAGAACCTACGGATATCCTGACATAAGGGAAGAACGTAAGAGACATCCCCTGGAAGCCTGTTTCTAATGTCACCTGCTGCACATTTAGGTAGTCCCAGGGACCGTGAGATAACCTGCACCATAAGCACTGATATGGAGACGCTGGGTTTCTTTGCTGGCATCCTAATAAAGCAGATGTTTAAAGAATGTATTTTTGTTCTCTAGTGTATACAACATACTACACAGACACAACACAAATACTCTGTAAAAATGAATCTTTAGTAATGGTTAAAACATTTGCTTTGCATAGTAACTGACAAGCACTATCTTAAATATACTGCTTTTGGGAAACAACTTTCTCCCGTCAGTCATCAGGCCCACGCCTACAGTACTGGTACTGAGTCTAGCATTCTGTCAGTGTTCCAAGAAAACCTGAGCTCTCCAGTTGAAAATTTATGAGTCTGAATGTGATAAAATAATCCTGGTAGCTGGTGCCATGGCTCAATAGGCTAATCCTCCGCCTTGCGGCGCCAGCACACCGGGTTCTAGTCCTGGTCGGGGCGCCGGATTCTGTCCCGGTTGCCCCTCTTCCAGGCCAGCTCTCTGCTGTGGCCCGGGAGTGCAGTGGAGGATGGCCCAAGTGCTTGGGCCCTGCACCCCTTGGTAGACCAGGAGAAGCACCTGGCTCCTGGCTTCGGATCAGCACGGTGCGCTGGTCGCAGCGCACCAGCCACAGCGGCCATTGGAGGGTGAACCAACGGCAAAAGGAAGACCTTTCTCTCTGTCTCTCATTGTCCATTCTGCCTGTCAAAAATTAAAAAAAAATAATAATAATCCTGGTAATGGAAGCGTCAGAATCTAGTGTTAAAGAATAACACGTTCACTCAGCAAGAATGTGAGGCTATCCAAATACCTAAGGAACATTGGCTTTACTGAATAAGTTTAGAGGCTGCCAGTGTCTGGAGGGGTCTACAGCAAATAAGACACTGTTTCCAAAACATGCACGGTCAGTTACGCACTCTTCAAACTGGTTTTTGATCAAAAGCAATGGTGACATGTTAAGGCTGCTTTCCAGAGGCAGCAATGATAGTGGCAATGTCATGGAGAGGCCAGGGGACAAACGCGGCTATCTGACAACTGCTTGGAATGAGACTGGCTGTTTTATTTATGATGTGGATTGCTGTACTGTTTTGAATGTTTTAACCACAATTTGAAGGTACACCTGGTAATGGATATAATGTTATATATTATATATATTTTAATTTTAATTTCCTGACTACCCTTCTAAAATCTTTACAAGATTAAGAAAGCTAGGCAATAGCAACTTAACTGTCTTACCATCAGAGAAGAGATGCTGTATTCCAATGGACAGTTCTAAAACCTTCCCCAGCTCATACTGGGTCTGACACTGCTGTGGCATAAGCTTCAAAAGGAAACACACCTGATCCTTCAGCCACGTGGCAGGGAAAAAAGGGTGGATCTTGGTGGCTGCCGTGTCAAGCTATGGGAAAACAACAACAACAAATAAACAGAGAGGGACCAGCGCTGCAGTGTAGTGGGTAAAGCTGCCGCCTGCAGTGCCAGCATCCTATATGGGTACCAGTTCAAGTTCAGCTGCTCTGCTTCCAGTCCAGCTCTCTGCTATGGCCTGAGAAAGCAGTGGAAGATGGCCCAAGTCCTTGGGCCCTGCACCCGTGTGGCAGACCCCGAAGAAGCTCCTGGCTCCTGGCTTCGGATCGGCACAGCCCCAGCCATTGCAGCCAATTAGGGAGTGAACCAGTGGATGGAAGACCTCTCTGCATCTCTGCCTCTCCTTCTCTCTCTATGTAACTTTCAAACAAACAAATAAATCTTTTAAAAAAATAATAATAATAATAAACTAAACAGAGAGGCTCAGGTAAAGGGTTTCACAGGAATAGCAAATGGAAACTCCTGAAACTGGGACCATCTGAGAAAGCTGAGATATCCTCAAAAGTCATCTGCCTCAAAGGGGATGCTCACGCAGGTCCTTTCAAAATGGCAGGAAGTGGTGCTCAGAGAACTGGCACAGACAAGCCCTCCTTGGCAAGCTTTGCAGTCTCTGTGGGAGGTCCCCGTGTGTCCGAGTCAAAGACGGGCTAATGCATGTAAGTACCCCAGTTAGTGACTTCAAATTAACAGCCTGCTGAGTTACTGTGGAGTTAATCAAATGTGTTTCACTTAGAAGCTTTTTTTTTTTTTTTTAAGATTTATTAATTTGAATGGCAGAGTTACAGAGAGGCAGAGAGGTGGGGGGGGAGGCAGGAAGAGGGAGAGAGAGGGAGAGGGAGAGAGAGAGAGAGAGGTCTTCCATCTGCTGGTTCACTTCCCAGATGGCTGTAACAGCCGGAGCTGCACTGATCCGAAGCCAGGTCTCCCATATGGGTGCAGGGGCCCAAGGACTTGAGCCATTTTCTACTGCTTTCCCAGGCCATAGCAGAGAGCTGGATTGGAAGTGGATCAGGCCGGCACCACGGCTCACTAGGCTAATCCTCCACCTAGTGGCGCCGGCACACCAGGTTCTAGTCCTGGTCGGGGCGTCGGATTCTGCCCCGGGTGCCCCTCTTCCAGGCCAGCTCTCTGCTGTGGCCCAGGAGGGCAGTGGAGGATG
Organism: Oryctolagus cuniculus; assembly: GCF_051225735.1. Lineage (NCBI taxonomy): Eukaryota > Metazoa > Chordata > Mammalia > Lagomorpha > Leporidae > Oryctolagus > Oryctolagus cuniculus. The sequence continues at coordinate 67,682,573 of NC_142878.1, forward strand.
GCCGAGGTGCTTGGGCCCTGCACCCCATGGGAGACCAGGAGAAGCACCTGGCTCCTGCCTTTGGATCAGCGCGGTGCGCTGGCCGTAGCGCACCAGCCGTGGTGGCCATTGGAGGGTGAACCAACGGCAAAAGGAAGACCTTTCTCTCTCTCTATCCACTCTGTCAAAAAAAAAAAAAAAAAAAAAGTGGAGAAGCTGGACTCGAACTGGCACCTATATGAGATGCACTGCAGGCGGTGGCTTTTCCCATTATGCCACAGTGCTGGCCCCTAGCAACTTTTTTTTTTTTTTTGACGGGCAGAGTGGACAGGGAGAGAGAGAGAGACAGAGAGAAAGGTCTTCCTTTGCCGTTGGTTCACCCTACAAGCATATATGGCAAAGACATTTAAGACACTGCAAGACTAAGAGGTGAAGGCAGAGACTAATAGGAGTAGGGTTTTCCCACCTGATGTTTGTTTATATCTACTAGAAAGGCAGAGTAACACTGGCATGCATGCACATGTGCATGTGTGCACACACACACACACACACACACAGAAATATCTTCTATCTGCTCGCTCACTTCCACTTCCGATTGCCTCCTACAGCCAGGGCAAGGCTAGACTGAAGCCAGGAGCCGGGAATGCAGCTCAGCTTCCACATGGGTGGCAGGGGACCAAGAACTTGGGCTTTCACCTGCTGCCTGCTAGAAAGCATTAGCAGAAAGCTGGATCAGAAGCAGAGCAGCCGGGACTCCAATCATCTCTCCGATAAGGGATGCAGGTGTCTCTGCAGTGGCCTAATCCACTGCGCCATAAGGCTCACCCCTTGACATTTCCTTTGGGACTTCATTCCTGATTTTTCCTTGGCCTTTTGCTTTTATTGTTTTTTTTTTTTTTTTTTTTTGGAAGACCATGCTTTGGTTTTCGGTAATTGTAATTTCATAGTCACACAACATAATCATAAAAAGTTGTGGGCCTTCTGGTGCAAAAGAAACTTAACCCCTTGGTTTAAAAAACTGTATTTATTATATGTTAATAGACTACAAAACCCTGTTCATTACATCTGTGCCTACTGCCAAGTCAGGCAGTAGACTTGGCTGGATACTTCCTATTTACTTCTGATCACATCATGAAAGTCACTCTGGAGGAAAGTCTAATACACAAAGAGGTTCTGGGCTCTGATGCACATCACCGAAGTACAATATTCTCTTCAATGGAATTACAAGATTGCCAAAACTTTAAACTAAGAAATGGCTTATGGCCGGCGCCACGGCTCACTAGGCTAATCCTCCGCCTAGCGGCGCCGGCACACCGGGTTCTAGTCCCGGTCGGGGCGCCGGATTCTGTCCCGGTTGCCCCTCTTCCAGGCCAGCCCTCTGCTGTGGCCAGGGAGTGCAGTGGAGGATGGCCCAGGTGCTTGGGCCCTGCACCCGCATGGGAGACCAGGAAAAGCACCTGGCTCCTGGCTCCTGCCATCGGATCAGCGCGGTGCGCCGGCCGCAGCGCACTGGCCGCGGCGGCCATTGGAGGGTGAACCAACGGCAAAGGAAGACCTTTCGCTCTGTCTCTCTCTCTCACTATCCACTCTGTCAAAAAAAAAAAAAAAAAAAAAGAAATGGCTTATAAAAGCTGAGGTCACATTACTGCTGTCTCCTTGCTCCTGGTTAGAATTTCAATCTCTGCTTTCTTTCCTGTATCCCATGTGGTCCTCCCTTTTCTTCTCTCATCCTCCTCTCTCAAATCTCATCCTCCTCTCTCAAATTTCAAATTTCAATGTATTTTTTAAAAGATTCATTTATGTGAAAGAGACAGAGAAAGAGAGAGCGAGCTTCCAAAAACCTTAAAACGAAGATTACTGTGCTTTTGGAGCCTCTCTCCCACTGAGAATAATTCAAGAAGTTTACGATAAGAAAGTGTTGGAAGTTAGCTCATTATTAGATACCAGCCTACCTAAATACTATTTATTTATTTTTTGACAGGCAGAGTGGACAGTGAGAGAGAGAGACAGAGAGAAAGGTCTTCCTTTGCCGTTGGTTCACCCTCCAATGGCCGCCACGGCCGGTGCACCACGCTGATCCGAAGCCAGGAGCCAGGTGCTTCTCCTGGTCTCCCATGGGGTGCAGGGCCCAAGCACCTGGGCCATCCTCCACTGCACTCCCTGGCCACAGCAGAGAGCTGGCCTGGAAGAGGGGCAACCGGGACAGAATCCGGCGCCCCAACCGGCACTAGAACCTGGTGTGCCGGCGCTGCAGGTGGAGGATTAGCCTAGTGAGCTGCAGTGCCGGCCTCCTAAATACTATTAAGGAACCCTTCCAATCAGACTTTGGTTTTTAATGTATTTTTTAAAAGATTCATTTATGTGAACGAGACAGAGAAAGAGAGAGCGAGCTTCCAAATGCCTGCAACGGCCTGGACTGGGCCAGGCTGAAGCTGGGGGCCAGAACTCCACCTTGGTCTCCCATGTAGATGGCAGGTACCCAAGTACTTGGACCATCATCCACTGCTTTCCCAGGCCTATTAAATGCAGGAAGTTGGATCAGAGGTAGAGCAGCCAAGACTCAAACTGGTATTCCGATGTTGGAGTCCTAAGTAGTGGCTTAACCACTGCACCACAACACTGGCCCCAGACTGATTTCTGGGAAAGCCGAAAGTCATATACTATTCTATCCTTAATTCCTTATATTCTTGAAGGTTCTTAGTAAAATTAGCTAGAATTAGGACATGAGTTCTTATTCACTGATTTAAATACAGGAGCTTCCTCCAGGTCTCCCATGTGGGTTGCAGGGGCCCGAAGACTTGGGCCAGCTTCCACTGCTTTCCCAGGCACATTAGCAGGGAACTAGATTGGAAGTGGAGCAGCCCAGGACTTGAACCAACACCCATATAGGATGCCAGCACTGCATCAAGTGGCTTAACCTGCTGCACCACAGTGCCAGCCCCAGAAGATTATTTATTTGAAAGTCAAAGAGAGATAGACAGATCTTCCATCTGCTGGTCAGCTCCCCAGATACTCACAATAGCCAGGGCTCAGCCAAGAGCCAGGAGCTTCCTCTGGGTCTCCCATGTGGATGGCAGGGGCCCAACTACCTGGGCCATCTTCCCAGGCCAGGCTTTCCCAGGCCACAGCAGAGAGCTGGATCAGAAGTGGAGCAGCTGGGCCATGAACCAGTGCTCATACGGGATACTGGTGTCAGAGGCAGCAGCTTTACCTGGCCACAATGCCAGCCCCACTAATGCAGTACTAAACGCCCTTCACATTCAACATCGCTGGAGCGATCCTGCATTGGCAAAATACAGCCCAGGAACCACTACTCTCCTCTCCACTGTCCACAGCAGACACCATTAATTCTTTTCCCACAGAGTCGGGCTTCAACAACCTAAGGCTACCGATCACAATTAGCACATCACCTGAAACCCCTCTGTTCACGGCACCTGACAAGCTGCTGAGTGAGGCAGCTCACGCCCTGGCTTCCCTACCTCTGGAACGGTGTAACGGACTTCCTTTGAATTGCCACATCATCACCGTTCTACTGCTCCATCCCCACTGTCCGCAGCCAACAGGTCATGCGACCAATTTCAGGTCAGCAAGGAAGAGCACAATCATTCCAACTCACAGTTTCAAGGCTCTTCTGGAACTCCAGAAGTTTAACTTCAGCTTCTTTATAATTCTTGAACAGCATACACAGTTCATACATCTCCATCATCAATAGTAATGGAGAATCCTTTAAAGAGATCACACAATTACATGATCCTTAATATTTTCTCAGAGAATATTGCCAAATATGATGATGTTAAGAACTGTTAATAATGGTTTTATAGAATTAAATCATACATGTCAAAAATAAAGGAAGTTAAATTTATATTTCTTTTTGAAAAGGGTATTTGGGTGGGCCGGCGCCGCAGCTCACTAGGCTGGCTAATCCTCCGCCTGCAGCGTCGGCACCCCAGGTTCTAGTCCCGGTTGGGGTGCCGGTTCTGTCCCGGTTGCTCCTCTTCCAGTCCAGCTCTTTGCTGTGGCCTGGGATAGCAGAAGATGGCCCAAGTGCTTGGGCCCCTGCATCTGCATGGGAGACCAGGAAGAAGCACCTGGCTTCGGATCGGCGCAGCTCCAGCCATTGCGGCCATTTGGGGAGTGAACCAGCGGAAGGAAGACCTTTCTCTCTGTCTCTAACTCTACCTGTCAAATAAATAAAATCTTTAAAAAAAAAGTTTTCTCCCAAAAATCCTTTCATTTAAAAAAATTTTTTTAATGTATTTGAAAGGCAGGGCCGGCTCCGCGGCTCTCTAGGCTAATCCTCCGCCTTGCAGTGCCGGCACACGGGGTTCTAGTCCCAGTCGGGGCGCCAGATTCTGTCCCGGTTGCCCCTCTTCCAGGCCAGCTCTCTGCTGTGGCCAGGGAGTGCAGTGGAGGATGGCCCAAGTCCTTGGGCCCTGCACCCCATGGGAGACCAGGATAAGTACCTGGCTCCTGCCATCGGATCAGCGCGGTGCGCCAGCTGCAGCGCGCCAGCCGTGGCGGCCATTGGAGGGTGAACCAACGGCAAAGGAAGACCTTTCTCTCTTTCTCACTGCCCACTCTGCCTGTCAAAAAATTAAAAAAAAAAAAAAAAAGGCAGGCAGAGAAGACAGAGACACAACAGAGCTATTCTATCTGCTGGTTCACTCCATAAAATACCCACAACAGCTGGGGCTGGGCCAGGCTGAAGCCAGGGGCCCAGAATTCAATCCAGGGCTCCCATGTGGATGACAGAGACTCAGGCACTTAAGCTACCACTACTGTCTGACAGTGTGCACCAGTAAGAAGATGGAAGCAAGAGCGGAGCTGGGACTCAGAACTGCCATAAAGGATGCAGGTGTGTCAAGCAGTATGTTAACAGCTCTGCCAAACATCTGTTTCCACTCTTGGCCAGCAATTCATTTTCTCTATTCTAAATGGTACTTGGCCCACTACACATGGGCCGGAGACATTCCACTAGGTGGCGCTATTAGCAACCGCTAACTAACACTTTTGGACAATTGGCTCCATGTAACTAACTGTATGAGCTGTGCATTTTTATAGCTTCCAATGAAATTGCAGCTGTTCACTCAGAGGACAAGAGTTTAGAATCAGACAGTATGGATCTGAACAATATACATACCACTTATTAAAGTACTTTGAGATTTTGGGTATGTTACTCAAGTTCTATGAGCACTCGTTTATTAGTCTGTAATATATCCCTTTAAATATCTTAATTATCTTTGGACAAGATTATTGTGAGAACTTAGATAATGTATACAAAGCACTTTGCTAAACAAATGACAATTCTATTACTATTGTCCTTATCTGTTGTTAGCTAAAAAAATTAAAACATCCTGGAATAGGAATAAGAAAAAGCCAAGGGGTATATGCTGAATCAGCCCTTTTTAGCTCTGGGATTAAAATAAAGTGATTATCACTACCTTAAAGAAAAGTCGAAAACCTCTGGTGAGAGTTTTGCTCTTCTGCCTTGTTAATAATGTTCTCCAGATGACTGACAGGTCCTCAAGGTCCCAGGTGTGGTCCTCTATCGAGCCCTGAATGTGTCTCATTGCTTCAGCTCCAACACTGTGCTCCACAGAAGTGATGATCCAAACACAGAGACAAGGAACAGTGCTGGCACCCTGCCATTGGATAAGACATTTTCAAAGTCAAAAACAACTGGGCCAGGATTACCTGATAAATGCACAAATGAAAAGATTATTTCCTGTTTAGGACAAGTCGCCCACTTATGGAGTTAAAATGGCTTGAAAGCCTTCCAACATGAAACAGCCTCTACTGAACAACAGAGGGACTAGCGGAAATTGGCCCGCAGTTTGGCAGGTGAGAGACAACGCAGCAGGAAGGGGGGGACATATGCACAAGTCAGCCAAGTCCTCAGGGCAGGAGAACAGAATTTCCTTCCTCTGTTCTGCAAAGGGACTGTCGGGCACACCCCTTCTGTGTTAAGAGGTGGTGGTGGTCAGTCCACCAAGCATCCATCTCTGAGACCACCAAGCAGGAACCAAGTTCTGACCATCTGCGTTCACCAAATCTCAAAGCACAGGAAGTACACGAAATGGCTCACAGCCGAGGCAGCAGGACCTTAGACACACACGCGGGATCCTCACTCTCATCGTCACCCCACTTCTGGTTATCAGTCTCCCTGTCCCTCACCACTGTCTCTATTGCTCTTTCGGTCCTTAATTTTGGCTTCTCATGATTTGCACCTGCAGACATGAAGCCAGGATACTGAGGACAGGGGCCTGTTGCCTCACTGCCTCGGCCAGGAGCCAGCGCCAGGAGCTCGGTTCCTCTGGGCACTGCAGCAGAATGCCAAAGACATCAGTGCCATGTTCTTTGTTCTTCTGGAATTCCTGGGGGAACTTGCTGCAGACTTGATCCCCTTCCATTCTGGAGTTGGACACTGGGGGCAAGTTCTCAAAAGCTAGTCTTAGGTGGTCTTGAAGGACTGGGTTGAAGTACTGGAGAAGAGGTTTCACCTAGGAAACATAATCAGGTAATTCAAGTCGACACCCAACTTTCAATTTCAGCTACAGCTGAAAAGTTAACGCATAGGCAAAACTATTCTTTCTCACCCTGAACCATGTTGAAGGTGACCACATGATTTTACAAAGTTATTTGTTGCTTTTTAGTGAATTTCCATATCTAATCTAGAGTCCTACTTTTCAGCTCTTCAGTCCTACTGACTAGTGTTTTGTCTAATGCCAATCCACTGACATCTCAGTAAAAAATGTTGTATCAAACAAAAGCCTATGTCTACATGACACTTTATTCTGAGGGGTGTTCCAATTTCCAACAGTCGGTGGCTTACCTCCTCTGGCTGGTAGTTATAGAGTTGGCTGTGAATAAGGAACTGCAGCCAGTCGTCTGCTTTGGCACACTCTTTCAGATAAGACGTGCTTAGTTTCATATTGTGGAGCCTGCAGAACTGCACCACTAATGCCCACTGGCTGCTGGATTCACTGGATAACCTAGAATTAGACTTAGAATGAGGGTGGTAGAGAAATAAACTTACTAAAGTATAGCTCTATACCTTGGTTTGAACATTACACAATGTACGCAAGTATTGAAGCATTACATGGTATTCCATAAATACTCTTAGGTACAATTTTTATGTATCAATTTTTCATTTAAAAAAAGATTCAATTACTTATTTGAAAGGCAAAGTTAGAGAGGGGGGGAGAAACAGCCAGAGATCTTCCATCCACTGCTTCAATCCCCACATGGCTGCAACAGCAGAGGTGAGTCCATGCTAAAGCCAGGAGCCCAAATTTCCATATCTCCCATGTGGTTGGCAGGGACCAAAGTAGTTGGGCCATCTTTCGCTGCTTTCCCAGGCACATTAGCAGGGAGCTGGATCAGCCAGAATTCAAACTGGCACTCATAAGGGATGCCAGTATTGCAGCCAGTGGCTTAATCCTCTATGCCATAATGCTGAACCCTAAATATTTTTTAAATAAAATAAAACAAAGCTTTAGTTTTAAACTGGAAAATTAGTAAAAATTAAAAAAATTGGGGGCCAGCATTGTGGCACATTGAGTAAAACCACCCCTACAACACTGGCATCCCCTATGGGTGCCAGTTCGTGTCACAGCTGCTCTATTCTAACCCAGCTTGCTGCTAATGCACCTGGGAAAGGAGCTGAGGATGGACCAAGTACCTGGCTCCTGCCACCCATCTGGGACCCAGATGAAGCTCCTGTCTCTGGCCTGGCCCAGCCCTGGCCATTGTGGCCATTTGGATAAGAAACCAGCAGAGGGAAGATATAGTTCTTTCTCTAACTCTGCTTTTCAAATAAATCAATCTTTAAAAAATTAAATTTATGTACAGTATATTCTCTAAGAAGTCTTTCAACAAATAGCAAATATGTCCCAGACGGCCTTGAAAAACAGGGGACCCCTCAGGAAGATCTCTCTCTCAGCATTGTGGCAGAACTCCTTCCTTCCCCAAATCAGCAAACCCAGTATCCATGCACCATTCACAGGAAAACTAAGAATGCCACTGCAGTTTCTGAGCACCTCATTCTCTTGCATTTTAGAGTCCTCTGAGCTTCGCCAGGCACCTGGGCTGTCTCCCTAAGAGCAAAGTACAAGTTCCTGCAGCAAGCAGGGTACTAGGGAGACTGGTCGGTGAGAGAAGGGACCAAACAGCAATGAATTCGCTGGGTCAGCCCCAGTGGGACAGCATAGAGAAAAGATGGCTTTTTGTTGATAGTCACCTTGGCTGACATTGAATAGGAAGAAAAAATTAAGGACACTGGATTCAAATTCGTGAGATATCCCGTATCTTCTGAAACCACATCAACCTGCAACACTTAACAGACTCTGAGCAGCAGGCAGCAGAGGAAACAGCTCCATTGGTAAAGACAGCTGTCCTTCCTTCATTTTTTGAAGGGTAGAGTTACACACACACATATAAAGAGAGAGAGGGAGAAAGAGACAGAGGTCTTCCATCTACTGGTTCATTCACCAGATGGCTGGGGCTAGGCTGGGCTGAAGCCAGGAGCTTCTTCCAGGACTCCTATGTGGAAGCAGGGGCTCAAGGACCTGCACCATCATCCTCTGCTTCCCCAGGCACGTAGCAGAGCGCTGGATTAGACATGGAGCAGGCAGGGCCAGCGCTGTGGTACAGTGGTTTAACGCCCTGGCCTGAAGCACTGGCATCCCATATGGGCGCTGGTTCGAGACCCGGCTGCTCCAATTTTAATCCAGCTCTCTGCTATGGCCTGGGAAAGCAGGAGAACCTGGCCCAAGTCCTTGGGCCCCTGCATCCACGTGGGAGATGAAGCACCAGGTTCCTGGCTTTGGCCTGGCCCAGTCTCAGCCATTATGGTCATTTGAAGAGTGAACCAGCAGGTGGAAGATCTCTTCTGTCTTTCCCTCTCAGTCACTTTGCCTTTCAAATAATTAAGTAAATCTTTAAGAAAATCATTGTCCACATACTGAGTGTATATGTGGGAAAGTAAGAGGATACGGCCTAAGGGGATTTCGGTGATAACAAAGGTTTTGGAAGAAAGACTAAGTCAAACACAGGCTGGCACAACAAGCCTGCCAGCAAACAGGCTGGGCCTGCAATTTACAAACCTTTTCACTTCTTGTTGCTGAATGCTGTGCCATGTACCTTCCTCTAACAGGACAAGTAATTCTTCTATGGTTGCCTTTTCACCATCAGCCAGCTTAGATAGTTTTTCACCTATAAGAAATATAAAACAACATGGTCAAGAGAAAAAGACCTGGGCATTTCTGTTTGAATAGTGTGGCTCAGATCATTTCAGAGGCCAATTAAGAGTGAGATAGAGAACATACATTCTGCAGGAAAAGGATGAAACAGGAAGAGAATGGTTTCTTTCCCATCCACCACAATCTCTTCTCCAAACAAAACAAGTCGCATGATGAAAAGCTGCTGTACCTAGAGACTCTCTGACAAAGCTGGACGGGGCTTCTTCATTTCTACACTTGTAGTTCAAAATGACATTGGCCACTTTCATATCAACTCGAAGCCTGAGGCTGTCAAGGCCAAGCAATTCTAAGAAACACACGCAGGCAGCTCCTATTGAAGGTATGTGGAAGGAGGAGAGACCCAAAACATAGGCTTCATTGCCTACTTGCTGGATCCTGAAGAAGAAAAGAATCAAAATCACATCAGCACATGAAAGTGTTTCTCCTCCAGAACACACAAGTGACTTAACACCAGGCATGCGCACACTGCCACACATGGGATAGCTGGCTTCCTCCCCTTCCCTTTTTGTGCCTGCTGCACACATCCATTTAACCCTGGCAGCTTTTATTAAGATTTTACTTATTTATTTGAGATGCAGAACTACAGAGAGAGGGAGAGACAGAGAGAGAGGTCTTCCCTCCACTGGTTTACTCCCCAAACAGCTGCAGCAATGGCAGCTGGGGCCAGACCGAAGCCAGGAGCGGCTTCTGGGTCTCCCACACGAGTGCAGGGGTCCAAATGCTTGGGCCATCTTGCGCTGCTTTCCCAGGCCATAGCAGAGAGCTGGATGGGAAGAGAAGCAGCAGGACTTGATCTGGCACCCTTATTGGATGCTGGTGGTGTAGGCAGGGGCTTAGCCCACTATGCCACAGTGCCAGCCCCTCGTAGCTTTCTAGTTATCTTCTGGTGCCACAGTGTCTCTCCTGAGATCGACCTTCTCCTGAAACACCTACTCATTATCCACGTTACTCTTGCTTCCCACTTCATTCAGAAGACTTCCCAAAGATTGTCAACTTGTGGTCTCATCAACCATGAGTATATACACAAACTATCAAAAAATAACATCATTCAAAGTTTGACATCATAAAGCTTATTTCAAAGGGCTCATATATGCCTTTGGTGGGCACAGGAAAGTTTCTAAAGAGAGACACAAAATTATAAACCATGATATTCTGTGGAATGAGAATGGTAGACCCAAGACTTTCAACTTTTTTTTTTTTTTTTGTGACAGGCAGAGTGGATAGTAAGAGAGAGAGACAGAGAGAAAGGTCTTCCTTTTTGCCGTTGGTTCACCCTCCAATGGCCGCCACGGCTGGCGCGCTGCGGCCGGCACACCGTGCTGATCCGAATGCAGGAGCCAGGTGCTTCTCCTGGTCTCCCATGGGGTGCAGGACCCAAGCACTTGGGCCGTCCTCCACTGCACTCCCGGGCCACAGCAGAGAGTTGGCCTGGAAGAGGGGCAACCGGGACAGAATCCAGTGCCCCGACCGGGACTAGAACCTGGTGTGCCGGCGCCGCTAGGTAGAGGATTAGCCTAGTTAGCTGCGGCGCCGGCCTTTTCAACTTTCACTGTTATCATTCTGAACCACTTGACTATTTTACCGTAAAAATGCATTGCTTGGTTATTTATAAAACAAGTGAAAAAATTAATCTATATTTAACATTGTATCAAACACTCCTTCCATTCTGTGCTTTATAAAATGAATTATAAAGGAAAGCTCTTAATTACAGAATTCCTATCTCATTATGGAATGTCTTCTTTAGAATAATTGCTAAACAACTCATAATTAAAAAATGTATTATCTTTGAAAATATATTACCTCTTTTCCTGTTAATAGAAATCAAACATACTAAGTGCCAAAACTTTAGGACACACAGAAAGTCACAAATGAAAAAAAAAACTACTATCCAGGGGCCGGCGCTGTGGCATAGTGGGTTAGGTGTCCGCCTGTGGAGCCAGCATTCCATATGGGCTCCAGTTCATGCCCCAGCTGTTCCTCTTCAGATTCAGTTCTCTGCTATGGACTAGGAAAGCAGCTCAAGATGGCCCAAGTCCTTGGGCCCCTGTACCGGCATGGGAGACCCAGAAGCAGCTCCTGGCCTCGGATCGGCCCTGCTCCCATGGTTGTGGCCATTTTGGGAATGAATCAGCAGATGGAAGCTTGCTCTCTCTCTCTCTCTCTCTGGGTCTCTGTCTGCAACTCCACCTCTCAACTAAATAAATACAATCTTTTAAAATAAAAGTACCACTATCCAAATATACTCACTGTTACACTATCATATGTTTCCAATACTTTTTTTTTTTTCCCAGTACTTTTTAAAACCTATGTGTAAAATGCAGTTGTACTTTTTTTTAAAGAACACAAATTATGTTTTAAATACTCACAGCTGTTTGGGAGTCTTGCTCTTGATTAATTCCTGGACTAGAAAAGTACCAAATGCAAATGATGGCCGTCCATGATACAAGTAATATGCAAAATTCAGACGTTCCACTATGGCATACTTATTAACCAGGTCAGGGCTAGAGAAATGTGGGAGACGACCTGACGCATCTGGGGAGAAAGCGAAGTGACATCACTCCTCTGCATCTCGCATGATCAACCTCAGATTTGCAATCATCATTTTGATGCCACTGTGTACCACTTTGAACCCACCACGAGGGTAACTGTTTTACTTAGAGGCAGCCTTCATTGAATACAAAGATGTTTACCTGAAAAGCTGTATAAAAACTCTTAAGCTTTCCCTCCATTGAACTTATTTAAGATTTATTTATTTGAAAAGCAGAGTGAAAAAAAGAGAGAGGCAGAGACAGATTTTCCATTAGCTGGTTCACTTCCCAGATGGCCACAATAGCCATGGCTGGGCTAGACTGAAGCTCTCCCATGTAGATGGCAGGGGCCCAAGCCCTTGGCCATCTTCTGCTGCTTTCCCAGGCCCATTAACAGAGAGATGGATCATAAGTGGAGCAGCCAGGACTTGAACTGGCGCCCTTGTGGTATGCTGGCATTTCAGGTGATGGCTTAACCCACTAAACCACAATTCTGGCTCCTATTGAATTTATTTGTAATTTGCTTTCTTGTTTTCTTCTTAGAGACTGTCTTAGGACCTCAATTAGCAGTGCAGAGTGGGCTGTCTCTAACACTTAAGCACTGTGAATGAGTCTAGTCTCCTCTCCTTGCTGGGCTTCTGTGTGCTCTGAAGTAAAACAAGCAAATTGGGCTAGATGGTCTCTGAGGGCAGTGCCACCCAGGCAAATCAAGTGCTGGCTCTGCCCCGTACTGCACCGTCACCAGCTCACATGCTTATGAATATGCGCTGCTCTACAGTTTGAGGTTAAAGCAATCTCCCTGCTGTGAGGGCTGTGGCGCTTAGCCCATTAAGTACTAAGTTTTCAATTCAGCAAATAGTTCATGATATATTTAGAGTTACCATGGTGGTATATTTACTGTTCAAATTAAGTCTTTAAGACTGTTCCTTGTATAGGACAATGGGACATACTGGGTCACTTATACTGTGGCAGAGGCCAGGGAGGGTCTGGCTGCCAGTGGAACAAAGTTCAGTGACTGCTCGGGTGCAGACTCTCTGCTTGGGACTTCATATCTGGACATCACTGCAGCTGTTGCTGCAGGTGCCAATTATGACTGCAAGGAGGACTCCTGCTATCTGTAATCTCTCAAAAACAGACTGAGGAGCACTTACTGGGTACAGGAGAAAGCAGATCCAGGAGTGACTCCTTAGGCAATGTGTTTGCAGATTTTGGGGCAAGTGTAGGAGACCCTGAGCTACTCCAGTTGTATGTATAAAACTAATGAAAATTAACTTGGGAAGCTGTTCAAGTGAGCCAGTTGATATCACTGTTTCCAATGATGGGAAGCAGCTCAGTGTGGCAGGTCTGGTATCTCAGATAACAGGGCTTTGAGATCAGAAAAGAGTACATTTGATTTTTGGTCTTGACACCATCAGCTGTGTGATCCTGAGCAATTTACTCTTTAATTTTCTTTTTACTACAGACACAATTCCCCATCACCCTTATCAAACTTTGTTTTCATGGGTCTCAGAAATCTATGACAGAATTTAGATCAAGTTTTTCCATTAAAAGTCTTGATTTTAGAGGCTAGCACTGTGGCAGAGCAGGTAAAGCTGCCACCTGCAGTGCCGGCATCCCATATGCGCGCCGGTTGGGGTCCTAGCTTCTGATCCAGCTCTCTGCTATGGCCTGGGAAAGCAGCAGAAGATGGCCCAAGTTCTTGGGTCACTGCACCGGCGTGGGAGACCCAGAGGAGGCTCCTGGCTTCAGATCAGTGCAGCTCCAGCCATTGCAGCCAACTGGGGAGTGAACCAGTGGATGGATGACCTCTGTCTCTGCTTCTCTATAACTCTTTCAAATAAATAAATCTTAAAAAATATATCATTTTCATGTATGTCAGTCGATGTATGGGGTAGAGTCTATGTGAAAATTACTACCCTAACATTAGGGTAATATAGGCAGAGGCATCACAGGTAACATATTAAAGACTAACCCTAAATACAAAGGTAAAAGAAAAAAAGAAAGCAGTTTAAGAATGGCACAAAAATTACAAACTCTTATGGTCTATGGAAGACAGTGGTGTGTGAGCATCTGGCTCTTACTATCAAAGCTTTTTAAATGCCTTGTCTCCATTCATTTTCACAGTAACATGTGTGGTGGGCACTGTTAACCTTGTTTTATAAGGAACCAAAGATAGGTTAAATCACTTGCCCAAGGTCATACAGCTAGGTAGGGTCAGAATTTGATGAACATCAACACCTATGTTCTTAACCTTTATGTCACTACATTGAAAGAGATTTTTTTGGAAAGGGAAAAATAATATATCGAAAGATAGATACATATTACATTTTCTACAAGTACAGCACAAATGCCCTGACACACTGACTTAACTCACGGTATGCTTTCAGTTCAGTCTCCTGGAAAGACTTCTGTTTTGGAATGCACCTTCGTTTTTAAAATAGACAGCAATGAAAATACAGGATTAGCTTTAAGTATATTAATTTCTATGGCCATACAGCTGAAATGTTTCTAAAGCTAGAGGTGCCCATGGTAACTTACCTCCTACAGCTAGAGTGTTAGCAGGTTGCCAGCCAAACAATCTGCTAGGATCAAAGGGTGATAATGACTGAAAAGGAGGGAAAGGCAAACGGAGGTTAAAGTCCATCGAAGCCCAAACAAATAAACAAAATTATGTGTAAGGAAGTCAGAGGCAGCCTGCCTTTCTCCAAGGAATTTAAAACCTTACCACTCTGGACATAAATTCTTTGAACTCAGTTAGAAACAAAAAACAAATGAGACACCTTTCTATTTTTATAAAAATAATATGTTCCTTTCAAAGAATCTCTAACTCATGAAATGTCTGCAAAGTCTTGTATCTTTCAGTAGAAATAGCACCAATTATAACGTAAAAAGGGCTTTAGAAATATTTTCGGAATCAAAAGGCAAAGGACTAAAAAGCTAAAAACTATTACCATGTAAACATGACAAAATGAGTTAAGGGCAGGAAAGTCAAAGGCCACAAGACCAGGGGTTCAAAGAAGGTGACAACAACCAATCACCACCAAGGAAAAAGAGTCGACTGAAATCAGAGCTTTGGCAGCAGGGAGTACCGGCCTTTGGAATCTGTCCAGGCCAAAGGTTTCACAGAGTCTATAAGGAGATGGTGAAAGGGATACAGGGACTATTAAGTTAGGATTTGAATGGCTTAGCAAAGAGTAGCTTTAAAATTAAAAATGTTGTGGTGTAGTAAGGAAAGAATAATTTTACTTTAGCAACAGTACTAAAAATCACATCAGTCAATTTGAAAACAGAACAAAAACCAACTTGAAACCACTTACATTTCAAGTTGATTCAAACCAGTTATGCTAGTTAAACTGCTTATATGTAGACCATCCATAGTTTTTAACTAAATACTGATCTGCAACGAATTAAGACGCCTGTGTCGGAATATAAATTCATCATTTGCTTCTTTCTTTACAGGGGTCTTCCACAGAAAAGCCTGCTGAACTGAACATTGTCCTTGGTGACACAGCACAACTATATTGAGGCAAAATTCTATCTCGGTACAGACCAGTGACAAGTAGCCGTCATGGCCTGGCACCCTCTGCTGACCACACTTTTGAGTACTGCCACTCTGTACCCTAAGAATTGGGATTTTGCACCTTTATGGAATTAGAGTTCTGTAGTACTGAAAGTACTGAAAGTACTATCAGAATAGGTATACCCAGGGGGCAGAGGGAAGAAAAGCCTTCTGAAATGAGGAATGAGCAGCAGGTGCTCTTAACTCAACACCCCTGAATAGGTTTTTAGGATTCCATGAATCCCACTGAAATAAAAGCAAAATACGTGCATACACATAATTTTTCTGGGTTAAGAGTTCAAAGTTGGCCGGCGCTGCGGCTCACTAGGCTAATCCTCCGCCTTGCGGCGCCGGCACACCGGGTTCTAGTCCCTGTCGGGGCGCCGGATTCTGTCCCGGTTGCCCCTCTTCCAGGCCAGCTCTCTGCTGTGGCCAGGGAGTGCAGTGGAGGATGGCCCAAGTACTTGGGCCCTGCACCCCATGGGAGACCAGGATAAGTACCTGGCTCCTGCCATCGGATCAGCACGGTGCGCCAGCCGCAGCGCGCCGGCCGCGGTGGCCATTGGAGGGTGAACCAACGGCAAAAGGAAGACCTTTCTCTCTGTCTCTCTCTCCCACTGTCCACTCTGCCTGTCAAAAAATAAAAAATAAATAAAAATAATAATAAAAAAAGAGTTCAAAGCTCTCTCACATACTTTGAAAGGTTAAGAAGCACCAATTTAAACAAATCTAATACACTGAGAAGAGGCAGTCACAAGTCATCAGTAGTAAAATGGAGACTTGATGAAAGCAGCAGCCAGGCATACTGATCAACTACCTATTTGTTCTCTGATCTATTTCCACGCTTTGCTTGCTCTGCTCTGTACTGCAGGGAGCTGCATTTTCAATTCCGTTGCTGTTTGGTCGCAAGGACCCTGTGGGTGATTAACGGCAGGAAGAGGAGAGAAGCCAAGATATTTCCCTCCTCCAGGATGCTAGCCTCACCCTCTTGTGTTCCCAGCTCCCACTGGGCAGCCTGGTTCTGAGTTTAGCTCCCAGAGATGGCTGCAGTTCCTGGATTCTGATAATACCATTTCCCTGCATTGTACTTGCATCCAGGATGTCAACGGCTTCTTTACATGCTAATTTCTGGGTAGTCTCACCACCATGTTTGATTTCTCCATTACACCAACATGCTATGTAATTCCCAAAGGTAAATGCCCTCCATTCAGAAGACCTACAGTGATTTCTGTTTTCCCTGATGAACACTTCCTGATACATATACTGACCACCTAAATACTACCTGAATTAGGTGGTAGAGTGTAATATCAGGTGGCAGGACACTCAGAGCAGTGCATTGTGGGAAGAGAGCAGCTTTGAGCCTGGGGTAAGCAGGTAATGCCATCTTCAGTAACTGAGGATCCACCTTCTTCAAACAGCTCTCAGTATCTTCATTCTGAATAACCTAAGTAAAAACAAAGATAACAGGTTGCAGAATAGTTTTCTCCCCCTCAAACGTGTACTTTTTTTCACAAGAATGCTGTGAAACAGATTAGCTTTAGAAAGTATGTTGTAGTAAAAACAGCATTGGACACTTGTCTTAAGTTAGTAAGTTTCAGTACTGGTTCTAAGATAAACTAAATTGGAGCAGGTGCCATGCCTCAGTGGGTTAAAGCCCCAGCATCTCATATGGGTATCGGTTTGAGTCCCAGCTCTCTACTTCCAATCCAGCTGCCTGTTAATGCACCTGGGAAGGCATCAGATGATGGCCCAAATGCCTGGGCTCCCACACCTACATCGGAGACCTGGAAGAAGCTCCTGGCTCCAGATCAGCCCAGATCCAGCTGTTGCAGCCAATTGGGGAGTGAACCAGCGGATAGAAGATTCCCCCCTACCACCATAGCTCTTTTAAATAAATAAATAAATCTTAAAAAAATTAAAAAGATAAAGTAAATTAAACTAGTATCATGGAGCCAGAACTGTGGTGTAGAAGGTTAAGCCTCCATCTGCAGTGCTGGCATCCCATATGGGCAAAGTTTGAATTCTGCCTGCTCCACTTCTGATCCAGCTCCCTCCTAACATGCATGGGATAGCAGTGGAAGATGGCCTAAGTGCTTGGGCCCCTACACCCACGCGGGAGACCTGGATGAAGCTCCTGGCTGTTGCAGTTATTTGGAGAGTAAACCAGAGGATTGAAGACCTCTCTGTCTCTCCCTCTTTCTGTAATTCTTTCAAATAAATAAATCTTAAAAAAAAAAAAGGCTACCATCATCAGTATGAAACCTTCAAAGATTACATGTTTTAACAGAATTCTTAAATTCCCTCAACGATGTACAATATATATTGTTGGGGCCAGTGCTGTGGCGCAGTGGGTTAACACCCTGACCTGAAGTGCCGGCATCCCATATGGACACCAGTTCAAGACCCGGCTGCTCCACTTCCAATCCAGCTCTCTGCTATGGCATGGGAAAGCAGTAGAGGATGGCCCAAGTCCTTGGGCCTCTGCACCCATGAGGGAGACCTGGAAGAAGCTCCTGGCTTCTGGCTTCAGATCAGCACAGCTCCAGCCATTGCAGCCATTGGGGAGTGAACCAGCAGATGGAAGACCTCTCTCTCTCTGTGTAACTCTTTCAAATAAAATAAATAAATCTTTAAAAAAAAAACAGAGAAACAAAAATATATATATATATATATATTGTCAATAACCAAACGATGGAGGCCGGCATTGTAGCTCAGCAGGTTAAGCTGCTACCTGCAAAACCAGCATCCCATATGGACACAGGTTTAAGTCTTAGCTGCTCCACTTCTGATCCAGCTCTCTCCTAATAAATGTGGAAAAAGCAGAGAAGATGGCCCAAGTATTTGGGCCTCTGCAACCCAAATGGGAAACCCAGAACAAGCTCCTGGCACAGTCCCAGCCTTTGTGGCCATTTGGGAAGTGAACCAGGGGATAGAAGATCTTTCTCTGTCTCGTCTGTGTTTCACATAAACAAATCGATCTTTTAAAAGGCAAAAGATTTGTACAATCTGAGGAGAAACCAGAGCAGAATAAATCTTTAAAAAAAAAAACTCAAAAACAAAAGAAAAAATGGCAAATTCCCACAGGTTCTTCAAAAGTTTATATTAGGGCCGGCGCCGCGGCTCACTTGGCTAATCCTCCACCTAGCGGCGCCGGCACCCTGGGTTCTAGACCCGGTTGGGGCGCCGGAATCTGTCTCGGTTGCTCCTCTTGCAGTCCAGCTCTCTGCTGTGGCCCGCGAAGGCAGTGGAGGATGGCCCAAGTGCTTGGGCCCTGCACCCGCATGGGAGACCAGGAGGAAGCACCTGGCTCCTGGCTTCAGATCTGTGCAGCACCAGCCGTAGCGGCCATTTGGGGGGTGAACCAATGTAAGGAAGACCTTTCTCTTTGTCTCTCTCTCTCACTGTCTGTCCAAAAAAAAAAAAGTTTATATTAGGTAGCTAAAGATTATGGTTTCTTTTTTCCTTTAACCTAAGATAATGAAGAGTAGAAAATAATGTTCAAGCACAAAATCTAAAATCAGACCCTGAAACAAATCTGGAGTGTTAGTAAATAAACAACAGAGTAAAAAGAATCTCTGTACAATGTATTAGCTCTTTCAGCTTAGTATATGATATACAATTTAAAATTTATCTTTATTTTCTTTACTGAAACACTTGAAAGCAGTTGTATGTACATATTACTTTTTTTAGTTATTTATTTGAAAGGCAGAGGTGCAAAGCTGGTATTGTGATGCAGTGGGTTAAGCTGCTGCCTGCAGTGCCAGCATCCCATATGTATAATTGGGCCCCTGCACCTATGTGGGAGAGCTGAATCGAGTTCCAAGCTCCTGACTTCACCCTGGCCCAGTCCTGGCCCTTGTGGCCATTTGGGGAGTGAACCAGTAGATGGCGATGTCTCTGCCTCTGCCTCTCTGTAAATAAATCTTAAAAAGAAAAAAAGGCAAGAGTGGATGTTGTGGTACAAAGGTTAAGCTCCCACTTGCATGCCCACATGCCATATCTGAAAGCTGCTTCCAGGCCCAGCTACTCTGCTTCCAATCCAGCTTCCTGCTAATGCATCCAGGGAGGCAGAGGATGATGGCTCAAGTACATGGACCCCTGCCACCATGTGGGAGACCCACATCAAGTTCTGGAGTTCTGGGTTTGGCCTGGCCCAGTACTGGCTGCTGTTCACTTGGGGAGTGAAGCAGTAGATGGAAGATCTCTGTCTTGGTCTCTCTCTGTTGCTCTGCCTCTCAAGTAGATGAAAATAAGTAAAAACTACATGTTTAAAGAAGAGAAAGACATCTGCTGGTTCACTCCATAAAGGCCAAATGCTTGGAACAGCTAGGTATTCCACATGGGTGGAAGGAACTCAACCACCTGAGCCATTACCTGCTGCCTCCCAGGGTGTGCATTAGCAAAGAGCTGGAATCAGGAGTGGAGCTAGGGCTTGAACCTAGGCACCCAACCTGAGATGCCAGGATCTTAACTGCACTCAATGCCTACCTTGAAAGATGTTATATTTTACTACCAACTGAGATCTATACAACCCATAGATATTTCTGACAAATTTAAAATCAGTCCTATTTCCCAATAAAGGCAAAAATGTTGTCCATACCTGGCTGATACCCCCTGGAGCATACATGGTGGTAGCAAGGGCCAGGAGGGTGTGTCCTTCCAGTAGCATACTGCTCACACTGGCCTGGTTCGTGGGAATCAAAATCTGAGCATTTGCAAGGCTGGCCTGGAAGATCAGCTTAGGATCTGGAAAATAAAACAGTATGTTTTTCTCTGTAACAGCAATGAACACTAAATTAAGAACTGCGTAATCTGAGAAAGAAAAGTAATTTTAATTTCATCTATAGTCAGGACTTTCTAAGCTTAAAAGCAATGGGGGCCAGCGCTGCAGCTCACTAGCCTAATCCTCCGCCTTGTGGCGCCGGCACACCAGGTTCTAGTCCCGGACGGGGCGCCGGATTCTGTCCCGGTTGCCCCTCTTCCAGGCCAGCTCTCTGCTGTGGCCAGGGAGTGCAGTGGAGGATGGCCCAAGTGCTTGGGCCCTGCACCCCATGGGAGACCAGGATAAGTACCTGGCTCCTGCCTTTGGATCAGCGCGGTACGCTGGCCACAGCGCGCCGGCCACAGCGGCCATTGGAGGGTGAATCAACGGCAAAGGAAGACCTTTCTCTCTGTCTCTCTCACTGTCCACTCTGCCTGTCAAATAAAAAAAAAAAAAAAAAAAAAGCAATGGGGAGGCCGGCTCCGTGGCTCACTAGGCTAACCCTCCACCTTGCGGCGCCGGCACACCAGGTTCTAGTTCCGGTCGGGGCGCCGGATTCTGTCCCGGTTGCCCCTCTTCCAGGCCAGCTCTCTGCTGTGGCCCAGGAGTGCAGTGGAGGATGGCCCAAGTCCTTGGGCCCTGCACCCGCATGGGAGACCAGGAGAAGCACCTTGCTCCTGGCTTCGGATCAGCGTGATGCACCGGCAGCAGCGTGCCAGCCGCGGCAGCCACTGGAGGGTGAACCAACAGCAAAGGAAGACCTTTCTCTCTGTCTCTCTCACTGTCCACTCTGCCTATCAAAAATTAAAAAAAAAAAATAAAGCAATGGGGAAACATCACAAAAGGAAAAATACGTAAGATTTGTCTACATGAAAATGAAACATCTATTCAAAGTAAAGGTTAAAAATAAACTAAGAAAAACTACAAGTGACAAAGTCCATTACAAACACATCAAAAATACTGATTCTAATGGTTAAATGGACAAAAATAAGTAACTAGTTTACAAAGAAGGAAATATAATTCCTTTACATAAAAATTTGTAATTTATTAGCAATGAAGAAATGCAAATGAAATAACCAGATGCCACATATCACTTATCAAATCAACAAGAATTTAAAATAATTATCACCAACCATTAATGCTGGTCAAGCTGAGTAGAAACTAAGACTTACAGATAAAATGGTGCAACCCCCTTAGAAGGCAATCTAGTCTCACAGCAAGAAATTCTAAACATGTACAGTATTTGACACAGAAATTTTGTATCTAGGGGCCAATGTTGTGGCATAGTGGGTTAAGCCACCACCTGCAAGGCTATGTTCAGTATTTTCCTATTATAAATAGTCTTAAATATAATTTAACATAAAATTTTTGTGCTTGTTTCAAATTATATCCTATTATAGATTTCTCAATGTAAAATTTTTAAAGTTTCATTTATTTGAATGGCAAAGATATGGCAGTGGTAGGGAGACAGAGAAGGAGGAGGGGACAGAGAGAGTGAGTCAGTCTTCCATCTACTGGTTCACTCCCCAAATGGCTGCAACAGCCAGAAGCTTCATCTGAGTCTCCCATGTCAGTGGCAGGGGGCCAAGCACTTGGGCCATCTGCTACTACTTTTACCAGGCCATTAGTAGGGAGCTGGATTGGAAGTAAAGCAGCCAGGACTTGAGCTGGTGTCTTAGGCAGCAGCTTAACCTGCTATACCACAACAGTAGCCCCTCCAATTTTTCTTTAAAAAAGAAAAAAAAGTTACAGAAAGGCAGAGGTAGAGGCAGAGAGAGAGAGAGAGAGGATGAGAGAGAGAGAAAGTTTCCCATCCACTGGTTCACTCCCAAAATAACTGCAACAGCTAGGGCTAGGCCAGACCAAAGCCAGGAAGCAGGAGCTACATCAGGACTCCCACAGGGTGCAGGGACACAAGCACTTAGGCCATCCTCCGCTGCTTTCCCAGGTGTGTTAGCTGGGAGCTGGATCAGAGTGGAGCAGCCAGGACATAAGCTGGCATCCATATGGGATGCGGGTAAGCAGGTAGCAGCTTAATCTATGTCACAGTGCCAGTCCCTAATATTTTCCTTAACAATGAACATTTATACTTGATAATCAGCACCCAGAAACAAAAACTAAAAACCACATTATGAAACAGTTGTTCTTTTGGGGAGAACTGGGCACTGAAGAACAGTGAAGACTGGCTGTTTACATTCCTTGCCCATCTCCATTCCCCCCAGCACTGGGATAACACCCCCTAAGTCCTCAGGGTAACAGGGCTTTTCTGTCTGGTTAGAACTAAGGCAAGGTTTTACACATCAGCAGTGGTACTGAAGAGGACAAACAGTCCCACAAACGTTGTGATTTCTTTTCACACTATATGGGGACCTGGAGGACAGTCCATTTCTTCATGGAAAAAGGGTGCCAATCTACCAGAGAGCAAGAATTCGGCCTGTGATACGCTGGGAGGATGAGTGAGACCCAAAGTCAGGGTACACAAGGCTGAGCTGGGGGAAAGGGACACAACCACACAAGCTGTCTCATCCAAGTCTACCTCTTCTTGGTGGGCAAGAGGCTACATTTCAGTCTTTTGCTTCTTAAGCAAAGTGTAAGCCTCAAGTTACAGTCAGGTATTTGCCTATAGTCAAATGATTCATTTAAAGAGACCTGTCATTTATTCAAAGTTTCTGTGTTAATACAGTACACTCATACCTGTTAAATTGCTGGAAACTTTCCGACACTGAACTAGAAATTCAAACCAAGGGTGGGCTTCATGTAATTCTCTTTTTTCCAAAAAGGGGCAATTTTCAGGACTAAGTCTGTATACAAAACAAACAAAAACCTTGTTTAATTAATACAAGATAAGAAAGTTACAATCATGTTTGCTCAGGTAGTAACTAGTATTGAAAAAAGGGTCTTGAAATAAAAAAGAAGTATAACACAAATATGTACTTCACATATTCCTTTCGATCTGGAAATAAGATTTTAGAGACATCACATCTAACCTCCACAGACAAGTGTTACCAATCCTGTATCTACCTTGTACCTTAGGAGACTTTACAGTTCACTGGTTTTTACAACAAAAGATTTTTGGCATTTCCAAACTTAGGAGTTTTTAAAAAACATATACAAATACAAAGAGGCAAGTTAAGGCTTGAGGAGTGAAGGCTCAGAATAGGCACTTTGAAAATAAGGCTCTGAAAATTGGTCTCTTGCCAGTAGCTATGGAGAATTAATCCTGTGTGTAAGCTTCAATGATACACACCAGAAATACATTCTCTGTTCAAACTTCAAGTCTTTCCTACACAAAATAAAAATGTTCTCTACTAGTGCACAAATGTTGGCGCTGGATCTGACATGAATAGAATTAAATCCAGCTCTCCCACTGACTAGCTATGTGCTTTAAAGATCTCTCTCAAAGCTTAAGCTCCCTTCTCTGTGCACAGACACGGCAGTGACCACCCCACAGTTCTTGTGGAAAGCAAATGAGATAAATGTATAGGAAGCACTTTGCCTACACCAAGAATATCATAAGCACCCATATATCACAAGCTTCTTGCACTGACTGCTGTTAATCCTGATGCTACAGCAATTAACATTGGTCACAGATAATATTCTGAAGGCTGATCTTATAGATATATATTGAGTACTGCTTTGATTTTATTCTAATCTCAAGTTATTTAAAAGGTCAGAAGTTACAGAATTAATATTACCAAAAGCACTTAAGTATTTAGTTGAATGTGGCATTGAATCCAAAGATGTACCAAGTGTTGGGGTGGGAGTAACTACCTCAAAAACATCAGCATTCTCCAGGTGAAAGTTTAATATTTCTCTAAAATATGCAAAGAGGAAACATAAACACCTGCTGAAGAGATCAGTTCTCAGTACTCACCTGTAATAGTCAAGATAGACATAAAGAAGATGCTGTAGACCATGTTCCAAACAATACAGAATGAAGTGAGAGTGGAAATCCCAACCTTCTTTACTCGTGTAGTTGTGAACAGGGAGGGTAACTTGTATCACACCCCCAATACGGCTCAGTCTTAGGAGGAAAAGTTCAAAGTCTTCCAGTTCAGATGTAAGAAAAATCCCATTCCTATTGGGCAAATTTCAAGGATGACAAATTTAAATGTTGCTAGGTTCACAGTAAATCAAATAACTTAACACTGTTCAAGTCTTAATTACTTAAGAAATAATCATCCAGGGTTGGTGTTGTTGCATAACCGGTGAAGCCACTGTCTATGATGCTGGCATCACAAATGAGCACTGGTTCGAGTCCCAGCTGCTCTACTTCCAATCCAGCTCCTTGCTTAGGCACCTGGGAAAGCGGTGTAAGATGAACCAAGTGCCTGGGCCCCTTCCACACATATTGGAGACCCAGATAATGTTCCAGACCCTTGGCTTCAGCAGCTCTGGCCATTGTGACCATCTAGGAAGTAATCCAGCAGATGGAAGATCTCCTAGGGGCCAGAGTTGTGAAGTAGCAGGTAAAGCTGCCACCCCATAAGGGCATGGGTTGGAGACCCAGATGCTCCACCTCTGATTCAACTCCCTGCTAATGTGCCTGGGGAAGCAGTGGAAGATGGCCCAGGTTCTTGGGCCCCTGCACTCACATGGGAGATCCTGAAGAAGCTCCCAACTCCTTGTGGCCATTTAGGGAGTAAACCAACGAGTGGGAAGATCTGTCTCTTACTCTTTCTGTGTAACTCTGACTTTCAAGTAAGTCAGTAAATCCTGTATTTATTTATTTATTTATTTATTTATTTTTTGCCAGGCAGAGTTAGACAGTGAAAGAGAGAGAGGGAGGGAGAGAGGGAGAGAGAGAGAGATACAGACAGTGAGAGAGAGACAGAGACAAAGGTCTTCCTTCCGTTGGTTCACTCCCTTAATGGCCACTATGGCTGGCGCTGTGCCGATCTGAAACTAGGAGTCAGGTACTTCCTCCCGGTCTCCCAACCGGGTGCAGGGCGCAAGCACTTGGACCATCATCCACTGCCTTCCCAGGCCACAGCAGAGAGCTGGACTGGAAGAGGAGCAACCGGGACTAGTACCCAGCGCCCCAACTGGGACTAGAACCCGGGGTGCTGGCGTCGCAGGTAGAGGATTAGCCAAGTGAGCCACGGTGCCAGCCAGTAAATTTTTTTTAAAAAGCTCTGTCTCAAATAAATAAATAAAGTTTATTTTACTTGAATGAGTTATATAGAGAGAGGCAGAGCCAGAGATCTTCTATCCACTGGTTCACTCCCCAGATGGTCCCAACAGCCAGCACTGGGCCAGGATGAAGCCAGGAGCCAGGACTCTCTTTCAGATGTCCAACGTGGGTAGTGGGGGCTCAAGTATCTGTTCCATCTTCCACTGCTTTTCCCCAGACCATTAGCAGTATGCTGGATGGGAAGTGGAACAGTCGGAACTTGAATACGTGCCCATATGCTATGCCAGCATTGCAGGTGGTAGCTTTATCCGCTACACCACAACACTGGCCCCAATAAATCTTAAAAAAGTCCCATCTATTCACTACCACATGAGGTTAACTGTATAATATTTCAAAACGTCAGTATAAAATTTAGGGGCTGGTGAGCCGGCGCCGTGGCTCAATAGGCTAATCCTCCACCTTGCGGCGCCGGCACACCGGGTTCTAGTCCCGGTTGGGGCGCCGGATTCTGTCCCGGTTGCCCCTCTTCCAGGCCAGCTCTCTGCTATGGCCAGGGAGTGCAGTGGAGGATGGTCCAAGTGCTTGGGCCCTGCACCTCATGGGAGACCAGGAAAAGCACCTGGCTCCTGGCTCCTGCCATCGGATCAGCGCGGTGCGCCGGCTGCAGCGGCGGCCATTGGAGGGTGAACCAACGGCAAAGGAAGACCTTTCTCTCTCTGTCTCTCTCTCTCACTGTCCACTCTGCCTGTCAAAAAAAAAAAAAAAAAAAAAAAAATTTAGGGGCTGGGGTCGGTGCTGTAGCATAGCAGGTTAACACCCTGGCATGAAGCACTGGCATCCCATATGGGTGCCGTTATGAGACCCGGCTGCTCCACTTCCCATCCAGCTTTCTGCTATTGCCTGGGAAAGCAGTAGAAGATGGCCCAAGTCCTTGGGCCCCTGCACACTTGTGGGAGACTTGGAAGATGCTGCTGGCTCCTAGCTTCAGATTGGCGCAGCTCCGGCCGTTGTGGCCAGTTGAGGAGTGAACCATCGGATGGAAGATCTCTCTCTCTCTCTCTGACTCTCCTCTTTGTGTAACTGACTTTCAAATAAACAAACAAATCTTTAAAAAATAAAAAAATAAGATTTAGGGGCTGGGATTTAGGACATTTCACACCATTATTTTTTATTGTTATTTTTCCCACTGGAGAGTAGTTCAACAATTATAATACCTGCCCAGTGTATCTAAAATTCTATTCCTCATGTAGCTGTTGCAGCAAGTATCCTGATCAATAACATCAACAGTCAGGGAGGGCCATTTATTCTGGTGATGTGGAACATAACTATCCTGCGTCTGAAATTCTCCAATCCACGAGACGATGCTTAACCAATCATGGCGAGCCGTGAGGTATCTCCAGAGGGCTTTAGGAGAATATAATTTGTATTCTACAGGAAGAAGAAAACACATTTTAAAACAGCAATGAAGTTATGACTATTGACATGTAACTTCATACTGAATTAACTACTGAGTAAACATTTTGGACATACTTATAAAATCTATCAATTATTCAGGTCCTTTGTTTCTTTTACTATTTTCCTCTTTTGTGCTGCTGGTTTTACAATACTACAGCCAGGGGACGAGCTAACTGGGGCAGGTGAGTACAGGGCAGTGTTGTGGTACACCAAGTTAAGCCACAGCCTGCAACACCAGCATCTGATATCAAGTCCCTACTGCTCCACTTCTGATCCAGCTCCCTGCTAATGCACCTGGGAAAGCAGCAAATGACAGCCTAACTACTTGAGCCTCTGCAGCCCAGGTGGGAGACATGGATAGAGTTCAGAATGCTGGTTTCAGCCTGACCCAGCCCTGGCCACCACAGCTATCTGGGGAGTGAACCAGCAGATGGATTATCTTTCTCTCTCCCTTCCTCTCCATCACACTTTCAATAAAATAAAATAAATCTTCAAAGAAAAAAAAAAAGGAAACAAAATGAAACTTGGGGGTAGGATGGTGTGGTGCAGTGGCTTTAGCTGCTGCTTAGGATGCCTGCATCCCATACTGGAGTGCCTGGGGTCAAGTCCTGCATCTCTCTGTGGCTCTGCCTTTCAAGTGAATGAAAACAAACATTTTTTGGTGGAAAGAAAAGGAGGGACAAGTGTGTTAAGCTGCCGCTTGGGATACCAGCAAACCATATTAGTGCCTGGGATCTGCTGCTTTTTTATTTGGACAGGCAGAGTTAGACAGTGAGAGAGAGAAAGAGAGAGAGAAATGTCTTCCTTTTCCGTTGGTTCACCCCCCCCAATGGCTGCTGCGGCCGGCGCTGATCCAAAGCCAGGAGCCAGGTGCTTCTCCTGGTCTCCCATGGGGTGCAGGGCCCAAGCACTTGGGCCATCCTCCACTGCACTCCCTGGCCACAGCAGAGAGCTGGCCTGGAAGAGGAGCAACTGGGACAGAATCCAGCGCCCCAACCGGGACTAGAACCCGGTGTGCCGGTGCCACAGGTGGAGGATTAGCCTATTGAGCCGCAGCGCTGGCCTGGGATCTGCTTCTAATTCAGGTTCTTGCTAATGCATTCTGGGAGGCAGTAGATGATACTTGGGCTCCTAGCTACTGACTTTGGCCTGGCCCAGCCCCAGCTGTTGCAGACATTTAGGGAGTGAACCAGAAGATGGAAGATTTCTTTATCTCTCCCTTTTTGTGTCACTCTGGCTTTCAAATAAATAATTTAAAAAACAAAAAATAGTTCCTGTGTAGCCTGGACAACCTATAACGGACACCCACAAAGACATTCAGCTCCCAAAGCAGCAGCCAATGATATGTATTTGTGGAGAATGTCACACTGAAAATGAAATAAAACCCAGGGATCCAATCAGATGCAGAGAACGTGGGTACAGCATAATGTACAAGAAAAAGACACGAAGACTGGGAGTTTGATTCTCAAGGAAACATGCAAATTCAAAGGAACATCTTCACCTGCACTTGGATTTGTTGTTAATGTTTCTCATTGATGTATAGAATTTGGTTTAGCATACTTATCTTTTAGAACTACGTGATTTCATTTTTAAAACTGTATTATATTTATCTTTGAATATAAAGAAGTTGTTCAATTACGTGACTTAAAATTTTATTGTTTTTGTAATCTGACACACAATGGCGGTTTAAATTAATCTTTACTTAAAAATAAATTTTATTTGAAAGAGTTGCAGAAAGGTAGAGACAGAGAGAGAGGTCTTCCATCCGTTGGTTCACTCCCCAGATGGCTGCAACAGCCGGAGCTGCGCTGATCCAAAGCCAGGAGCTTCTGCCGGGTCTCCCACCTGGGTGCAGGGGCCCAAGGATTTGGGCCATCTTCTACTGCTTTCCCAGGCCACAGCAGAGAGCTGGATCAGAAGAGGAACAGCCAGGAACTAGCGCCCATATGGGATGCCGGCTCTTCAGGCCAGGGCATTAACCCATTGCACCACAGCGCCAGCCCCTAAAATTACTTTTTTTTTTTTTTTTTTGCCAGGCAGAGTTAGACAGTGAGAGAGACAGAGAGAGAGAGTTACAGACAGTGAGAAAGACACAGAGAGAAAGGTCTTCCTTCCGTTGGTTCACTCCCCTAATGGCCACTGCGGCTGGTGCTGTGCTGATCTGAAGCGAGGAGCCAGGTACTTCCTCCCGGTCTCCTATGCGGGTGCAGGGAACCAAGCACTTGGGCCATCCTCCGCTGCCCACCTGGGCCACAGCAGAGAGCTGGACTGGAAGAGGAGCAACCGAGACTAGTACCCAGTGCCCCAACCAGGACTAGAACCTGGGGTGCCGGCGCTGCAGGAGGAGGATTAGCCAAGTGAGCCATGGCGCTGGCTAAAATTACTTTCTTAAACTATACTTTCTTAAACTATACTGTGGCTCAGTATGTTAAGCCTCCACCTGTGGAGCCAGCATCCCATATGGGTGCTGGTTCGAGTCCTACCTGTACCACTTCTGACCCAGCTCCACTGCTAATGCACCTGGGGAAGCAATGGAAGATGGCCCAAGTGCTTGAACCCCCAAACCCATATGGGAGACCTAGAAGATGATCCTGACTCCTGGATTCAGACTGGCCCAGCTCAGGTCATTGCAGCCATTTGGGGAGTGAACCAGCGGATGGAAGACCTCTCTGTCCTTCTCTCTAAATAACTCTGCCTTTCAAATAAATAAATCTTAAAAAACAATAAACAAAACTTGGGTCTAGGCTGTGACTCCTTTAAACTATCATCCTGCTAATGCAAATCCTGGGAGGTAGCAGGTGATAATTCAAGTGGTTGAGCCCCACCTACATGGGAGACCTCGCTTGAGTTCCTGGCTCCTGGATTCCCAGGTACATTTAGCAGGAAGCTGGAATTGGGAATGGAACCAGGATTGAAACTCAGGCACTCCAATATGAGGTGTGGGTATCCCAAGTGGCATCTTAACCACTATGCTCAATGCCCACCCCTTTCCTTTAATAGAAAAACTTGAGGTGTAAAAGTAAACATGAATCTGATTCTCTGAACTACCACTGTTTACGCTATAGGCATAGATCCACAATGTATATAAGAGGAAACATCAGGAACAGGAGAAAAATAAAGAATGTCACTTTGAAGCTTGGATGAAAACTCAGTCTTGAAATCTCAATTTATTGAACTGTGACTTTTTTCTTTCACTATCACATTATAAATTCCTCATAAAATCTTTGTGGGGCCAGTGTTGTGGTCTACTGGACTAGGCTGCCACCTGTAGCTTTGGCATCCTGCATGGGTGCTGGTTCCAGACCCGGCCGCTCCACTTCCAATCAGCTCCTTGCTAATGCACCTGGGAAAGCAGCAGAAGCTGGCCCAAGTGTTTGGGCCCATGTATCCACATGGGAGACCTACACCAAGCTCCTGTTTCCTGCCTTTGGCCTGGCCCAGCTCTAGCCATTGCGGCCATTTGGGGAGTGAGCCAAGGGATGGAAGACCTCTCTCCCACTCTTTCTCTGTAACCCTATCTTTCAAATAAGTAAAAAAAAAAAAAAAAAAAAAAAGAATCTTAAAAGATTGCTCATAAAATCTTTAAGATAAATGAGGTCTTAATGGGATGATTTATATTTTGAACTATTTTTCCTCCAAAAAGAACTGTAAAATGCAGACAACAAAATATTCAAATACCAACACCTAACTGAACCCTCATTCAGCATGCTCATGTTTCAGTTATCTTATACTTGCCTTCTGGACTTATCCTAGGAAGGAGGATGGATTCTTGTGTCAGCTGATCCCACCACTGTGCCCAACTTAGTGCAATTCTATGGTCCTGTTTGTTAAATTCATCTTTATGATATTTCAGGAAGGAGTCCAAAACAGATTTGTGCTTGAAAAAATCATGTTCCTTTATCCAATACCTAAGAAACAGTGACATTTAAAAAAAAAAAAAAGTTTATATCTGCTCAGGAACTTCTACTCTTTGAGTAAATACATAATTCTGATTATGCAAAAACTGAAATGACAGGAAATTCCTAAATCCTTTCTATACCACACAAGCTTTGCCTTCATGGAGAAGGCAGGCTCAGTTACACATAAGAAACGTGTTCACATTTAATATACCCAAATCAAACCCCATCTATGATACCCTGCCAATAGTATCTAAAGGGTGTTAATGAGACTATGGGGGGGGGGGGGGCTGGCACTGCAGCACAGTGGGTTAAAGCCCTGGCCTGATGTGCTGGCATCCCATATGGGCGCTGGTTCTAGTCCTAGCTGCTCCTCTTCCGATCCAGCTCTCTGCTATGGCCTGGGAAAGCAGTGGAAGATGACCCAAGTCCTTGGGTCCCTGCACCCGCACGGGAGACTCGGCTCCTGGCTCTGGCCATTGTGGCCATCGGGAGAGTGAACCAGCAGATGGAAAACCTCTCTACCTCTCTAACTCTTTCAACTAATTAACTAAAAAAAAAAAAAAAAAAAAGAGAGAGAGAGAGAGACACTACCTGGGGAAGGAGTGGATCTGTGTATTTTCTTGGGAATGTCCCGAGTAAGACTTTTCAACTTGATGCATGAAGTCTATAGTTCTTTTTTCTTTATCAGAAAAATAATTTTTTTCTTTTAAAATCTCAACCTTGAATAAAAAGTGATCCAGTCAATGACCTCATAAAAATCAAGCGCATTTCCAAAATAGATGTCATGAGAGTAAATGCCATTTATGAATTGTATTTTGTATTTTTCAGTTAATATTCATAAAAAATTTACTTTGCCACAAATACAAAAATCATTTAAAAAGGATTTGTCACACTTTTGTGTATTTATTAGATTTAGTTGAATATTAAAATAGATTTGTATTTAAGTTCTTCATCAAAGGTGTTTTTTCCCATGTTTTTCACCGAAGCTTTCTAGAAAATGTAAACTATGCAGCATCTCCTTTACCTACCAGAAAGTCCCGTACATTTTTATCAGTTGTACAGAAGCATATCTTGAGCAACTGATCTTTTACATCAAAGCCCTATAATAAACACAGGAAAACAAGTGTATGTTAGATACGGAAGTACTCTATTATAGACATATCCTGTTAGAATTCCACAGCTTTTCTGCTCTAATAAATATGCATCTTTCAATATCACGTATGTTTACTGTATCTCTAAAGTCCTTCAGCATTTTGCCAGAGCAAAGGCAGCACACAGAATAATTTATATTAACATGAGGCTACCACACGACCAAAATGATAGCATTCTGCTCAAATGATTCATTTGAAAACAATGGTCAGCATTAATAGTAATCCCTTAACATGGTTTTAGTCCTCTCCTCTTTCAGAACTTACCGTGTGCAAGATCCCAACCATGAATGAGGGCCAAGTCTTAGCTTATTTCAGGAGAGCCCTACTTCTATGACTTCTCCTTTTCTTTCTTTTTTATTTGACAGTTAGAAAGTGAGAGAGAGAAAGAGAGAAAGATCTTCCTTCCGTTGGTTCAACCCTCAAATGGCTGCCATGGCCGGAACTATGCTGATCCGAAGCCAGGAGCTTCTTCCTGGTCTCCCTTGGCGGGTGCAGGGCCCAAGCACTTGGGCCATCCTCCACTGCCTTCCCGGGCCACAGCAGAGAGCTGGACTGGAAGAGGAGCAACCGGGACTAGAACCCAGCACCCATATGGGATGCCGGTGCTGCAGGCAGAGGATTAACCAAGTGAGCCACGGCGCCGGCCCCAGTGACTTCTCCTTTTTAAATGAGGCAAAACCACTGAACATGACGCACTAGCAAAGGCATAATCCACAATAAAGTTCATATAGAGATAGAAGGTATTGCTTGTACAAATAAGAGGTCTTGGCATGCTTTGACGTATACGACATTTATGTGAAAAACAGTATTTCCAGCAGAGTGCTAGAACTAACAGAGGGCATATGATAGAAACTTCGCTTAAAAATCTGCTCAAGAGACATGGAAATAATCTAAATATGCAACATAAATGGATAAACAAAGTGTGGTATATATAAAAAATGGACTATTATTCAGTCTTATAGGAGAAGGAAATCTTGCCATTTGCAACAACATGGATGAACCCAGAGGACATTACACATAAGTGAAATAAGCTAGACATACAGGACGAATACTACATTGATCTCATCTTTTTTTTTTTTTTTCCAATCAGGCACACATTATGACTTTTATTATTGTTGTTATTATTTGTGATCAAATACATATAACATAAAATTTCCCATCTTGGGAATGTTAGAGTGTACAGTTGAGTAGTATTAAGTAGACTGACATTGTACAACCAAGCTCCAGAACTTTCTTATCTTGTAGCATTGAAACTCAAATCCTACAAAACAACTCTTCTCCCTGAATACATTGATCTCATCTTAAAAATAATTATTTTTAACTCAAGGTAACACAGCAGAATGGTAGTTACCAGGGACTAGGCAAAAAGGGAACGAAGGAAATATTGATTAAAAGATACAAACTTCCAGATGTAAGTTCTGGAGACTTGAGTACAGTAGGTGACTACAGTTAACACTGTATTATATATATTATACATCATTATTTACAGTTAATACTGTATTATGGGGGCCAGCGCTGTATCATAGCAGGTTAAGCTACTGCCTGCAGTGTCACCATCCCATATGGGCACTGGTTTGAGACCTGGCTGCTCCACTTCCCATCCAGCTCTCTCCCATGGCCTGGGAAAGCAGAAGATGATCCAAGTGCTTGGGCCCCAGCACCCACTTGGGAGACCTGGAAGAAGCACCTGGCTGCTGGCTTTGGATCAGCACAGCTCTAGCTGTTGAGGCCAATTGGAGAGTGAACCAGCGAATGGAAGGTCTTTCCGTCTTTCTGCCTCTCCTCTTTCTGTGTAATTTCGAATTTCAAATAAATAAATAAATCTTTAAAAAAAAATACTGTATTATGGGGTAGGCGCTGTGGCATAGTAGGTTAATCCTCCGCCTGTGGCACCGACATCTCACATGGGTGCTGGTTCAAATACCAGCTGCTTCTATTCCGATTCAGCTTGCTGCAAAGGCCTGGAAAAGCAGTAGAAGATGGCCCAATGCTTGGGCCCCTGCATCCAAGTGGGAGACCTAGAGGAAGCTCCTGGCTCTAGACAGGCTCAGCTCCGGTCATTTTGGCCATTTGGAGAGTGAACCAGAGGATGGGAGACCTTTCTCTTTGTCTTTCCTTCTCACTGTCTGTAACCCTACCTCTCAAATAAATAAACACAATCTTTAAAAAATACCATATTATATATAGTTAATACTATATTTATTACATATGTGTTACATCATTTCCCAAGAAAGTAGATCCAGTGTTCTCAACATGCATATATGCATACATGTGCACAATTAGTGAGATGACAGATATGTTAGTTTGATTCTGGTAATCTTTTCATAATGTACATATATATCAAAACACCTTAACTATACATAATTGTAGCTGTCAGTCATTCCTCACAAAGCTGGAGGAAAACATTCTCTGAGGAAGTTCTTAGTACCAAGGAACAGTTTATCTATTTATTTGAAAGATTTACTTATTTGAATGGCAAAGCGACTGAGGGGAGCGGAACAGAGAGTACTCGAGTAAGTGATCTTCCATCTGCTGTTTCACGTCTAATTGGCTACAATGGCCAGGGCTGGTCCAGGCCAAAGCCAAGAGCCCAGAACTCCATTCAAGTCTCCTACATGGGTGGCAGGAACCCAAGTACTTACACCATCTTTCGCTGCTTTCCCAGGCACATCAGCAGAAAGCTGGATAGGAAGTGGAACAGCCGGAACTCAAAACGGCACTCCAATATGGGATATGCCAAGTTTCAGGTGGTAGTTTTACCTGCTGAACCACAACACCAGCCCCGAGTAACATTTTTATAAAGATTTTTATTTATTTGAAAGTCAGAGTGGCAGAGTGGCAGAGTGGCAGAGAGGCAGAGAGGCAGAGAGGCAGAGAGGCAGAGAGGCAGAGAGGCAGAGAGGCAGAGAGGCACAAAGAGAGAGAGATCTTCTATCTGCTGGTTCACTCCCTGAATGGCTGCAATGGCCCAAGCTGAGCCGATCTGAAGCCAGGAGCTTCCTCTGGATCTCCCATGCAGGTGTAGAGGCCCAAGGACTTGGGCCATCTTCTACTGCTTTCCCAGGCCATAAAAGAGAGCTGGATCGGAAGTGAAGCAGCCAGGTCTCAAACCGGCACCCATATGGGATGTAGGCATTGCAGGTTGCAGCTTTACCCATTACACCACAGCGCTAGCCCCCAAGTAACATATTATTAATGTCATTACTTCCCAGCAAAGACTGCATAAATTTCCTAGTATGACACAACTCTGAATACAAATTGATGTTTTTATACTAACAAGAAATTATATTAAAATCATATTCTTGAGAGAGAGCGAGCCAGGAGCCAGAGCTTCCTCCAGGTCTCCCACTCGGGTGCAGGGGCCCAAGTACTTGGATCATCTTCTAATGCTTTCCCAGGCCATCAGCCAGTAGCTGGATTGGAAGAGGAGCAGCCGGGACTCGAACTGGCACTCATGTGGGATGCCAGTGCTGCAGGCTGAGGGTTTAACCCGCTGAGCCACAGCGCCACCCTAAATGCATATTCTCTTACATTACGAATTTTAAGATGATAAATTGTTTATACCACTCACCATATTCTTCAAAAGTTCAGAGGCTTCCTTCATATTTTTCTTTTTTAAATTGTCAAAAACCAAATCGAGGCCTATTCTAATCAGCTCCTCAAGTCTTTGAGCAGAATGACCATTAATCCTGAAGAAAATTTGTGCCTCTGGTATTTTGTTGTTTAAAATGGCATCAGCAATGACTTCCTAGAAAAAAGAATATATTTTTTAAAAATTTATTTACTGAAGGCAGAGTTACAGATAGAGAGGGAGAGACAGAGAGAGAACGTCCTCTACTGGTTCATTCCCCAAGTGTCCATGACAGCCAGGGCTGGGCCAGGCCAAAGCCAGGAGCCTGGAACTCCATTTGGATCTCCCACATGAGTGCACAGGCCCAAGGACTTGGGCCATCTTCTGCTATCCCAGGCACCTTAGCACTGTGCTGGACTAGACACAGGACAGCTGAGACTCAAACCAGTGCCCATATGGGATGCTGGCATCACAGGCAGTCATTTAACCCACTGTTCCCAAGACTGGTCCCAACATTTTTAAGTTCCTTTTTGTTATGATTATCAACATAGATATTACACATTTATTAAGTACGTACTTAGGAACTTTACAAAATTCTAACTATTTTCAAATTATTTGAAAGGCAGAGAAATAGAAGAGACTGACAGGTTTTCTATCTGCTGGTTCCCTTCCCAAATGCCCACAATAGCCATGCCTGGGCCAGGACTAAATCAGGAGCCCAGGACCGAATCTGGTTCTTCTACATAGGACCAAATCACCTGAGCCAGCACCTGCTGCCTCCCAGGGTGCACATCAGAAGAAAGCTGATGACTAAAGTGGAAGTGGGACTTGCACCCAGGCACTCCAATATGGGATACAGGCATTGCAAGCAACACCTTAACTGCTGTGTCAAATGCCCATTCCTACAGGACTTATATTATTCAAAATCTACAACTAGATTTGGGACTAGGCACAGAGGGTACAAGGTTGACTAACAGACCCTGTTTTCCTAGAGTTCAGTCTAGTGGGAGTTACACAAAGCACTGATTATAGTACTGTATACAAGGGCTGTGATACAGGACGTAGGGTACTAGAATGGAGGAGGGACCAGAAGAGAAGCACCTACATAAGAGGGCGACAAGAGACAAAAACTTAAGATTAGAAAGTATTCCAGATGTATACTGAGAAGAGGACAAGTGCTCCCCAAAGAAGCAGCATCATGTGTGCAAAGGAAAGAAATGGCAATAAGCCTTCAAGGAATTCCAAATTACATATGTGGAGAAAAACCTGGCTCGTGGATGAAATTTGCAAGAAAAGCCAAGGTTCCACCATGCAGGGCTGTGTGTGTGTGTGTGTGTGTGTGTGTGAGGTAAACAGTATCCCGAAATTTCAGTGGAGACACTGAAAGCCCCTAAATGCAAGAGGTGATAACTCACATACATATGTTAGGCAGAAGACTCATGGAGCAGTGTGGAGACTGGACTGAGTGATTCAAGCTCTAGATAGTGAGGTATTAGATAATTATTACAATAATCTAATGAGGAAAAAAACAAGATTGAAATCCCAGAGAGAACAAAAAGAAAGCTTTTTTTTTTACAGGCAGATTTAGACAGTGAGAGAGAGAGAGAGACAGAGAGAAAGGTCTTCCTTCCGTTGGTTCACCCCCCAAACGGCTGCTACGGCCGGCGTGCTGCACTGATCTGAAGCCAGGAGCCAGGTGTTTCCTCCTGGTCTCCCATGGGGGTGCAGGGCCCAATCACTTGGGCCATCCTCCACTGCATTCCCGGGCCACAGCAGAGAGCTGGACTGCAAGAGGAACAACCGAGACAGAATCCGACGCCCCAACCGGGACTAGAACCCAGGGTGCCGGCGCCATGGGCAGAGGATTAGCCAAGTGAACCGCGACGCCGGCCAGGAAGCATTCTTAAATGGGGCTTCAAAGTGGTCTGAAAACCCAGGAAGCCACGAGCAAAATTGTGAAAAAGTGTGCAAACACACACACACACACACATTCCCACACATGTCGTTAGTGACACATTTCACCCAAGTGATCAGTAACCTCCTGTAGCAAGTTAGAAATCATTGTTCCTAGGGAAAGAACATAGATCATTGATAGAGCTTTAGGTATTATTAAAGGAGGGAAAACAGGTAGAAACATCTGAGAAGGAGGTAGAAAACAAGCAACCAAAACAGAAGGAAAACCGATTTTTAGTCACAGAATGATTATGAGACAGAGTAAGGACAGTCAAAGCAGGTACTTCCTGTCCCCCACCCAAGAACAGTAGTCCTGAGAACCTGGCAGCATTTCAACATTGCTGCCTTGACTCTCCATTGATTCTGATGCTCTGTGTTAAGCTATTTTGGTGTTTACCTTTCCAATACCATCACTCTCCATGTGTGAAGGGATTCTTCTAGTCCCTTCTAAATCAAACTGAAGCCAGCACATTTTGGTTGCATCAACTTCTACAAAAATTCAACTGGCAAAAATGTTGTAACTACAATTTTGGATAGAAAGTAAACTGAGTGTATCTCCAAGTAATAATGCCATATGGTAAAAATTTCCTAAGATCTGATCAGCAGCAATTCAGTTTATTGGGAGGTCAGACAGAACACCGGAGTTCAAAGTGCCAGGTCCTCACTACTGCAGGAGTATTACTAAAGGAATGGCAGCCACTTCAGTCTCAGGATTAGACGTCTGTTACTGATGCCAGTGGTCAGACCCAGCATTAAGAGGGAGCCTCTTTGCTCTGAATTAAACGAAAAGGGCTTGTAGACACAAATTCAAAGTCATGCCCAGAGATTCCAAAACCTGTAAAACCCAAAACCCTTGTCAAAAACTGAGTCACAAGTGAATAGATTCTAAGTTTTCTATTATTTTCTGAGGTTCTCATAATCTGGCAAATGAAAGAAGTGATAATATTTATATTTACCTCAAAGCTGATCTTCTCCCATACATCACTTTCCTTTATTTTGGGGAGATCTTCATTTACATCATATTCATCTACAGCATCAGTTAGCTTCCAAGGAAACTTTATCATGAAGGTTCGAAGTTCATTGATGTAGCTGGTCAAAATGTTCACTCCTTTCTGTAAGTGTTCATCTAGCTCTGAGGAAGATATCAATGTGTAATTCAAATGCATATTATGTGGGTACAGAGACAGAAACAGAGACCAAGGGAGGGGGAATGTTAATGACATACCATGGGCGAGTTATAATTAGAGAAATCTGGAGACTGTGAAATTCAAACTCAGTGTTTTCAAATTTCTAACAGATTTTTCCTATTTTCAAGCAACTCTGTGTCTTAATATAACCCTTTTTGAATTCTTCACAACGATCTGGCCTGGGTCTTTCTGGTAACCTTCCCAGTACCAAAACCCATTTCACTCATTTACACACTGACTTGATCCAACTTCAGCAAATGACATTCCACCGGCTTCTGCTACTTCCTGCAATAGTGAACCTCCGTCCTGTAACAGGAATGATACCGCTGCCTCCTGCGTTACTGGTATTCTTACCTTCACTATGAACAAAAAGCTCCTTTATTTGTTTGTTAAGGAAAGACAGCGTGAGATTAAGCAATTGTTCTGAAAAATGTTTGCTTTGGGCTTCAGAATCACTTTCTCTAATTGCTGAGCAAAGTAAATCCAATGCTGGTGTCAGGTCTTCCACATCTGAGAAAGCAGCAAAGAAAATAATAGAGATCACCACCATATTCCCAATAAAATTAACCCAATCAAAAGTATGTGCAGTTTTAAAAATTATTTTCACTTCACACACACACACACACACACACACACACTCCTTTCATCTGCTGCTTCTTTCCCCAAATGCTCCTAATGACCAGAGTGGGGCCAGATCAAAGCCAGGATCTCAGATTCATTCTCGATCTCCATGTGGGTGGTAGGAACTCAAGTACTTGACCATCACCAGCAGGGTGTGCATACGTGGAAAGCTGGACTGCAAGTGGAGGAGTTAGGACTCAAACCAGGCACTCGGATATGGGATGCCACATGTCCCAAGAGGCACCTTAACTGCTGCACCAAACATCCACCTCTGGTATTTTTAAACATAAAACAAGGAGCATTTTTTATTTTCAGAAAGCTCATAAAACTTTAATGAAGTCTTTTTACTTGCAAAATTCATTGTTTCTAATTATTAGAAGTTACTATTCCTGCAACTATGATTAATTATAATTTTGCTGGCTACCTACATTTTCAGTATAATACTTTGTATTTTATAAATGCTACCATATTTTTCCTTTAACAATCTGAGAGTTAAGTGCTATTTTCCCTTTCCATAGATGAGAAAACTGAGGTTCACAGAAGATAATTTGCCAAAGCTAACTTGAAAAGTAAGTTGCATACCCCAAATTTAAGTCTCTGTAATTCCAAAGCCATTCTCTAACACATGCAACGAAAAATAAGGAGTGTGGACTCCTGAATCCTGTTGATTACTAAAAGACCAAATGAAGCGATTCCTGTTTATCCCAGCATGGGCTCCACCTTTATGATAGCTCTTGTGTGAGAATTATTGGAAACATGAATTTCTCTCAAGAGGTAAAGTTATTCTCATGCTTCTTATTCCAGACCCATCTTTACCTTTTAGAGCAGAGCAGCACAGTTAAAAATGGAGGGGAGGAATTATTGACCACAAACAGAAGCAAAAAAAAAATGAACATGTAATTACCCACTCAATACACAAACCAGATCTTTTCCTATAAAATGAGCCAGATTAAAAAAAAAGTCTGGAGCATTAATATAGCCAGCAATTCAAGAGTAGGGAGACCAAACTCTACAATCAAAACAATTTTTTTTAAAGATTTACTTATTTGAAAGGCACAGTAACAGAGAAAGGGAAAAACTGATCTTCTATCTACTGGTTCACTCTCCAAAGGGCTAGGCCAGGTCAAAGCCAGGAGCCTGGTCCAAGTACCTGGACTGTCTGCTGCTTTCCCAGGCACAGTAGCAGTGAGCTGGGTCAGAAGTGGAGCAGCCAGGACTCCAACTGGCATCCATATGGGATGCTGGTATGCAAGAGAATGACTTAACCCTCTATGCCACTATGTGGGCCTCAAGAAAAATTTTGAAAAGAAAATTTCTAGAGGCCAGTGCTGTGGTACAGTGGGTTAAGCTGTCATCTGCAGCATGGATTGCATATGGAGGCCAGTTTGAGTCTCGGTTGCTCCAATTCTGATCTAGCTCCCTGCTAATGCACGCAGCAAAACAGTGGAAGATGGCTCAAGTGCCTGGGCCCCTACACCCACCTGGGAGACCCAGAAGAAGTTCCTGGCTCCTATGTTTAGCCTGGCCCAGCCCCAGCTGTTGCAGCCTTTCGGAGAGTGAACCAGCGGATGGAAGCTCTCCATCTCTCCCTCTAACTCTTTCAAATAAATAAAATAAATCTTTAAAAAATTTCTAGTTGATATTCTCAGTGAGAACTATCATGAATGAAAAAGAACAAATTTCATTTTCTCCATTTAACTAGAGTACAAGCTGACAAAACATTCTTGGTGGACAATTTATCAAGGGTTAGTTTAATGATGCAGGGACAGACATTGTGGAACAGTGGGTTAAACTGCTGCTTGGGATGCCCATGTCTCACATCAGAGTGCCTGAGATTGAGTCCTGCTTCCACTTCCAATCCAGCTTCCTGCTAATGTACATGGGAGATAGTAGATGATGGCCCAAGTATTTGAGTCTCTGCCATCCATGTGGGAGACCAACATGGAGTTCTAGGCTTCAGCCTGTCCCAGCCTCAGCTATTGAACGCATCTGGGGAGTGAACCAATGGATGGAAGTTCTTTTTCTCTGTCAATCTGCCTTCCAATAAATAAAAAACTTTTTAAAAAATAATGTAAATTGCATATACTTAGACCTGAAAATTTCATATCTAGAATTTATCTCAAGTAAACAATTATACATATGTGTGATCACACACACACACCCCCACACACAGAAAATTTAGAGCACTTTACTAATAGTTAAAAAGTGCAATCAACTCTGGCCTCAGAATCAGCCCTTAAGGCATTCGGATATGGCTGAAGAGCCCATGAGAGTATCTCAGGCATGGAAAGCCAAGACACTGGCAAAAAAAAAAAAAAAAAAAAAAAAAACACCTAAATGAAAGATCTCTGTGAGTGAGATCCCAGTGGAAAGAACGGGCGGCCATCAAAGAAGGAGGTATCTTTCTCTGAAGGGAGGAGAGAACTTCCACCTTGACTATGACCTTGTCTAAATAAGATCGGAGTTGGCAAACTCAAAAGGCTTCCATAGCCTTGGCAACTCATGACAAGAGCCTAGGGTGATTACTGACGCCATAAACAAGAGTGTCAATTTATTAAGTCAACAACAGGAGTCACTGTGCACTTACTCCCCATGTAGGATCTCTGTCCTTAATGTGTTGTCCAATGTGAATTAATGCTATAACTAGTACTGAAACAGTTTTTTACACTTTGTGTTTCTGTGTGGGTGCAAACTGATGAAATCTTAATATATACTAAATCGATCTTCTGTATATAAAGATAATTGAAAATGAATCTTGATGTGAATAGAATGGGAAGAGAGCGGGAAATTGGAGGGTTGTGGGCGGGAGGGAAGTTATGGGGGGGAAAAGCCACTGTAATCTAAAAGCTGTACTTTGGAAATTTATATTTATTAAATAAAAGTTAAAAAAAAGTGCAATCAATCTAGATATCTAACTAGAACTCAGCTGTGTAAATTATGATAGACTATAAAGCAAAAATTATATGCAACCAAAATAATAGATATTATTAAGAAAGATGCCCATAATATATTATCAAGTAAACAAATTCTGTATGAGGAAAACATTTTATTATCCTCCTCTTCTAAGGAGAGGGTAACCAACATACCTGGTTGAAACATAAAAGTCAATTTTCCCATTTGACAAAAAGGAAAGCTAAGGTGCTGGCACTGTGGTGTAGCAAGTAAAGCTGCCACCTGTGACACTGGCATCCCACATGGGTACCAGTTCATATCCTGGCTGCTCCACTTCCAACCCAGCTCCCTGCTTGGGGAAAATGGTGGAATTCGGCCCAAGTGTTTGTGCCCTTGCCTCCTGTGTGGAAGACCCAGGTGAAGCTTCTGGCTCCTGGCTTCAGCTTGGCCCAGCCCTGGCCATTGCAGCCATCTGGGGAATCAATCAGCAAAAGGAAGAGCTCGCTCTTCCTGTCTCTCTAACTTTCAAATAAATAGGTAAATCTTTTTTTTTTTTTTTAAAGCAAAGTCAAAATCTTGAAGTGTCGGTAATATTGCAAAAAAAAGCAGAAGAATCAAGGTGAAAAATTCTCGTAACAAATGCCAATCCACAACTCAGAAAGCCCTACTTGTCAATACATATCTAAGACAGTTGCAAGGATTGGCAGTTTTCCAAATGGATTTTACTCTTATATAAAACTCTTTAATCTCAAAGATCATCTCTTCCTTACAGGCTAAAAATATAAAACACAGTAAAGGACATGAACCTGACTTAGAATGAGAACATTACAGATTCGGACAGTTTTGTCAAATTTCCACAAAGCATACAAAAATCATGTGACTGAGATTTGGTAAATACATCATCAGAAAACACCAATAATTTTAAGGTGCTTACTTACTTAATACTTACTTCTTAAATATAAATGAGATGAAAAGTGGTCAAATTCATCAGGTACAGAAGATTCTGAGGATGGATTAAAAAGATTTTCCTTGCTCTTCAAAAAGAAATCGACTGTGTCCAGCTGACGATTTGCTATCCCAGCCTAAATAGGGGGTAAACTTTTAAAAATTTTAATAGGAATAAAAATCAGGATACAAATTAAAAAAAAATCTTTAGTAGAATATGAGCTGAGTTTTAAGGATACACAAAGCTATATTTATTTTGCTTTGAGTACTGGGTTCTTAGTGAAGATTCTTAAAACGAACATGTGATCTGAGACCAGTCTCTAACCTTTTTGACATGTTTCTGCTTCAGCAAAAGCAGATTATACTAGAAAACCCTGCCCACAGCTCTGATTTTATAATTCTAAAACTATTCTTGGGGGTTGCCCTTCCAGTCAAGTTATAGTTTATCTGAAGATATTACAACTGTAACATGTAAAGTGAACTGAAAAAGTGGGCAAAAACAAACTGCTGCTTCTAAGCAGGTATCTTTGAGAACTTTCCTATCCAGAGCGTTTAAAAAAAAAAAAAATCACAGATTAAATACATATGTCCAAATGGGAAATCAGGAGAATCCTCAAGGCATAAAAAACCTAGTAGGGGACAGACAACCTCAAAAAAGCAATGGAGTTCTAAAGCTCCTGAAACCATCTACAGACCTCTGATGGTCCAAAAAAGCAGGCACTGGAAAAAACAGGCAAGGTCGCCTTGTCTTAAATAAGGTGTTTTGAGAACATAGCCATACCCTTTTATTCACATAGCATCCAAGACCACATCAGCACAGCTAACTAATTACAATATAGACAACAGGCCTACACAATCAACAGTATTTACTACCTGATCCTTTACAGGAAAAACTTGCCACCTTCAGCCTAAATCATGTGCATAAGAATCACTTGGAGAGCTTCTCAAAATGTGGACTGCTGACCTTGACCCCCAATTTAATGATTCAGTAGATCCGGGGTAGGGCCTAAGAACCTGTATTTTTTATGTATTTATGTATATATGCATGTATGAATTTATTTCAAAGGCAGAGTGACATGGAGAGAGATCTTCCATTCACTGGTTCATGCCTCAGATGCCCACAAAGGATGGGGCTGAGCCAGGCAAAGCCAGGAGCTCCATCTAGGTCTCCAATATAGGTGGAAGGGGTCCAAGTACTATCTCCTAGGCACATCAGCAGGAAGTTGGATCAGAGGCAGAGGTGGGATTCAATCCCAGGCACTCTGATATGGGATGTGAGTTTTCCAAGTGGCAGGTTATACTGCTGTGTCACAATGCCCAACCTAGAACCTGTATTTCTTACAAATTCTCAGGTAATGGTGATGCTGCTGGCTGGGCACCAGAATTTGAGAAATAATCACCAAAGTTCTAGATATTAACTTACTAGGGAGGTTGAGCTAAGATATTGGTGGAAGCCATAAAAGGAAGAAGAAAAGACTGGATCAATCTGGGGTTCATGAAAGGTGATACCTCCAAAACAAGAATGAGCTAGAAAAATTAGGGGCTCCAAAGGGAGACCAAAAACAAATTTATACTTTTGCTCTAGGTCACAGGAAGAGAAACTCAAGTAGATGTGATTAAATAAGCAAAGATTCTGGTTTTTAGGACATAAATGCTAAAGTACTTTGAGTGAAGAGTTAAGAACTTTGCACCTTTCAAATGGTTCAGAAAAAAAAAAAAGTACATAGTTAAAACAAACGTGGTAAAATGTTAGTTGATGAATCTAGGAGAGGGGGTGAATGGATGCAAATTTCACTACTCCCTGCAGTTGTCCTACAGATGTAAAAATTTTCCAGATAACACATTTAAAAACACTCACCAAGTAGCAATTCTAGAAATAAAAAAATACAACTGAAATTAGAAACTCAGTATATGTGTTTATCAGGTCAG
This sequence comes from Oryctolagus cuniculus, assembly GCF_051225735.1. Lineage (NCBI taxonomy): Eukaryota > Metazoa > Chordata > Mammalia > Lagomorpha > Leporidae > Oryctolagus > Oryctolagus cuniculus. Next base: position 67,727,398 of record NC_142878.1, read on the forward strand.
ACACAGCTGAATAGACTTAATGCACTGAGACACATGAAGAAAGTATTACACAACACTGCAACTCATAGAGGTTAAGAGAAATTGAGGTAAGAGTCAAATCTTCCTATTCCTGATCGAAAGTGTGGCAGCTGGAAAACTGCCCAGTCCAATTTGCAGTTTCAAGCACACAGAACACTCATGATAGTGGATAACCTATTAAATTTCAGCTAAGTCTCAACCAGTTTTCAAGAATTAATACTAAATAGACTAGCACTTTTCAATCAAGGGCCATTAGAGAGACACAAATAGCAAAATTGTAGAACACCAAAAACAAAGAGGCATTGGGGTGGGGTGTGGCGGGGCCAGCGAGGCCAGGCAGGGGGACGAGAGACTTTACTTCTCCATGAAAACGGGATCTAGAAGGCAGCAGAAAGTGAACACCGCCTATCTGCAAGTCCTAACCAAACAACAGTATTTCTGAAAACCTACTACAAAATAGAACTCATTAGTTAGATTACAAATTGAATTCAGCAGCTGTCAGAGCCACATTAAATGAGATTCTAAATGATACTCTTCTGGCAAAGGGAAGGCCTAAAATGTGAGAAGAAATGAAGAACAGCGAAAATGTATAGTAACTGTTTAGAATATATGAACCTAAATATATAAAAATAATGTTCAATATGAGGCTGTGCAAGCTAAAAGCATAGGATCGAGGAAGGGTCACACATTCAAAGATACCCATAATATTCTGTCTTAACTGAATGGTGTGTTATTACTTAAAATATATATTACTCATTATTATGTGGGGGGAGGAGAAGAAGCTAAAACAACATTGCATCCAATACACAATAATTAAACTCACTCCCATACCTGTACCCACACATTACGTAAGGGGAGAGGCTCTGGAGTACCAGTGTGAGTTCAAATCCTACCACCTTCTACCACCTACTGCCCTTGTACAAGTATTACCTGAACTGCATTTCCTAACCTCTCCATGCTTCAGTCCCTTCATCTAAGAAACAGAGATAACAGTATTTACCAATAGGGTCTGTAATAAGATTAATGAGATAATACTTGATTATTATTAATATATAGAAAAACCACCATAAGGAAATAACTCACAAATAAACATGATTATATATGAATGGTAGATTTATAGGTTAAATTTTATCTACAATATTTATACAAAAATGTTTTTCAACAAATGATTCATATGTAGAATAAAGAAGTCAGGCTCCCTTCCTAATGCCATGTAACAAATTAATTCAAAATGCATTGTTAAGCCTGAATGTAAGCACTAAAACTACAAAACTTTTTTTTTTTTTTTGACAGGCAGAGTGGACAGTGAGAGAGAGAGACAGAGAGAAAGGTCTTCCTTTGCCGTTGGTTCACCCTCCAATGGCCGCCATGGCTGGCGCACTGCGGCCGGCACACCGCGCTGATCCGAAGGCAGGAGCCAGGTGCTTCTCCTGGTCTCCCATGGGGTGCAGGGCCCAAGCACTTGGGCCATCCTCCACTGCACTCCCAGGCCACAGCAGAGAGCTGGCCTGGAAGAGGGGCAACCGGGACAGAATCAGGCGCCCCGACCGGGACTAGAACCGGTGTGCCTGCGCCGCTAGGTGGAAGATTAGCCTATTGAGCTGCGGTGCTGGCCTAAAACTCTTAAAAGAATAAATTTCCCAAGGCCTGCACTGTGGCATAGTGGGTAAAACCATAGCCTGCAGTGCTGGGATCCCATATAGGTGCCCATTTGTTCGAGTCCCAGCTGCTCCACTTCCAATCTAGCTCCTTGCTAATGAGCCTGGGAAAGCAGCGGAAGATATCTAAGTCCTTAGCCCCCTGCACCCACATGGGAGACATGGAAGAAGTTCCTGGCTCCTGGCTTCGGATTGGCCCAGCTCTGGCCACTGCAGCCATTTGTGGAGTGAACCAGTGCATGGAAGACGGAAGATCTCTCTCTTTGTCCTCTGCCTCTAACTCTGCCTTTCAAATAAATAAATCTTTTTAAAAAATTCCTCAGTAATGGTTTCGTATATATTACACAAAAGGCAAAAGTGACTCTCCCTCCCCCCCCAAAAAACCCTAAATTGATTTCATCTAAATTAAAAACTTTCATATTGTGCCTGGTGCTGTGGCACAGCAGGTTAAGCTGCCATCTCTAGCACCGGTATCCCATATGGGCGCTGGTTCAAGTACTGGCTACTCCCCTTCTGATCCAGCTCCCTGCTAATGTGCCTGGGAAAGCGGCACAGGAAGATCCAAGTGCTTGGGCCCCTGCACCCACGTGGGAGTACAAGATGAAGCCCAGCCCTGGATGTGTAGCCATTTGGGGAGTGAACCAACAGATGGAATCCCTCTCCCTCCCCTGCTATAAATCTTTCAAATAAATCAATCTTTAAAAAAAAATAAAAAAACTTTTGTATCTCAAAGGATGGACACCATCAAAAGGGTCCAAAGATAACCCAACTGGAATAAGGCCAAACTGGGGCCAGTGTTGTGGTGCAGGTTATGTCACCACCTGTGACGCCATCATCCCATGAGCATCACTTCCAATCCAGCTCTCCTCCTCTGTCACTCTTTCAAATAAAAAGAAAAAAAATTTTTTCAAAGGGCAAACTAAGTGAATAGACATTTCTCTAAAAACAAAGATACATAAAAATACAACAAGCACATGAAAACATGCTTAATATCATTAGTTATTAGAAAAATGCAAACTAAAACCACACTGAGATACCATAATTTTAATTTCCTACCTACTAGGATGGCTACAGTCAGCAGTGTTGGTGAAGATGTGGAGCTATTCAAGCCCTCATACGTTGCTGGTAGGAATTTAAAACGGTGCAGCTGCTGTGGAAGAGTTTGGTTGTTTATCAAAAAAGTCAATGACCCCATAATTTCAGAGTTAAGTGTATACTCAGGAGAAATGAAGGGGCCAGAATGTTGGCATAGTTAAGCTACTGCCTGTGATGCTGGTAGCCCACATGGGAGTCAGTTTGTGTCCCAGCTGCTCCACTTCTGACCCAGCTCCCTGCTAATGGCCTGGGAAAGCAGCAGAAGACGGCTCAAGTCCTTGGGTTCTGTCCCTTCATGTGGGAGATATGGCAGAAGCTCCTGGCTTTGGCCTGGCCCAGCCTCAGCCACTGTGGCCATCTGGGGAGTGAACCCACAGATGGAAGATGTTTCTCTCTCTAACTCTGCCTTTCAAATAAATCAATCTTAAAAATAAAAGCAACAAAAACCCAGAGAAATAAAAACATATGTCAACATTAAAAATCTGTTCACAAATGTTCATACCAGTATTGTTCATAATAGCCAAGAAGTGTTAACAACCCAAATGTCCATCAATTGATGAGCAAAATGAAGTACATCCATCCAATAGAATATTCATACACAGAAGGGATGACACATGGTACAACATGGATGAACCTTGCAAACACACTTAGAAGAAATCAGTCACAAAAGACAACATGTTCTAATTCCACTTACAGTCATGTGCCTCAAATCAGTGTTTCAGTCAACAATGGACCATATAAATGATGGTGGGCCCATGAGATTACATTGCCTAGTGACATCAATGCCATATTAGTATATTCTATGTTTGCCTAATGATCAAATAGCCTAAGAATGCGTTTATCAGAATGTATCCCCATTGTTAAGCAGCAATTGACTACACATGAAATGTCAAGAACAGGAAAATGCAGAGTCAGAAAACAGATCAGTGTCTGAGATTTGAGGGAAGAAAGAATTAGGTGGTGAGCGTTAAAGGGCATGGTGCTTATTTTAAGGTGATGAAAATGTTCTGGAATTAGACAGTGGTGATGGTTGCACAACTCTGAGTAAGCTAAAAACACCAAATTGTAAAAGACAATTTGATGGTATGTGGATCGTATCTCAATAAAGCTGCCATAAAAAAAAACAAAAAAAAAACACACACACACAAAACCTGTAGCACATAGCATTATCTTTCAGAGACTATGTGTTATGGCAGAAAGAGCCCCAACTATGATTCTAGTTCCTGTCTTTTTTTTCCCCCGACAGGCAGAGTGGACAGTGACAGAGAGAGACAGAGAGAAAGGTCTTCCTTTTACCATTGGTTCACCCTCCAATGGCCGCTGCAGCTGGCGGACCGCACTGATCTGAAGCCAGGAGCCAGGTGCTTCTCCTGGTCTCCCATGGGGTGCAGGGCCCAAGCACTTGGGCCATCCTCCACTGCACTCCTGGGCCACAGCAGAGAGCTGGCCTGGAAGAGGACCAACTGGGACAGAATCCGGTGCCCTGACCGGGACTAGAACCCGGTGTGCCAGCGCCACAGGTGGAGGATTAGCCCAGTGAGCCATGGCGCTGGCCCCTTTCTTAGTACAGCTTACTCAGTCACTGTGGGCCCAAGTTTCATCTGTAAAATGAATACAAAAATTACCACTCCATCTCACGTGGTTTAGTTTGTGAAAGTACACCCTTCCTAAAGTGATAATGCTTCTAAATGAACGCTAGTAAATTGTAAAATGTTATGCAAGCTCAGAGAGTCTTTCCTGAAGCTGGATTAGAAAAGTAGGCAATCAAAGGTCAAAAAAAAAAAAAAATCACCCCTATTCAAGCTTCTCACAGCTTGCTTCCACTCCAATTAGTCCCATAAGCTTATTGTTGCCTCCATTTCCTACAACTTTTTCTTTCTTATTATATTAAGAGATTAGATTTACTATCATCTCTTAATTTCTTAAGCCAAATAAGGGTAGACTGCTAAGCCAAGTTAGGGTAATGAAACAGCCAGAATTAAGGAAACGGATGGGGAAACGGACGAGGAAAGGCTACACAACGGCACTTCAAGAAGTCTGTGGAAAATGCAACTAGAAGACAATGCACAGTCTTCATGACATTTTTCTAAGACCCCCTGTAGCTCCTTTTAGCTGCTAGGTTAAATGAATTCTATCAGATCCTCAGTCAGTAAGAGTATATGACAGAGAATAATCAAGTTAGGTTCTACAGACATGCAGTTCTGTTACCTCTAGTGCATGTATAGGAATTGAGCATCTTCCCCAACCATTGAGATGACAAATAAAGTCCACAGTGCTGGCACTTCCATGGATCATAAGTCTGTTTAAAAACTCTTCTTGAGTCAAACCAAATAAAATCAGAGAGAGTCCATTTTCTACAGGAAAAATAAAAGTCAGCTTCAGCAAATTATTAGGATTCAGGTTTTAGGATTATGACTTAGGAATATATATATAATTATATATAAATAGAATTATATATAGTATATATAACCCCTATTCAAGCTTCTCACAGCTTATATATATATAATATACATATTATATATTTGTGCTATAATTACAGATATTTATCAGATACCACGTATTGTGACTTTAATTAATCATTACAGTTTTTCAATGTGTTTCAAGAGTCTTATTTTAACATTCACCACAAAAAGCCAATTTTCGTTAAGAACAATGCATCCTATGAAACAGTACTAAATCTCATATTTCTGCTTTATAGTACCCTGCACAATCAACACCTAGAACACTGAGTTATTTAAAGTGATGTCAGGTTTACTAAAATAAAAATAGCATAGTTCTGACCCACAGAAAAACAAGATTATTAAAATTTTAGCACTGACAGAGCAAAATGTGGTTAATTCAATCACAACATTCAGTATCGTTCTAGGAAGTTATGGTATCAATGTTTAAACAATGCACATCTGACAGATCAAAAAATGCCGCAAGTCCACAGGGACAGGCAGAGGGGAGAAAGAAATGTAAGAAAACATAACCAGAAATAAAATGATCCATCTGAAAGAACAACTGAGATTCAGCTCCAACCCGTAAGTTACTAAGCAGGAATGCAGCTCCTCTGTTGTCAGATTTTGGAATTTTTCCAGTAACAGAAATTCAGATTTTGTGCAAGTTAAAAAGTAAGTAAAAATCTTTTTAAAAGCCTGTCTAGTGTAAGCCAAGCAAAGTCAATCTGCAGTTTATATATGGCCCAAGAGCAGCCAGGCTGCAACCTCTACTTGTGTGGCCTGAAATCATATAAAGACTCCCTGGGAGCCAAACTAACCCTTAGTACACTTTAACTTTCTGATTTAGCGTCTTGGCATTTAGCTGAGCAGAAATGACCTTAATTAAAAATCAAACTTAAGGCAGCAACACCAAGGGAACACTAAATTTCTTCTACAAACGAACACCACTTCCAGGTGAGTAGACACATAAAGACACCAGGGCAACGCGAGTACAACACATTGAGAAAGCACACCTCTCACAAGGGACTTCAATCTGGTAACAAAGCATCCTCACCTGCCAAGACAAAGCACAGTTGCTGGTCTCCACTACTGTCTACAGGAACACACTTTTTGCCAAGGGAAAAACATTGCATGCCCTGAGTCTCCAAATCCCAGAGGCCAATGGTACAGCCTGTCCTTTTCACTGTCCAAGTAAACAGTGCAGTGAATCTTGTCACTGACATGCATTTAAGCTCTAAGGGGTCCTCTTCTTCAGTGATGTGCATGATTTTCCATGGTTTTCCTGGATCACTGGCCTTGGCACAGTCTTCCTGTGACCAATTATACTGGCCACACATTATGTCCTGTGGCATGAAAGTCCAGCTTGGCACACTGGTACTGCAGTTACTAGACTCAGGAGACTCCAAAGGCAAAATACCCTGAAACCATGGAGCACAACAGGAAGCTTCCAGTTTGGAGCTCTTTATTGTTTCATTCAGTGATGACAGCCGACCTTTCCAAGACCTGAAAGATAAGGGTACCTCTCACAACTGTTACAGTGAAAGGCACTAAGTAAAATACTAACCCAGGACAAAAAAAAAAGTGTCTTAACATAAACATATATAATATGTATTATATATATTTAAAAACCTTTAATAAGAAGGTTCAGTATCAGCTTGATAAAAATGGCAATTAACACCAAAAAAGGGAAGTTTCTGTACCTATCAACCTGGAAAGAAAAGCTAGTCAGTTTCATGTTGTATTCAGAGTTAACAGGATCATCTTCATCTATCCCCTTAGGTCCTTGAATAGGACTGTCTTCCAGCATTCTTTCACACAGTAGGTGTCCTGGGTGTAGCCTATAATCAGAAGTAATGATAGCCATAGTAAAAAAGGATGATCAAACCCAAATCTGTGTCATTATTGCTCCAGTTAAAAACAAAGATCACAAAAAAGTTACAGTTTAGACAACAAATTCCACTGAATGAAATGCCTTCCTAATTTCCCTGACCTGAACACAGTGATAGAGTGAACCTCGAGAATTTGACTCCATAAGGGCAGTAAGCTTTATAAAACAGTAAAAGCTTATTTTTATTATACTGCAGATGTTGTATTAAAACACTTTACACAAAGCCTTATTTAAGCTTCTAAACAACTCTGTGAAATAAAGCCCTATTTTAAAGATACAGAAACTAAGGCTCAGAAAAACTTTTGAATCAGATCAATGTGACCAGAAATTCCACATTTTCCATCACTATGCTACCACCATAAGTTAAGACTTAGGCTAGGGCCAGCGCTGTAACACAGTGGCTAAAGCCGCTGCCTGCAGTGCCAGCATCCCATATGGGCGCTGGTTCAGGTCCTGGCTGCTCCACTTCTGATCCAGCTCTCTGCTATGGCCTGGGAAAGCAGAAGCAGATGGCCCAAGTCCTTGGGCTCCTGCACCACATGGAAGACCTGGAAGAAACTCCTGGCTTTGTATCGGCGCAGCTCCAGCCATTGCAGCCATCAGGGAGTGAACCAGCGGATAAAAGACCTCTCTCGGGCCGGCGTCATGGCTCATTTGGTTAAACCTGTGGCGCCGGCATCCCATATGGGCACGGGTTCTAGTCCCGGTTTCTCCTCTTCCAGCCAGCTCTCTGCTGTGGCCCGGGAAGGCAGTGGAGGATGGCCCAAGTGCCTGGGCCCCTGCACCCACATGGGAGACCAGGAAGAAGCACCTGGCTCCTGGCTTCGGATCAGCACAGCGCCAGCCGTAGCGGCCATTTGGGGAGTGAACCAACGAAAGGAAGACCTTTTTCTCTGTCTATAACAAATAAATAAATAAATAACAAATAAATTTTTTAAAAAAAGACCTCTCTCTCTTTGCCTCTGCCTCTCTGTAACCACCTTTCAAATAAATAAATCTTAAAAATAAAAAGGAAAATGATGGATCATAGAATCTATGACGGAGGGACTGGCACTATGATACAGTGTGTAAAGCCACTGCCTGCAGCGTTGACATCCCATACGGGCGCCAGTTCACGTCCTGGCTGCTTCACTTCTCATCCAGCTCCCTGCTGATGTGCCTGGGAAAGCAGTGGAAGATGGCCCAAGTCTTTGGGCCTGGGCAACCACATGGAAGCCTCAGAAGAAACTCCTGGCTTTGGATTGGCCCAGCTCTGGCCACTGAGGCCATCTGGGGAGTGAACCAGCAGTTAGAAAATCTGTCTCCCCCTCTCTCTGCGACTCTGCCTTTCAAATAAATGAATCTTAAAAAAAAAAAAAAAATGACATTAAAGGAAGTGAAGACTGGAGAGGAATGGAGAGTGGAAGGTCAATGACTGGAAATTCCAGTGAGGTCAGAGGACAGGTGAAGTGTGAGACCGAAGTAAGCAAGCTGGACACTGTGGGATGTTGTTGTTACAGTGAGCTTCGTGGTGTAGGGATTGGGGGGGAGGGGTGCAATTTCAAACACTGACAAAGCCTATCAGAGTAGACAGCCAAGGTAAATTAGAAGAAAAAGTTACTTACAATGAATTCAGAGAACAAACCATAAGTTTGGATACTCAAGGAACTTACAAACTCTAAGGGAAGTATGAAAAACATAGTGAAATATGTCTACAATTAAATGTGAAACTGTTTCAAGGCAGAGTGCCCACAATTTCAAAAGTCATTAGCTTGAAAAAGTAAGATAATTGTGGCTATGTTGTCTCTTATGTGTTTTTATTACAAATAATGTCTTCATTTTTGAGTCACTTCAATAAAGACATGAAGCTTAAAAAAAAAAAGGGCCCACAATTTCAAAGAGGAGAAAAAAAATGAAAGATTATATAATTACAGATTTTTAATAAGGAAAGGATCTTAGCAAGGAAAAGGTTTCACAAGAGGTGGATTTCTGCTGGGTCTCAGGATAAGCAGGACTTGATAAATGCGGGACTAATATTCTTTATCAGGGGAAAGAAAAGCAAGGATCAGAACAAAAACTCTACTTTTGGACTTCAAAGCACAGCTAGAAAATAAGCAGTCAACTCCAGATAAATTATACTAAGGATCATTCATACAATTAATACACACAGATTAATCAAGTTATTAGGCCAGGTCATATCCCTTTGGTTGATGCTATAATAGCTGAGTGCAATGATGTTTGTTCAAAGGAATGTGTCTGGTTCTGTCTTTGGAATTCTCCTACAATGCTGTCACAACATCCAGAGGAGCAGACCCCTAGCCTCAAGGTCAGAGTACTGAGTCAGCTTTTATCCTCCTTTACTGGTCAACTTATTTTCTTACTGGACGATCAGAAGCTAACTCTCTGCATAGAGCATGTTTAGTCAGTAAAATGGTCTACTGATAAACAAGAATACAATCTGAGACTGCATTATTCATCCTTATTCAAAGATTTTTTTTAATTAAAAGGCTATTTAAAACAAACACATCACAGTTGTGAAGAACTCTGGTAGGTATGTGAGGATGAACTTACCCTTTCTTGTGATCCAAACAATAAAACTCATCAAAAAAATTTCCCAACTATTAAAAAATGTGCTTATCTCCTTTATAATGAAGTAGAACTAAAAATCCTAAGGCTTTCAAATGGCTCTAAATATCAAAAGTCACAAATGTGGACTGGTCTTTTTTTTTTTTTTTTTTTTTTTTTTGACAGGCAGAGAGGACAGTGAGAGAGAGACAGAGAGAAAGGTCTTCCTTTGCCGTTGGTTCACCCTCCAATGGCCGCCGCGGCTGGCGCGCTGCGGCCGGCGCACCGCGCTGATCCGATGGCAGGAGCCAGCTGCTTCTCCTGGTCTCCCATGGGGTGCAGGGCCCAAGCACCTGGGCCATCCTCCACTGCACTCCCTGGCCACAGCAGAGGGCTGGCCTGGAAGAGGGGCAACCGGGACAGAATCCGGCGCCCCGACCGGGACTAGAACCCGGTGTGCCGGCGCCGCTAGACGGAGGATTAGCCTAGTGAGCCGTGGCGCCGGCCGGACTGGTCTACTTTTAGGTAAGTTATGGTGATTAGGCTCTCATGCGTGTGAAGACTGAATGCACACACATGTCACTCTCAAATATAAAATCACAAGCAACCAGAATACCTGAATCAAAAAGACAAATAAGGAGCAGGCGCTGTGGCGCAGCGGGTTAATGCCCTGGCCTGAAGCGCTGGCATCCCTTCTCTCTCTCTCTCTCTCTCTCTCTCTCTCTCTCTCTCTCTCTATTTCTCTCTGCCTCTCCTCCTCTCTTTGTAACTCTGACTTTCAAATAAATTAATAAATCTTAAAAAAAAAAGATACTCAGTTATTACTAACCTAGGTGGATATCCCAAGTTCAGGCCCTCCAAGGGAAATACCTTGGGAAATCTGTGGGACAAAGCCAGTTCAACACATCTTGCCATAGTCACTTTGTAGCCAGGACCCCAAACCACAAAAGCAGCATTTCTACCATAGGGTAAATCTCATTTCTCTTCTACTCTGACACAGGGCCCGCGGTGAGTGGATGACACATCATAATCAAGGACTTTTTAAGCTGTGCAATCTTGACTGCCTTTTATTTCTAGGATATAACCCATATACACTTCAAAATAAAAACTTTGACATACATGCAGAAATACAAAAGTGGCCAAGTCATTTGGACCATCTCACTACAGAGTAGTCAGAACCTGATCTAACTAAACAAACAAACAAACAAAAAAACAAAACTTGTTTGGAAAAAAACATCCTAACATTCGTTTTTTTTTTTTAACCTTTTATGACCCTGTTTACCTCAAATCAGAAATCCTGGTCATCTACATACCTGAAATACAAATTTAAGTTCAGAGCAATTGCAGAATTGGAAGAGCTGACAATCACTACAACATCTAGGTCTTGAGACACTTTCAGTGAAGTAAAGGAACAAATCGTGGCTGGCTCTTGGTGCTGCTCATTACCCGTATCTTCTTGGTGAAGCGTTAAATCCACCTGAGCTACCTGTGTACCATCGGCTGTGTCAAAAATGTCTGAGTCAGAGTTAAAGAAAATGTCAGTTTGGAAGCATGCCTAATCCAGATGGGATACAGTTGTAAACATCACTGCTCTAATCTCACAGGTGTACTAACAGAAAGAAGACAGGCCACTAAGGCAGCCCTCATCACAGCAACCAGATGACTAACAGGTCAGTGGCACAATCAACAATCTGATATGGAACTCTCACACTGTACCAGGCCCTAGGACACTGCTAATATTTTCCATTAGTGTTCTACCACAGTGCTATGCAAGAGATTGAGTGAACCCAATTTTAATATACTTTACTCAATATGTTCCAATTATTTCAACATGTAATCAATATTACAAATTGAAGCATACTATATTCTTTGACTCATAATTGTTCAAAATCTGGCAATTTACACTTACAGAATACCTCAATTCAGATACTAAGGTTTCACTGGAACATTTGATCTGAATTTAGACTTTGTAAAATTTAAAGCTGAAAATCTGAAATAAATAATGTTCCAGGGGCTGCCATTGTGGCACAGTGGGTTAAACTGCTGCTCTGGACACAGACAACAGCATCCCACATGAGCACTGGTTTGAGTCCTAGCTGCTCACTTCCGATCCAGCTCCCTGCTAATGTGCTTGGGAAAGCAGCAGAAGATGGCTCAAGTACTTGGGTCCCTGCCACCCATGTGGGAGACCTGAATGTAGTTCCTGGCTCCTGGCTTCACTTTGCGTCAGCCTGGGACCAGTGCAGCTATTCACGGAGTGAACAAATAAATGGAAGTAAATGTTTTTCTCTCTCTCCCTCTGTCATCCAAATAAAAAAATAAATCTTTGAAAAAAATCATGTTGTTCAAAACATAAAGGTTCTTTAATAACTGAGTATCAGCTTTGAAATTTGAAGTAATTAAAGAATTCACTTGCCAAGTCTCGCTAGCCAGTTTCCAGTACTCAACAGCCAGATATGCTTAGTGCATGTTGTATAGGGCAGCACATCTTCATAATCTGGCAACAAAAAATTAATCCAGTATTTTATGACTTTTTTTTTTACAAAAATGAAGTATCTAATATAGGAAAACCATTCTTTTACCTCAGAAATCAGAGTACCAAAATCATAGAAGGGATCATTTTCAAATCTTCAAAGTAATTTTGTTGAAGGCCTACATGCTGGAGACAAAGAATTCAATATTTTCCAAAAGCAAATTAACAATGGTTAAGCATTCTATATACTAATACGATGGAATCATTAGAGATAAGAAGTGGATTACATTCCTACATGAAATAGACACCTAAATCCTTCTTGGAACAAGCACACAGATGTCCAAGAAGCATATTTTTTAATAAACAGGTAACCCAGAACACACAGTTTTAAAAGAACACAAGTATAGATGACTGAAGAATATGATTACACTGGAAAATATCCAAATAGAATTGAAAGTGATATAGCTGAATATTTTACATTCATGAGGATTTTTCTCTGCAAGTTTTACTGAGAAACTAAGTATTCTTGTATACTGCAGCCCCTAAAACGAAAAGCCTAAACAGGCTCATCTGTCTACTTAGTCTGCTGCCCTTCCTATCTACTGACATCTTTACTGCCAAGGATACAGATCCAGCCTCCACTACTCAAAACAAATAGAACTCCTCTGCAGCTCTGCACGTCAACAATCGCATCCACTGTCTGTGCAGGCAAGGGTAGTGTGAAGCAGCCGAGCACGCTAACCTTGTCACCTCTTTCAGGAAACACAATGTGTAGGATGAGATACTTGTTGATGAACAATAACGATGTGTTACTGCGAAATGATAGAATTTGCAAAGACAATAAGGAAATACCTACAAAACAAAACAGAGTGTTATTTCAAATGCTTTGATCACAGTTGCACAACAGGTAAATATGATTTTATAAATACAAACAGGTAAACCAAAACAGAAGCCATATTTAGTCCCAACTTAGGCAGTTACTGCTCATTCTCACCTAGGCAGTTTGTCAAGGGGAGTAGGTTAAGAGAATGAATAAAGATGGTCCACTATGTCTGCAGCACAGAATAAAGACGATTCAAAATACCAACTTACCCACGGGATTGCACAAGAACACTTTTTTTTTTTTTTTTTAAGAAAAAGAACCTTATAAACAAAGGTAGAGAACATGTTATTGCCTTAAAAATAGGACTGAAGACTTTGAGTTCTCCTTGCAGCCATCAAAACCAGACTAGTAAACAGCTCTGTAGTCAGACTGGATCCACTATCCAATAGCAATGTGTGCCACAAAACAAGTCACATACATGATCTTAAATTTTCTAGTAGCCACTATGAAAGGAAACAGGGAAATCAATTCTAACATTTAGCTTATGGTATCTTAATTGACAGTAGCCACATTTCAAGTGTTAAAATGTGGCAGCTGGTTACAGTAATGGACAATGTGGACCTCCTGTTCTGATGTTACTTCTGAGAATGTTTCATGAAGTATATAGTTACATGGTAATGACCCAAGTCTAAACATGCTTAAGGACCACCCGTAGATACTTACTGATACCTTGATCTTCAATGAGCTTTTGCAGTTTATCCCCACTATAGCTATAAACAACAGCTGTATCACATCTTCCATCTTTCAAATTAAATTCATAGACAAACAGTTCATGATTTTTACTAAGAGCAAGCAGTTTGGGCTTGTCTGTTGGTGTGCTGCTGTTATGACAATCCTCCCAAACAGACCTAAGGAAAAAAATTCGAATTATACGAGTACTCCGCATCCACAACATTTACCCACAACGGTGAGTGTGCAAGGGCACAACTAACAGAGTAGTTCACCTGGTAGCCTTAATCCTAACTCCAACTTCAGGGAATGTAAATTGTTCTAGGACTTCCTTCCTCATTTCTACTTCTGCTTCTTCACCCCAAACAGAATCATGTAGGAGTGGGTGGTAAAAGGGGGGTGGGAGAGCACAGATCAAGAAATGACGGGCCGGCGCCGTGGCTCAATAGGCTAATCCTCCACCTTGCGGTGCCGGCACACCGGGTTCTAGTCCCGGTTGGGGCGCCGGATTCTGTCCCGGTTGCCCCTCTTCCAGGCCAGCTCTCTGCTATGGCCAGGGAGTGCAGTGGAGGATGGCCCAGGTGCTTGGGCCCTGCACCCCATGGGAGACCAGGAAAAGCACCTGGATCCTGGCTCCTGCCATCGGATCAGCGCGGTGTGCCGGCTGCAGCGGCGGCCATTGGAGGGTGAACCAACGGCAAAGGAAGACCTTTCTCTCTCTGTCTCTCTCTCTCACTGTCCACTCTGCCTGTCAAAAATAAAAAAAAAAGAAAAGAAATGACGGCTTCTTTTATTCACTCATTTACCCAGAATCACTTTCCTTTATTTTTTCATCTTAAATCCTGACTGATGACTTTAAAAAAACTGTCATAATCAAGGCTAAGTATCAACGAATATATTACGTATTATCTATATGAGGTAGTGCTCACAATTAAAATTGGCTTCTGTTGACTTAAATGTTTTCAAAAATCTGCAAGAAGTGATTAATTCTATCTACGGACTTTGAAGGCCCCAAAATCGTTTACTGTAAAGTAACTGTCCAGTAGAACTTTGTGATGATGGAGGTGTTTTCTATCAGTGCTGCCCAAGGCAGACGCCAAAAGCCACAGGTGGCTGAGCATTTGCAATGTGCGTAATGAGGAACTGAATTTTTCTTTTTAAATTTTAACAGCAACACGTAGCTAATCACTGCCATATTGCACTGCTCAGTATAGAATTCTTGAAGCAGTACAATGTCAAAATATAAATACTGGCTAGAAGGATGGAAGAAAACTAATGATGCTACACTTCAAGTATGAATTTTACATTTTAAAAATAAAAGGGCTCATATCTGAAAACAATGGAAGAGATGATAGGATGCTGATAAAGTTTCAGCTTTTAAAAATCTTCCTTCTTCTACAGAACTCTTATATCACCCAAAATGGACTATTATGTCCTGGTTTAAGGAAAATAACACCTCACACTTCTGTCTTTACATACCTTTGATTTTTCATTAACCAATTCCTGGCTATGTGCTATATTGAAAACCTGGAAAACCACCCAAACGCCAACTACAGACAAGGCGAAATTAACATACTTAAAATATTGTGCCACTAAAGTCATTAGCATGTGCAATACACTACCACAGGGACAGAATTTTCAATCAAGATCTATAATGCATGATAACTTCAATGTAGAAATGACTATATACTTTGAACAAAAGTAGGAAGTTCTAAGTACTACAAATTTGTCCTTTATCATAAAGTATTTTAAAGTCAAATGAAAGTCCTCATCACCATCCTAAGTTGGGTCATCTTCTTTTGGGTTCTCAAAGACCCAGAGTTCTTTTCTCCACCCCATTCCTTTGTTTACAGAATGGCATTCATCAGTACTAACTACTGTTGATTAAACTAACTTCTCCTAGAGAGATGCCTTACCCTAGCAACTAGAAATCAACAATAGGGATGACACATGCAGAAAAAGTTAAAGCATTCACACGTTTAACAACTTAATCTCAAACTCAGACTCCAGTGCGGTGCTACCTGGAGAACCTAAAGTGAGTAAAGCACTTCTTGGCGACTTCCAAGTTCTAAAGGGTAGATCGTTTCTAAAATAGTTCAAAAAAAAAAAAAAAAAAAAAAGCCCAAACACTTAGAGGGCACTCCCCAAATATGATTTCAACTGTTAACTCTTGGACCGGGAGCTACAGAGCCAGAATACGCGTTATTATGCTTCTGCCTTCTCAAATCACGTGAGCCTCACACTTAAGAACTGTCTTTTTCAGACTTTTTGGCGCAGTTCATAGCTCACAGGTACAAAAGTATCTGTCGAATGATTAACTCGATGTGCAAATTGGATTGTCCTTGAAAGAAAAAAAAAACACAAAAATACCTATGTGTGAAAGAAAAGCTATCAATGATTGAGACGATTCCCAGCTGGCACTGATAACGACCCAATTGAAGGGAAATAAGCATGGGACTCAGTACTGTGACACCTGCGTGGAATGAATGACACCACCCGCTACCCCCACCCCGCGCGCCTAGGCTAGGCTCCGTCCCGGGGTCGCGGCAGGTAGCAGATGGCACCAGGCAGCAGGCGTCGGGCAATGCACCAAGGGAAGCCGGTGAAAAGGCTCGACAGTGAAGAGGGGTCGACTGGGAGGCGTTTCCTATGGCAGTCATTCCTCTCCCCGCAGTCCCCAGCCAGGAGGAGGGTAGGAGGTGACACCTGCAGGAGCGACCATTCGGGCGAAAGCTCCGGACTCCCACCCGCAACGCCAGTTCTCCTGCAGCACTTACTGGTGGAAAGGACCCTCCAGGCAGCAGCCACCCCCGCCCCGGCCGCCCGGGGCCAAGGAAAGTATTTGAAGGCTGCCCGCATCCGTCAGGCTCGCCAGAGCCTCCTGCCGTCCGTGCAGCTGCGCCCGGGATCCCAGCCGCCGGGTCGCCTCGGCCGGGACCGGCACCAACAGCATGGGCAGAACCGGTTCCATAGTCTCGGACCCGCAGCTCAAGCCGGCGCCATCCGCACTTCCGGGAACCTGCTTCCCCGACATTTTGGCTTTCCCGTTCCTTCCCGTCACGTGCGCCTGACCGTCCCGGAACCTGCGCTGTGGGCATGCGCAGTGTACCGAGCGGCTCTAGCTCCCCGTTAACGCTATTGGCAAGACGCAACTAGGCTGACTCCGCCACGGTGCTTCGTTTGCTACCCCTGCACCTAATTCTCTGAATTAACGAACTACTTAGGGCCTGGCGTTCCAACTGTTCTCCGTGGCTTTTCTTTATGTCTGCTAAATCTACCTGGCTACCTCCTAGTCCATTGGAGCCCGCTTTCTGCCTCTGCTTGTCTTTGCGTGGTTGGTTGCTGTGTGGTCCAGTGGACCAAGTCTTACAGACCAGGTTCACAGAGGGTATTGGCTTGAGTGTTGACGTCAACTCATTCAAACAGGCAGAGACACAGGGAGAGTAAGGAATGGTGATGGTGGAAATCCTGTCACTTTGTCCTCTCAGGGATATGTGGTCCATGGTCATAAGCAGTAGACCAAAGAAGCAGATTCTGAATGGCTTTGTCAAAAAAGGAAACAAAGCATTTCCTATTCCGGGGGAGCTGTTTACACCCAGTCCTCTTAGCATGGGCTATTTCCTGTTTATAAAAATTGACATTGAAGCCAGTTTCAATGTTACACTCCTTTAGAACATTCTTAGAGCATTTCAAGATGGTCTTCATTATAGCTCCTGCCTTACAAACAAGTTAACACATCGTTCTGTTATTTCTTTAATTACACATTGTTATGCCTTTTTTAGGCATGTTATATAGGTTTTTGAAGAAAGGATATGAATAGGTTTTGGGGAAGGACCTCCACATACTAAAGGCCTAAGAAATGTCTTTGGAGTTTCTGGATCCCTGTAGACCTAGCTCATACAGCTACCGCCTCATGATTGAGCTTTCCACGTCTGCATATTCCAGAACTGATCAGTAGATCCAGGCAAGCCTGTGAAGAGAACAAATGTCAACTGCCAGCAATTCCATTCTACAGGTATTGATCAATAATACATGCCAGTTTCTAGTCAATGACCTCATAGTATTCATGTTGCTATGAGGCTTGGAAAGTGAAATTTAGGGGCAGACATTTGGCATGACACTGCATCCCCTATTACAGTGCCAAGGTTCAAGTCCAAGATCCACTTCTGATTGCAGCTTCCTGCTAATGCTCACCCTGGGAGGCAGAAGGTTGGATCCCTACCACTCACATGAGGAATCCAGATTGTGTTCTGGGCTCCTGGCTTTGGCCTGGCCTAGGACCTGTTATAGACATTTGGAAAATAAACCAGCAACTGGTATGCCCATCTACCTCAGCATCTTTGCTTTTAAAGTAAAAAAAAAAACTTTGAAGTTTATTTTGGCATAGGATTTTGAAATTCTTGAGTATTTTTCACACTAAGCATTTTAATTTTTTGATGACCCCTTGTAACTGTAAGTAGTGGTCTCTCAGGTGTTTCTTAAATTCTTGCCTCCAACTAGCTTAGTGCTGCGAAGTACCTTGAAATAAAAGATTTGGCTGAAGGAACAGGGCACAGGATTCTAACTTGGCCAGACTTTTGACCTGGAGTAAATGCCAGCATGCCCAGTACTACTTTTGAACCACATTATCCTCCATGTTGATAGTTTGAAATAGAATAGGGAGGCAAGTGACAGAACCTAGATTGGGCTTAACATGGGTCTGGAATCTCTTTTCTGCCCTCACTTACTCCATCCTGGCTTCTAGCTGCTGAACCAATTGTTTGTCCACGTGGTGACAAAACAGGGGAAGTAGGTTGCTGGGGAAGGCTAGTGGTTCTGCCAGAGAGGCTGTAGGCATTCGGGCTATCTCCCAGGCAATCAGAACCACCATGTCTGTCCTGGAAGGCAGAGAAGCAATTTATCATTTATGTAGGAAACAGACTGGGGTGGGGGGGCAAGACTCACTATCCATTTACCACCATTAACACTACCCCCTCACCCCAGTTAACACTTAAGTACTATTTGTACATTTGGTATGGGCCAAGAAATGCTTGATGATTTACAATGGTTTATTTAATCTTAGGAAATCTAGACCTTAATACCATCATCCCTAGTTACACATATGGCAACGACTAAGAAGTGATATAACTGGCCCCCACAGTTACATTGCCATCAAGTGACAGAATTCAAATCTAAGTGTTTGACTCCAAATTACATTGCAATGCCTCCCACGAGAAACCAAGATTCTAGGACTGTAAAGAAAGAGGTGAAGAGAAAGAAATAGAAAAAGCAAAGACAGAGGCATATGTACAAAACATCTATTGCTCTTATTTCTCCTCTTGCTGCCCAGCCTCCTCCACCGTACTTGAATATACTACTCAGGTAATAATCCCATTTGGCTCAGCCTACACATCCCAGGAGTACTGAAATAAACAAGGCCTTTATGATCTTACCAACTTGTGTGGTCACTGTTGGGTTCCTCTAGAGTAGAATCCAGGGATACCAGCTGCTCCCCATGACTCAGCAGAGCATAGAGTAAAGATATTCCAAACTGCAAGTGACATAGGAGGTCACCAGTGCTTCCTTGGCTCTATCTTTCTGGCTGATGGTCAGGGTCACACTGACAGATGGAATCCAAGGCCCCCGGGACAGGTGAGGCTCTACCCTGGCTGGCTGAAGGGCTCTCCAACGCCCTTCCAAAGCAGTCACTGCTCTGAACTTTTCCTTGACCATGAGAGCAGATTAAACGCACATTCCTAGGTTCCAGCCCCAGTCAATAGCTGAAGAATGGATTCAAGAAGTGGGGTCCAATTGGCCCCAGTTGAAGAAGCACTTCTTTAACTTCAAGTACCCAAGAGAATCCACTGGCTAGTCAAAGACCATCTTAGTACTTTCACACTGGAGTCTCATCCTTTAAACTTGCTATCTGGTGTTCACTATATAGCTCATATTACTAAGCATTACATACAGGAGCATGGGATTTATGGACACGCAGATGGGGGCTATGGCTCCAGGTTTTTCACTACAAGGGACACTCCCAAGCTTGGAAACATCTGCTCCAGATGCTCATGCCAGCAGCAGCAGGGAGCCTGTCAGAAAGGCAGCTGCACAGGCCTCAGCCCAACCTCTCGCTTCAATCTCTGGAGCTGAGATCAAGGAACCTGTGTCGAACAAGCGCTTCCAGGTGAGCCCTGGCTCACTAGAAGCTGACAAGCACTGCAAAGCATGAGACTTGTAGAGGGACTCGAACATTCTCGCATATTCCTTCCCAGTGACCGATCTGTGCAAAGAAAACAGCCTCCCAGCAGTGTTACCTGATTCTGAAGCAGCATAGCGAGTGGTCGCTCCGAGGAGCCGGGTGGTAGCAACAGAAGTCCCTGAAGTCCTCGGAGGAGTTCATGGAAGGTTAAGTGACTGATACATTTGCCCAGAGGTTTGAATAGCATGTGTAGGGCCTGCAAGAAGGTCAGTAAGCACCTCTCTCCAAGTCCACTACAGCTTCACCTCCTCCTACCCTGCCTCCGTCCCCTTCCCTCAATAACCCGCCTTTGGCAGCGTCTCGGTCAGGTTCCTTGCCAGGGCCTATCACTGAGGACTATCCCAGAATCCCGCAGCACCCACTTGTCCTACAGTGCCCTCCTGGGAAGAGCAGATAAGGGATTCTGGCACTGTAGTGCTGGGTTAAGCAGCTACTTGCAACACCAACATCTCTTATCAGACTGCTGGTTCAAGTCCCAGCTTCTCCGATTCTGATCCAGCTCCCTGCTAATGCTCCTGGAAAAGCAGGGAGAAGATTGTCCAAGTGCTCAGGCCCCTGTCACCTATGTGGTAGCCCAGGATGGATCTGCAGCTTCTGGCTTTGGCCTGGCCTGTTGCAGTCATTTTGGGAGTGGACCAGCAGATAGAAGCTCTCTCCCTTTAGCGCTCTGCCTTTCAAATATTAAACAAAAATAGGTATGGGGCTCAGTGCTCACCAGGGAGCCCTTATCTTCTCTCAGCCACAGCACACGTGTGTCACACAACCTTGTCTGTTCATTGTACCTGAAAGTGATCCTCTGTACTTACAGTAGCTTGTCCTGTATCTTCCTTACCTGAGGGCTGCCCCCTCACTGCCCAGCATGGCTGCTCGTCTTTCTGGGCAGTGGGGAATGAAGGGGAGGCAACATTCCTAACCCATCCAGGAGGCCATCCTCTTGACCCAGTGCCACGGTACCTGGTCAGTCACATCCCTCCGGACCAGGATGGGCAGGTGGCGGGTGATAGCCAGAAGAAGGCTGACAGCCCGATCCTGGGGCAGGAAGGGCAGCAGCCGGGCCACCAGGGCTTTCCCCTTCCTCACGGAGAGCACCTGCAGGATGCTATCTGCTGCCTCCCTGCGAGGGAGAGAGCAGAGCGTTTTCTGCACGCAAAGAGGGCTGCCTTCCAGGAAGGGGATGCGGGGAGGCAGGAGGAGCAAAGCCAATGTCTTCGCTGATCCTCCCATACTCACTCCAGGTTGTTCTGCTCCTGGGTCTTTAGCGCCTGGAAGAGCTTCTCAACCTGGTTGCTGTGCTGCTCAGAGTGGCAGGGCTGTGAGGACCCTTCCTTCCGGCCCTCCTCGATCTCCAGTAACTGCAGGAACATCTTGGAATTTGCAGATGGGAAAAGGGGGAAGAGAGCTGCATGTGCACAATATCTCTTTCTTCAGGGTAACTCAAGAACTCACTCCCAAGGAGCTGACATCTCACCTTCTCAATCCGGTGCAATAGGCGAAGCCTTTGACTGCTTGCAGCTCCAGTATCCTGGGAGAAAATAGCTCCTTGTCCATCAGTCATGTCACAGCATTGGCCAAGGCCTCAAGCTAGTTAGGAATCAAGCTGGAAAGGCTAGACAAAGCCCCATCTCACAGCTTCCTCGCTTTAAGGTCATAGTCTGAACTCAAACGTGACAGTGTTTTGAGGAGAGAGAAAAACAGAACCCTAGGGAGGTAATGCCCCTACCTGCTCTTGAGTTCCATGGGGTACAGCATCAATAGCTCGGCGAGGGCTAAAACACGTCGACACAGCTACTTGGCCCAGAGAACCCTCAATTCGAACCACTGCATGAAAGGGGTCAGAAGAGGCACGTTCTGCCCCCCTTCCCACCCTCTGCACTCAGCTGTCTATCCCAGGCCAGCAGCTCAGCCCAGGTCCTACCTGACTCATAAACCTCTGCCTTCTGTATGTAAGGCGTTTCCAGCTTGAGCGACTCAACCCTGTTCCTCTGTCCAAGTAGCTCTTCGTCTGCCTGCTTCTTCTCTAGTTTCCGATAATATTCCTGGGAGTTCATAAAATGGGAAAACTTCATGTTCATCTTCTGAACTTGGGAGTCTAAGATTCTCAAGTACAAACTCTTAAAATATCCTTGCCTACAGCACATTTCAGAAATTACCCTATCACCTTGGACCCTCTTACCAGTTATCCTTAAGGGCCTGAAACTCCATGTCACCTGCCTTGGGATTCTCAAACCAGATAATTCAAGAGCCGACAACCACCACCAGATATAACAGGCTCGAGAGTGAAGCACTAAGTTGTCCCACTTTCTGCAACCTTCCTACATTGGCTGTGTCTGTGTACACACACAGTACACACCTATACTCTATTTTAACCCTCATGCTCCCACCTGTGCTTTCTCAAACCTGTTCTCATGACACCAAGGCTATCAGCAGCTTTAGGCACAGAAGTAGTTCTAATAAATAAATCCACTTCTGTGGATTTATTCGGGAGTTCTAACATCCTTTTAAAACAAGTTGAGAGAAATCCTGAACTAATACAGCCACTGACTACAGGTCAAGACTTGAATGCAATGCCTTCATTTAGAAGCCATGTCAAGCAGGCCACAGCGTGAAAGCTATTTCACGTCCAGTGATCCTGGCAGAAGTGCGGGGGTGGGGGAGTGCGGCAGCATTTTGAGGTGTTGTGGAAACAACGAAATTAGTGTTTCCACAGGTGGGGATATTAGCAGGGAGCTCATGAGAATGAATCACAGCCTGGACAAAACCAAAACCTGTAGCCCAAGACTTGCTCCATAAATAAAGGAGTAGGAAGCTGAGGGAAAAAGTCAAAATGTGTGCCAGCACTTGCTCAAATTGATTCTCACTATGTATAAAATCTTCATCATCAGATTATAAAAGTCAAAGGGAAGGGCTGAGTTCTGGCATAGTGAGTTAAGCTGCTGCTCCAAAGCCTGTATCCCACGAGTACCAGTTTGAGTCCCAGATGCTCCATCTCTGATCCAGCCCCCTGCTAATGCACCTGGGACGGGAGAGGAAGGTGGCCCAGGAACTTGGATCCCTGCCACCCATGTGAGACACCTGGAGTTCCAGGCTCCTGGCTTCACTGCAGCCATCTGGAGAGTGACCCAGCAGGTGGAAGATCTTTATCTTTCCCTGTCACTGCACGCTTCAAACACATAAAATTTGTCTTTTCCTAAAGTCAAAGGTCGACAAATATTTTAACACATTTCTAGGATCTACCAAAGTGTACAATTGTGACAAAGTCCCTGTTTCCAGGGTGTATAGGGAAAACTCATTAAAAGGTGGCGATAGAACCTGAGCATGTTTATGGAGTTTGGCGCAACCCCACCTGGCTGATGGGTCTAATAGAAGGGCTCAAGTTTGGGATGCCGACTAGAACCACGGCATCTGTGGTGATCGTCTCAGCCACCTGTCACACAGCTGCTCTGAGTTGGAGAGGCGGGGAGAGGGCCTGTGGGGGCAGAGCTTGGCATCTCGGGCTCACCTGGTAGTAATAGTCATCCAGGCGGGGGTTCTCAGTCTGCAGCTGAACCATCTGCACTTTTATCACCCAGTCCTTCTCTTTTCGGGTCATGAGGTTAGCATAGGGGTCTGGCTGCTGAGACCAGGGCTTCTTTGCTGGGGGACTTGAAGCAGGAGCAATGTCCCTTTAGGCTCTCCCACTCCCCCCTCAACTTCCCTGGAGTACAGAGTAGGCGGTGGAGCTCTGGGAAGGATGGGAGCGTGCAGAGGTGGGTGGGGGTCCCAGGCCCCCCCCCCCGACTGTACAGGGGTTGGAGGGAACAGCCAGCATGCCGACGGCTCCTCTCAAACCCGCTCCCTCCTCCAGGCTTCACCTTGGTGTTCGACTCTGCTGCTGCTCCAAGATCCGTCGGTGCTGAGGGTGGAGCTGGGTCAGATGACTGTGAAGACTGAAAAATAAGTTGGGGCTGGTGGAAGGAAGTGCTCCACTCCCCTACCTCTTCGCCCGGGGAAGCTCCAGTGGGTATCTAAGGAATACTCACACCTGTGCCTATACCACCCCCAAAATCATCATGCAAACACCACAGGTCCAGCCCAGCAGGGCTCACGTTGCCCCTAAGATGTGTTTTCCTGAGGTCTGGCTGCAGGACTCTTGGCCTGGCTACTCAGAGTTCTGAGTCTTAGTGCCTCATGCTATCTGACCTCAAATACATTTCTCTCCTGCAGCTACATTTCCTTATCCACGAGGGAGAAGGACTGGACTGTTCATCTGACTTCTATTACTAAATAGATTTTTCTGTGGCTACTGGCAGAGGGCCACCCCCGCCCCCAGACCTCTCATCTGGAACTCAGTATGCCTTGTGCTAGACCCCGGGACCCCAAACCAGTACCTGGATCTGGGGGGACAAGAGGTCAGCGGGCCACAGAGGAGAACTGGGTCTGGCGTGGCCAGTCGAGGTCCAAAATGTCGTGCTGACGGGCTGGCACTGGGAAGTGCAGGCTGCAAAGGGATTGGCAACAGGTGACCCAGGGGCAGAGGAGCCGGGAGGTGCGAGAAGAGCCGTCTCCACCAAGAGAAAGCTGCTCTGGCTGCCAAGACCCAGTTCCTTTGCTGCTTCTGTGTTCTCAGCTGCCTTTCCCTGCAAGAACTTCGCACAACATTTTGCCAAGACAGCTGTGAGGTTCTCAGACAGTGGTCCTGCTTGTTACCTCCTAGCAAGCATTTCTTCAGTCCCTGACAAGGTCAGCGGCGGGTGCCTCTTCCTACTTCCTGGGAAGCCAGGCCTCTCGCTCCCCTCTGAAGCGGTCCCCTCTGAGGCTTGTGTGTCTTCAGCCAATAGGGCAGTGCTCATGTGTTTTCCTGGTTCTGGGGTTCTTCTACCCCAAGCTACGTTCCAACATGCAGTTAATTGAAGGGCACGGCATCTTTCCAGAGCTAAGCTCATGCTGTTCATCTGTGAAATATTTTCTAAGGTGGGAGTAGGGCTCTCCATTTTTTTTCATGGGGAAAAGTCACTCATCGCCACATTATTTAGTCCACCCATGCCCCTGGCTAGGTGACACCACCTGTCACTTTCTAACCTTCTCTACATGTTGAAATGACACCCACTTTCCATGCTGTCTCCAGAGCAGGGTCAAGGGCAGACTGACCATCAGGGAAACGAGGGACTCGCAGCACGCTCAGCGATGGGTTCCTCCCCAGTGCCCAGATACCCTCTCCGGGAATGGGGGTGGCAGCAGACTCACCTGCCCCATCAAGTGCATGCAGGCAGGTGGCAATCCCAGAACACCAGGGGCCTTAACTCCAGGGTAGCTGGGAAGACCTCTCTGGAAGGGGAGAGGGGAAAACCCTGGCATGAGTGGGCCCCTGTGGTAGCTTCTACTTTCACCTGTGTCCGCGAGGATTGGGGGCAGGGGGCGGGCAGCAGGGCCAGCCCTTTCCACCACCGAGGAGAGGAAGACCTGGCTCCTTCACAAAGTTAACTGGGCCAGCTTGTCCTTCCCCCTGGAGGAAGCAAGACTAGGGCCTTAGGAGGAGGTTTAGGGAAGGTCTGTGTTGTGACATAGGAGCCCTTGTTTATCCCCACTGGTTGTCAGAACCCAGGGAAGCAGCCTGCACTGCTGAGACACAGGGGCAAGCAAATTAGACCCCTTGACCACTGGGATCAAGGCCCTGCTAGGACCTGTTTTAGGGTGATGGCCCTAGAAACTAAGTAGGAGACCCAAGGACAAGGGGAGGAGCGAGTCCCCAATTTGGGTTTAAACCTGAAACACATTAAACTAAGATCTAAGACAGGTGTGTCGAAGGGGAATGTTCAGCCCCAGTCTGTGAGCTGCAGACTGCTCAAGGCACCCTCTCACTCCTTCTGCTGCCCTACCTGCGTGTTATGGGCAGCACGGACTGCAGCCAGATCCTCAGGGTCACTCTCTTCCTTCCCATCCTCCTCTGGGCTCCGGGCCAGGTCTGGATCCTCCACCTCCTCGGCCGCCTCCTCCTCTACTTCCTCTTCATTCTCTTCTTCCAGCTGGGAGACAGACACCGGCTCTTCCTCAGGAACCAAGGGTCCACGGGATTGGCCTAGCCCTTGACTTAAGTGTGGGCCTGTGGGGCAGGAAGATGGGAGCTCAGGTGTGCGGAATCTCAGGCAGAGTGACTGCTACCCAGCAGCACTGAGCATTTCCCATGCTGCCTCTGCTCTGTCCCCAGCCTCCCCAGCTCAGGGCGCCCCAATCCACCCCCACCTCCTGCTCCAGCAGAGGGAGCCTGGCAGCCTCAGCTGTCTTCACTCTGCACCTGCCCTCTCCCAACCAGTGGCTTTTTCTGTTGCCTTTTAAATCAAGTTCCAGCTGCCCCGACCCAGTTTTTGCTGTGTGCTAAGTATTTTACATGTTTCTGGTCACTCAGTAGTCATACGAGGCTGCCAAGGCTGTTGTTGGTTTTACTACATTGGTGCGGAAAAGGAGCTCCGGGAGAGCGAGCTCAGTTGCATGGCGTCAACGGCAAGTCCACGAGCTTGGAGTCACACCCAGCGATTCCGGAGGCCCAGGGCCGTGGCTACCGCAGACTCGCAGTCCTCTGCACCCCAGGCCTGTTCACGGAGATGCCATGGCCTGATTGGCCATACCTTCAAGGCATTGCATCTTGGCAGGCTGGTGGGCTTCCTCTGTGGCCATGTCCTCCAGGGAGACAGCATTATCAGCCTCTGGAAGGTAAACCTGAGACAGGGAAGACTCAGGGACACCCTCCTCCCCACTCCGTGAGGAGCGCTTGGCATCCTAACACAGGCATGGTCACCTCCCCACCAGGTGGGCAGAGAATTTTTTGGCCCAAAGTCTCAAGGAGGAAAGCATCTGGGCTCTCAGACCATAGCCCTCACCCTCCCAGCTCCAGGGAGCTGTTCAACAGAGGAACAGACCAAGGGGCCAGGACAGAGTCAGAAGGGAAGCACTTTCCACGTGGAAACCAGCAGCCGCCGTGGGTGCAGTGACGTCTTGTTGTTGACACCCACCGCCTGACTGTTGCTGTTGTCCTTCCTGCTTGGATGAGCCATGGCTGCCTGGGCCAGCGCCTGCCAGCTGCCCCTGACTTTAAGAGTCTCAGCTCCTCCCCTGCTCACCGTTAAAGGGCCAGCGCCCCCCAGTCACGGAGTCTTGGTAGAAGGATGAGAATGTAATGTAATGATAAAGGAAACCCTTAATGAGGGAAGAGGAAGAAGCTGCACTGTTAACCAAGGTTGTGAGTATAGTGTATTGGGACTGATATTTGGCTGCGTATATTTAAAAAGAGGATCCCTCTTGCCCACACCTTTCACAGGAACTCTGTGAGGCTGCATTCCATGTAATCCCTAGGTTTTGCTCCAACATCACTGGACAGGAAATTCCTGGGTGGGTCTTCGAGGAGGCTGTCTTGCCACCAAGTTCTGGGAGCTTCAGGACAGCGCCCTGGCTGCTCCCCCAGCTCCACCTGATGATGCCTGCCTTGCCCCGTGCTGGGCCACAGGAGCTTCAGTCTGCCACCCGGCTCTCACTGATGAGGAACACTACTGAATTCAACAACTGGATATTCCAGATTAAAGAACACTTTTGTACGAGATACACAACAATATTGTATTTTCTTGCTGCTGTGATGGAAGCTCAGGAATAAAAAACCAACAACAACAAAAGCAAGTGCTTCACTACTGTTAGTAGGCAAAACCTAAAACCACCTGAGCCTCATCGAACCCCTGAGTGATCCTGGGTCCTGTGTTCAGCTAACACCTGCATGCCCACATCCTGTGTTCAGCTAACACCTACGTGACTTTGTGGACCTTCTGAACAGAAACGAAAACTAAGATGATTTCTCTACATCCAAATGCAAGTTAGGGCCATAGACAAGGCCACAATTCCTGGTGCCTCTAAAGGGAAATATTTGTTTCCAAAGTTTTGCTGCAGGCCAGAACTCTATGAGGAAAGGAACAAATTTAAATAGATTGAAAGTTACTGACAAACTTCTAAGATCTGAATTGTTTTTTTAGCCTTGCGGGTAATGTTACTCTGCTATTTCTCCTAAGAACTTCCTAATAATCAACTTTGGCATCATTAACAAAAAGCCCAAATGGTGAATTTAGTGTTCCAGAAGTGTTTCATTGGGTTTTCGCAGAGGCCAGGCCTCAGGGAGAAACATTGCTGCGAGCAGTCTTTCATTCCGAAGGGACTCCCTGTATCAGCATGGAAGCAGGTGATCCAGGGCTCATTGTTTTAAGATCACAACCTGCGGTGAGTGTTGGGGCACAGAGTTGAGCAGCCACTTGGGACGCCTCAGCCCATCCTGGAGTGC
The DNA here is from genome assembly GCF_051225735.1 of Oryctolagus cuniculus. Taxonomy (NCBI): domain Eukaryota; kingdom Metazoa; phylum Chordata; class Mammalia; order Lagomorpha; family Leporidae; genus Oryctolagus; species Oryctolagus cuniculus. The sequence continues at coordinate 67,755,598 of NC_142878.1, forward strand.
CTGGGGTCAAGTCCTGCCTCTGTTTCTGATCCAGCTTCTTGCTAATATGCTCGGGAGGCAGCAGATGACGACCTGAGTACTTTAGGGTTTCTGCCACCCACATGGGAGTAGTTCCTGGCTCCTGGCTTCATTGCAGGCTTTGGGGGAGTGGACAGTGGATAAAAGGTAGATCTTCATCTCTCCTTCTCACTCTTGCTCTGCCTTTCAAAAAAAGTGTTTAAGTAAATAAATTTAAAAGAAATTTGAAAAAACATCACAGGCCTGCCTGAAGTTTCACTTGGGAGCTACAGCTTTTGTGAAAGTTCTCTACCCTTGGCTGAAGTCTCAGATGTCTACTGATCTCCTAGGTTTTCTAGCTTTCCTGCCATAGTTAGGCAAAGTTTAAGGCAAGATTGTGGCATGCTTGAGGGACAACAGCAAATAAAACAGATGCTTCCCATGGCTTCTTAGAACTTGCCATAGCATTAGTGTGGACAAGTACACAGGACTGTAGAACCAGATTAAAAATACATTATAAAATGTTTGTTTGCCATATTAAACACCTAAATAAAATAAAACTGCCTTGATTGTATGGGGAGATTTTTTTAAACCATTATTTCAGTTTGTTTAATGGCTATAGATCTACTCTGGTTTTTAATTTATTCTTGAGTCTATTTTATTGTTAGAAACCTAAGAATTTGTCCATTTCTTGTTAAGTTTTCAAATTTGTTCGCATAAAACTGTTCATAGTTTATGAGAATTTTAAAAATCCATGCTGTATCTGTGCCTTGTCTCTTTTTATTCCTATCATTTCTTACTGTCTCCTTTTTGCTCCTTTCTAGAGTTCATCTATTTTATTAATATTTTCAAGAACCATACATTAAGTCAGAGTTTCTTTTTTTTTTTTAATCTTTGTGTGTGTGTATTTTTTTTTAAGATTTTATTTATTTGAGGGGTAGAGTTACAGACAGTGAGAGGGAGAGACAGAGAGAAAGGTCTTCCTTCTGTTGGTTCATTCCCCAAATGGCTGTGATGGCTGGAGCTGCGCCAATCTGAAGCTGGGAGCAGGTGCTTCTTTCCGGTCTCCCACGCGGGTGCAGGGGCTCAAGGACTTGGGCCATCTTCTGCTTTCCCAGGCCATAGCAGAGAGCTGGACTGGAAGAGGAGCAGCCAGGACTAGAACCGGTGCCCATATGGGATGCCTACTGTGCCACAGTGCCGGTCCCAAGTCAGAGTTTCTTCAAAAAACAGACTACATTCACATTGGGCAATTTGAGTAGAATTTAATCAGGAGGTAATTTGTAAAGGTGGAGAAGGGATACAGTGAAATCACAAGGATTAGCAGAATACCCTGGGACTAGTAAGAGCTGGATGTTAACACTTCAAGGCAAGGGTAAGGGACAGAGGGGTGAGCAGAACCGGGAGACGGCCCAGGCTGCCTGGCCAGAGAGGGGCACAGCCGTGTCGTGTGTGCTGTGGTGTGGCAGCCCTCCGAACAACAGCCTCTCTCCCTGGAATCTGGGATCTGCTTTCTCCTCGAGGCCCTTGAAGCCTGGCAGCGGAAAAGGCTCTGCACTTTTTCCAGGCCCAGAGTGCTTCGCTGTCCCTTAGCGCTGCTCGTAGTAGGCTAGGCTAAGCCTCTGCCTGTAATGCCGGCACCCCACATCCCACTGAGTCCTAGCTCCTCCACTTCCAATCCAGCTCCCTGCTAGTATACCTGGGAAAGCAGTTGAAGATGGCCTTAGTGCTTGGGCTCCCGCCATCCACATGGGAAACCTGGAAGAAGCTCCTGGCTCCTGGCACAGCCCCAGCCATTGTGACCATTTTGGGACTGAAGCAGAAGATGGAAGATTCTCTCTCTCTCTCCTGTGTCTCTAACTCTGCCTTTCAAATAAATAAATAAACAAATCTTTATAACAAAACAAACAAAAACCCATGTCCCCAAGTCCTCTACACAACTTCTGTCTCTTTACTCTCAGCAGCCAAGCTTCCCTCGATTCTTGGATAAGTGACAATTTTCCAACTTACTGCTAGCGCTCTGCCAACACAGTGTTGAGACAAGTCCCCTAGACTGTGCTCTTGCCACGGGCTGGTTTGCAGAAACTGTTCTGCTTCAGATTTACCAACAGTATGAAAAACAGGAATCAAACCTGGGCTCAGGTCTGGAGAAGGGGCAAGGGTACAGCTCTGAGAAAGAAGAAGCCACTATCTAAAACAGCTACAGGAAATGAGCAAAGACCTCAGAGTTCCCTTAAAAATGAACCAACCAACCCGCTGTGAACTATAGCTGGTATTGGAGAGGGGGGCAGGATTAAAGACCACGGGACATTTTTCCTTTCAACAATCCCGAAGTCCAAGCTTCTCTCTCCACCAACACCTGTTCAATTCCTGGTTATGTGGAAGCCAAACCAAGCACAGAGGTGCTGCCTGGAATGCTGACAGCTTCACACGCCTTAGGAAGTCAGTTGGACAGCTGCCATGTCACGTGTTAGAGACCAAAGCACCCACACCAGAAGACAGGAGGAGGAGGATGTTCTAGATCTCTGAGAAAATTTTGATGAGGCATCAAAGAATGAAGCCAGAACTAAACTAGCTTTGTGATTCCACAGTTGTACAGACACAGTGGATATCACCTGTTACTAGTTCTGCTAAATGAATGTATTTATATATATATAATGCTATTTATTCAGAATTTTGGGGTTATTTTATTTTACGTTTCCTCCCAGAATCTATTCTTTGGTTTAAAATATGAAATATTGGTGAAAAACTTGTGTTTCTGTTGCATTCTTAGTGTATGCATGCATATGGATGCATATGGGTGTGTGTGCATATAGTGGAGAGCAAATTGGATAATGGTTCTACTCATCTTCTTCCTTTCCTCAGAAAATAAATCTTTACACACACACACAAACAAAACAAGTCCCATACCCTCACTTCTATCTAGACACCACCCTGAAATACTTCTTGGTTTAAAAAAAAAGATTTACAGATACCATTATCCGCCATTCCTTAGAACCTATTTTTAGCACCTTTACTAGTGATTTTTCAGCTGTAAGTATAAAAGAAATGATTCGGTCTTTTTTTTTTTTTAAGATTTACTTATTTACTTGAAAGGCAGAGTTACAGAGAGAGAGAGAGACAGAGAGAGACAGAGAGACAGATAGGTCTTCCATTCGCTGGTTTACTCTCTGGTAGCTTTGGAATCCGCAAGGAGAGAAGGCCTACACTTCCGGGAATGGGGAGTCCCTACCTGTACTTCCGGGGAAGAAAAGTCCTTGTCAAGGTCCCCACAGGTGCCTAAAGGTCAACCAATGAGGATCAGACCTGCCTCAACCTTTAACCCCTATGCTCTGTATCTATAAAAGGAGCCCTCCCAACCTCTGACGCGCGACTTCCCCCGTCTCCACTCTGTTGGGACCAGGGAACCTTGCCCGGGAGCGGAATCCCAATAAAAGCTTGTGAATTAATTGATTCATATGCCTGGGAAGATTTGTTACGCACCGGACACCTTGCACTCCCCAGATGGCAGCAATGGCTGGAGCTGTGCCGATCTGAAGCCAGGAGCCAGGAGCTTCTTCCGGGTCTCCCATGTGGGTGCAGGGGCCCAAGGACTTGGGCCATCTTCTACTGCTTTCCCAGGCCATAGCAGAGAGCTGGATTGGAAGTGGAGCAGCCGGGACTCAAATCGGCACCCATATGGGATGCTGGTGCTTCAGGCGGCAGCTTTTCCCACTACGCCACAGCACTAGCCCCGAAAAGTTCTTAATCTGAGAGTCCCCTGAAATTCTGTATGTATTCATGTGTTTTTTTGACTTGAACATTTTTCTGGAGAGACAATCCTTAGCTTCCCTCACATTTTCAAAGAGATCAAAGGTCCTCAGAAGGATAAGTCCTCTACAACCTGGGGTCCCTGGGCAGTCTCATTTACTCACATTTTACTCCCAACTCAGTGCTGATGACTTCCAAGTCCCTTTCTCAGATCAGACCCCTCGAGACGTAAAGCACCTCGGTGGGTTCTCATCCCCTGTCCAGTCTAGAAGGCCTTTTAAGATCTGACCCATGGAAGCAGGTATTCAGCCCAGCAATTACGATTTCTGTGTCCCACATCAGAGTGTTTACATTAAATTTTTGGTTCTGTCTCCTGACTCCAGCTTCCTGCCGATGCAGAACCTGGGAGGCAGTGGCAATGGCTCAATTAACTGTGTTCTGGCCATCCATGTCGGTGACCTGGATCAAGTTCCAAGCTCCTGGATTTGGCCTGGACTCCCCCTAGCCATTGCAGACATTTGGAGAGTGACCTAGTACATGAGAGACTTTCCTCTGTCTGTCTCTATGTAGTTCTCTGCTTCTCAAAAAAAAAAAAAAAAAGTATGTGTGTGATCATGTATATATGTGTATATGTACATGTATATGCATATGTATATAAAACCCTGATTGCCTCTCTCCAGCCTTGTGGTTTGGGATTCAGGAACAGTGAACTGCTTTTAGCTGTGCGGGGAGCCCAGGACTGTGCTGCATCCTCCCTCCTAATCCCTCAGCACCAGCACCTCTCTCCTTGCCCTGGGGGCTTCTCACCCTTGGTCTGGGAGTTATATTCATTTCTTGAATAGGATGGCTCCCTAGCCCAGTTTTTGCTTTTTTTTTTTTTTTTCAATGACACTGGAAGTATATTTTCAGCTCATATCTGATCACAAGCAAAATGCATTTATCAAGGAACAGTGATTTTAATTGGAAGGCGATTCAGGATGCTTTATTGGGTTGCCTTAATGCTAATGTTTCAGTTATTCAATGGGAAAAGCAAATTCACTTCAGGCTTTACTTCCTCCGGGAAGCTGGTTCAGACACCCTCCTCCCTTCCAGGCTACATCAGGCACTCTTCCGCGGTATGCTCAGAGGTCCTACACCTTTTTTCCATTGTACCTGTCACACTTAGTGGTCATTCCGTTTCTGTGTTGGTCACCTCCACTGCAGAGCAGAGACGTGTCAGCCTCCTCTTTGTGCCCACACTTACCACGATCTCTGGAACAGAGCAGGTTCTCAGTAAATGTTCATTGAACTGAACTGAAATGGAAAAATAATGGTGCTTACTTGCAAAAACTTCTTCAGATGCAGTTTCTTTTTTTTTCTTTTTTTAAAATTTACCCCCCCCTCAAAGAAACCATTTATTTAAGGAATACAGACTTCATGCATTTTTTTTTTTTTTTTTGGACAGGTAGAGTGGACAGTGAGAGAGAGAGACAGAGAGAAAGGTCTTCCTTTTCCGTTGGTTCACCCCAAAGTGGCCACTGTGCTGCGGCCGGCGCACTGCTCCGATCTGAAGCCAGGAGCCAGGTGCCTTCTCCTGGTCTCCCATGTGGGTGCAGAGCCCAAGGACCTGAGCCATCCTCCACTGCACTCCCGGGCCATAGCAGAGAGCTGGACTGGAAGAGAAGCAGCAGGGACAGAACCCGGCGCCCTGACCGGGACTAGAACCCGGTGTGCCGGCGCCACGGGCGGAGGATTAGCCTATTGAGCCATGGTGCTCGCCCAGACTTCATGCATTTCATAAGTACAACTTTAGGAATATAGTGATTCTTCCCACCATACCCGCTCTCCCACCCACTCTCCCACCCCTCCTCCTCCTCCCTCTCCCATTCCTAGTCCTATTCTCCATTAAGATCCAAAAGATTTAAAGATTTAAGATTTAAACATTTTTTTAAAAAATCTCAAAGAAAAACAGGTATAAAAACTCTTTTCATTATTTCTAAATTTTTTTAAAAAGATTTATTTGTTTGGGGACCAGTGCTGTGTGGCACAGTGGGTTAAAACCCTGGCCTGTAGCACCAGCATTCCATATAGGCACCTGTTCAAGACCCAGCTGCTCCACTTCCAATCCAGCTCTCTGCTATGGCCTGGGAAAGCAGTATAAGATGGCCAAGTCCTTGGGCCCCTGGACCCGCGTGGGAGACCTGGAAGAAGCTCCTGGTTCCTCACTTCGGATCGGCGCAGGTCCGGCCATTGCAGCCAATTGAGGAGTGAACGAAACATCAGATGGAAGACCTCTCTCTCTCTTTATGCCTCTCCTCTCTCTGTGTAATTCTTTCAAATAAATAAATAAATCTTTTTTTTTTTAAAAAAAAAGAAATTTCTGGGCCGGCGCCACGGCTCACTAGGCTAATCCTCCGCCTGCGGCACCAGCACCCCGGGTTCTAGTCCCGGTCGGGGAGCCGGGTTCTGTCCGTGTTGCTCCCCTTCCAGTCCAGCTCTCTGCTGTGGCCTGGGAGGGCAGTGGAGGATGGCCCAAGTGCTTGGGCCCTGCACCCCATGGGAGACCAGGAGAAGCACCTGGCTCCTGGCTTCAGATTGGCGTGGTGCGCTGGCCACAGCGCACCAGCCGTAGCGGCCATTGTGGGGGTGAACCAACGGAAAAGGAAGACCTTTCTCTCTGTCTCTCTCTCTCTCACACTGTCCACTCTGCCTGTCAAAAAAAAAAAAAATTCCAGCTCCCTTGACTTTCGTGGGACTTTTCCATCTTCCTCCGCACTTTGTTTCATGTTTCCACTCTTTCTGTCCTGACTGAAAAAAAAAAAAAAAAAAAAAGAAAGAAAAGAAAAGAAAAGAAATTTCTGGGTAAGAGAAATTTTAAAAGACAAATTGATATTGCATTTAAGCTCAACGTTCATTTACTTAAATCACCTATGACATCAGGAAAATTCCAAATTTGGGAAAAAGCAGCTATTACTATGGCTTCATTCAATTATCCTAAACTCAAAATATTTCTGTTGTACATGCAAGTTCCATTGAATAGATAGGATTACTTGTACAGACAAAAGTCAACATATTTCAGACTTAGGACAATGCCCAAAAATAAATTGGAAGATATTATTAATGACTACGACTGTGGCAGTTTATCACATGTCTGCTTGTTCTTTCAATGTTATATAGCTTGGAGTGGTAAATTTTACTTTTCTATTTATCTTCAAATAGATGGTTTCACATAAAACGTGAATGGCTGACAACCACCACGATCATGAAATGTTCATGAACCAGCAATGGACTCTATCAAAGTTGCTTCCTTGAATATTTTGGACATAAGCTTCAAAAACTCTAAGCAATATTTGGCTATGACTACACTTATGAATGGAGATTTTATGGCAAAGTTGATTCTTGGCTGTCTTCCGGTTTCGTATCCAATGCATGTGTGACTTAATATAGTCCTTCCTCTTCTTGCTCTGTTCTCCTGTACTATCCAGGATTAATCCAAAGACAGTCCCTTTAAGGAATGGTACCAAATGTCCTGCCTGTCACAGCAGAGTAGGCAGCCACCAACTTCAGCCTCCACTGTGTGAACTCCATCTGCCATGCTCTGTTTAAAAACACCAGTTTTGGGGCCAACACTGTGGTGTAGTGGGTAAAGCCACCGCCACCCTCAGCGTCGGCATCCCATGTGGGTGCCGGTTTGAGTCTCGGCTGCTCCACTGCCAGTCCAGCTCTCTGCTACGGGCTGAGAAAGCAGTGGAAGATGGCCCAAGTCCTTGGGCCCCTGCACCCATGTGGGAGACCTGGAAGGAGTCCCTGGCTCTTGGCTTCAGATTGGCACAGCTCTGGCCATTGCAGCCAGCTGGGGAGTGGACCAGCGGATGGAAGGCTTTTCTCTCTGTCTTTCCCTCTCACTGTCTGCAACTCTACCTCTCAAATAAATAAAATAAAATATAAAAAAATTAAAAAACAAACTGCAGTTTTGGTTTCTGGACATGGAAGATGGAAATCAGTATTCTATTTTATTCTATCTCAAACTTAAAAGTAGATCTCCAGCGAGGCCATCAGGGATCTGGGCTGTAGAAGTAGCTGTCCAGGAGCATTGAGGCAGGCATGGGTGGCAGTGTTGCAGGCCCAGGGCCAGCTCGGTTTTTGTGGACTCACTCGAGCTGGCCGGGAATCCCTAGGCTGCAGCGGCCCCTGTCCTCAGAGCTGGAGGCCAGGTCGCGGGAAGGGAGTGGCCTGCACTCTGCCCAGCCTCTGCCCTTCTGCACTCTCTTCTCCATGCTGTCCCATTTTGCACATTTTCAATCCTACAGGAAAGGTAAAAAGGATCAGAAAATTAATCTCTGTGCATGAACAGGTGATTTTAATTTTTTATCTTTACTCTTACCTGTACTGACTGACATTTTCATAATAGCTGTGGATTCTGAATTAGGATTGCGGTCTTAATCCCCAAGCTCCTAACATGAAATGATCTAAGATGTGAAACTATGTGACTGCCATGAGGATAACATAAGTGGAAAATTCCATACCTGACCTCATATGGCTAAAAAGATGGAATAAAACCACCTTCAGGCTACATAAGCGAGGTAGAGATGAAACAGAAATCATTTTCACATTTAGACTCGCATGCTCCTCCCTCTAGATATCTCACTACGTGAATGACAATATTCCAAACTACTATAAAATACAAACTCTAAAACACTTCTGGTCCCAAGGATTTCAGATAAGGAATACTTGACCTGTAGTTAGAACAAAACAATAAGCCGGCGCCGTGGCTCAATAGGCTAATCCTCCACCTTGCGGCGCCGGCACACCGGGTTCTAGTCCCGGTTGGGGCGCCGGATTCTGTCCCGGTTGCCCCTCTTCCAGGCCAGCTCTCTGCTATGGCCAGGGAGTGCAGTGGAGGATGGCCCAGGTGCTTGGGCCCTGCACCCCATGGGAGACCAGGAAAAAGCACCTGGCTCCTGGCTCCTGCCAGGATCAGCGCGGTGCGCCGGCTGCAGCGGCGGCCATTGGAGGGTGAACCAACGGCAAAAGGAAGACCTTTCTCTCTCTGTCTCTCTCTCTCACTGTCCACTCTGCCTGTCAAAAAAAAAAAAAAAAAAAAAAAAAAAAGAACAAAACAATAAAGCTTTGTGGAAAGGTTTTTAAAAATATCCAATGAAAAATGCTTTAAAAAGGAAAAGCAAGCGGGAAAACCAGCTCTGTTGGCTCCCGGTCTAAAGTTCACCTTCTTTTCTTTGGTACCAAGGTCCTCCGCATGTTCTTCCTTAATGCTTACGGCTGGACTTTGTTGCTCTCCCGATACCATGATCTATTCATAGGCCTATAAAACGGTCCACAGGGGTCAGCGCTATGGCGCAGCAGGTAAAGCTGTCACCTGCATCGCCAGCATCCCATATGAACACCTGTTCCAGTCCCAATGGCTCCACTTCCTATCCTCTCTGCTAACAAGCTTAAGGATGGCTCAAGTCCTCGGACCCCTGCCACCATGTGGAAGACCTGGAAGAAGCTCCTGGCTCCTGGCTTTAGCCTGGCCCAACCCCTGACAGCCATCTGGGGAGTGAACCAGCAGATGGGAGATCTCTCTCTCGGTCTCTCCCTCTCTCTCTGTAACTTTGACTTTCAAATAAATAAATAAATCTTAAAAAAAAAAAAAAAACCCAGTCTATGAGCTTCTCATGGGATTAACTTTCTCCAGTGCCAGGCTCTTGCCCAGAGACTAGCAGGTGCTCAGTAAACAACTGTTGAGTGCTTGATTGCGGTGAGCACTGAGACCAGATGGATAGGTTGCAGGCAGATGATAGCAGTTTTTAGGCCAGGTTAAGAAGGAAGCCAAAGCCTTGGAACACCTTTGTCCTGGGGGCTAGAGGACCCCTCTTGTTACTCTCAATTCCTTTTTAACCCTGACAACAGCAGGTATAGTAACAGTAGTCTGGCCAGTTTGGAGTGTGGTATCTGTGAAATAGAGCAGAAGTGGCAGTGCCGGCAGGACTCAGCCTGCCATCCTCACAAGGTGTGCTGGGCCCACAACACTGGGGCTGGCCTGGCTCAACTGGGGGCAGTGATGGGTCAGGGGGATTGGAGCTTCTGACTAAGCCAGGCTTCAGCAAAATCCCTCCCACCCTTCACCTGCAGCTCTATAGGCCATGATCCTCTGTCCCTCACCTGAGTGTATTCAACATGTTCTTTGAGCTAAAAGGTAAACTTGACTTTGGACAGGCAAATATTTATCCTGAACTAGGCTCCAATTGTTTGTGTTTTCCCAATGGTCATATACTCATGTTTTGGCTTGAAAATAAGAATCAACATCCTTCCCAAACTGTGGTTATTATTAAGAGATTTGGGAGAAATCAGGATTTCATACTCCTGTGCTGCTGATTTTTTTTTTTTACATAAAGTACATATGATTTCCCCAGTAAAAACTAATTGGCAATTGATAGCATACGTTGCTTACACACAAGCCTATGAGGCAGACAGCTTCCTGGCCAATTGGATACTTCAACTCTCTTAACTTTTGTTTTCCTATTTATTCATCCTCAAGTAGGGCAGAGTAGTGCATATCTTATATGGATTTTGTGAGGTTTTCTCCCTCCGTTGGATGGTGTCTGATTTAGTAGCTGTCAGTTAAAAACAGAAATCTCCCTTTTGGGGTTGTACTTGAAGCTCTGGCCTATGGCCTGTTATGCAACAGCTCTCAAATCTAAGGAGCAAATCAGCATGAACACCTTAGGGGTGCTCACACAGTAACTCCAGGCCAGCATAGTCTGGGGTCCTCTTCTCCTTGGGACCCCTCACAGCACTTACATTTTCCACAAACGCTGCCCTCAACCAACATTTGCTGACTTTATTCGTAGACTTAACATAAAAGGCTGAGGATTTCCAGCCCCAAAGCAGACCTAACCAGGAGGTACTTCCCAGCAGGGAACAATCCACAAACCCCTTAAATTATACCATTTAACAACGGTTGCCTCTGGGTTGCAGGATTTCTGGTGGTTCCAAATTCTGACATGCATATATGACTTTCACAAACACAAAAAAAGTCAGTTAAAAAAAAAAAAAAACACCACACAATCTGGTACTGGTTCCCATTTATCTACTTTCTCTTACCTTGGCACCTGCTTCTCTTCTTACTTAGTCTCTAAGGCACCAGGCCTTCATATGAATACCTTCTCTGAAACTGCCCACAGTGGTTGTCTAGTGGAAAGGGTGAGGTTTTTTGAATCACTTGGATCGATGCTTGGAATTCAGCAAAGTGTGAACTTGGCAATACCTTCCACTTCCCTTTGCATTCTAGCCAGCATTTACTATTCTGAATAAGTGTTCATTGTAAAAATATTTTTAGGAAAGCCATATAGGGAAAAAAAAAATCCTATAGTTAGTTGCACCTCTGGGAGCTAACACTATTAACTTGTCATGTTTGCAGATTTACAAGCTTGCCCTCCTAGGCAAATATTTTTCCTATCATTTAAAAAAGTTTTATTCTCATTTTCTTCATCACTGTTCAAAACAGTCACAAACAGAAATCCAAGAAAAATACAACAGTTTCCCATACAGAGAAAGCTGGTAGACTGTTCTCTGTCTTCACTGTTTTTTTTTAAATGCTTTTAAAGTTGTTTTTCTAAGTAAATAGGTCAAAATTCATCTTTAATAAGTGTTTAGTATTTCTTCTCTGTACTCTAGGAAACATGGCTGTAGAAGCTAAAAACAGCTATCTTTTCCTATGCTACAAAGGCACTTTCCTAGTACAATTCAACACAAACATTTCAGGCCTAAATAGTTTTCAATGAGCCTTAAAGAGGGTCTTAAGGTGTAACAATTATTCTTATAGTTCAGAGTTACAGAAGGAGCTGGTAGAAAACCCAGGTAAACAGCATTAACCACTGCTGTTGGGCGCAGGGTCAGGCTGTCTGCATTACCTCATTTTGCTAGGTCTGTAGAGAATAGTCTACCTTCTCTTAGTTCAGACATGGCTTCGGCGGTAGGGATTATTAAAAGCCTAAAATGATACAGCAATCTAGAGGTTTTGGTTGTGCTCCTTGGGGAAGCCCCGTGTAACCCCTTCAACTAAAAATCTTGGTGATTTCCAAAATCTCTATCTTCCCCATCCCCACGGTCCACTGCCTATTCTGTCTAGCATCAAAACCCAGGCGTCACTCTACGTATATTTAGCGTAAGTTTTCTTAGAGAGTCTGCCCGTATTGTTGCGCTCCTCTAGCCAGGGGGTTTAACTTTCTTGGCTGGGCCCACCCAGAAGCGATCCAAGCTCTTTCTAAAACGCTGAGCCCTTCCAAGTGCGTAAGGCGCCAGCGCTGGTGGAATCAGGCCAGAGTTTGAATCCCAGCTTCCTAGCTTTTGTTTTCTTTGTCCGTAAAAGAAGTGAGGCAACTCTTGCCCCCCAGAGTTAACTCTTGCATGCACTCTTTCTGGCTTCTAGCTGACCTGCTCAGGTATCCCGGTACCCTTCTGAGGTGGTCACCGGGAGGGGACGAACCATGCACCTGGAGGGCTCGGGCACTAAGACGCCCTAAGCAGCTACTGCTTTTGTCAGCTACTGCTTTGTCATTCTCCAAAGAGGGCTATCGAGACCACAGTGAGGCCAAGGGGAGGAACTTCGTGGTACGAAATTTCACAGAAAGAAACTTTTCCCCGCAGAGATACCAAAGGCAAGAAGGGGCCCCTTCCCCTCTGCCGAGGCGCCCTGCGTGGTCTTCATGGGGCGCGTTTTTTTTCTTGCCCAGCGTGTCCCCGGGGCTGTGCTGATAAATCCAAGTTCCAGTTCTGATAGTCACCTTTCAACCAAAAATATTTCAACCCAAATATATTTCTGGGCTTTTTCTTTCCAAGGAAAACTTCAGGCTCCAAGCCCTTGGCTGGCTGAGCCATTCTGCCAGCTGAGCGTCTGTCTCTGAGGCCCATTCCCACAGAGAGGGAGCTGGAGGAAGGCAAGTCCAGCCTGGAGGCCGACGACGGGGATGGGTGGGCGGTGGGGGGGGGGCGCATCCACATTCAGGCACACACCCCAGATCTGTCCGAAGGCCGAACTACGGACAGCGAACCCGCTGGGCCCGGCCCACGCCTTGCGAAGCATCACGAGACTTTACAAGAAACTGAAACTGGAAGCAGAAAAGTCCCTCTCTCTAACCTAGTCCTGCCTCCCGCGCCCGGAGACTGCTGACGGCCCCGCGGGCGCCGTCCTGATTGGACGCGGACATGGGGCATATAAGAGGGCTCAGGGGCGGCCCCGGGCACTCGACGTGTGGTCGGCGTTCCGTTCGCGATGTCGCGCTCCGTCTTGGGCTTGGCGCTGCTCGCGCTAGTCTTGTTCCCCTGCCTGGAGTGCGTCCAGCGTGAGTGTCCCCCCCTTCTTTCCTCTCTGATCTTTCTTCGCTCTCCCTACGCTCCTGGCAGTCCCTGCGGTTAGCTCTGAGAGCCTCTGCCACAAGTTCTCTTTCCTGGCTGTGGGGCTGGGTCTGCAGGGCAGTGGTGCGGCGGCCGCTCGAGCCCGGGACTCGTTCCCTGGCTCCTCTCCGCAGTGGGCTGGGCAGGGCTGTGGGGACAGAGTGTCGGGGTGGGGTGGGGGTAGTTGGTCAGCTCCAGAGGGGCCCCCGTGCGGGGCCGGGGGTGGGAGTGGGTTTCTCTTCCGCGGCGCCGCTGGCTCCTGAAGCCGAGCGCAGCTGGAGGCAGGCGCGGAGCCGAGGCTGAGCATGCGAGGAAACAGGTGTGCGTGGCCGGGGTGGAGGGGCCGTCCACCTGGCTTGCTTGCCATTCTGGCACCTCCAGACACAGGAAACCAAACCGTGGCGAGAAAAGGCCCCTGCGGCGTTCTTGGAACGGGTTGCACGTTCCCATCAGCAACTAGCTTGCGCGCGTTACACATCGCTTTTCCTAGCAGTCCCGGGAGCTCCCGGTCCTGGACAGCTTGCTGTGCGCCGCGGATGTTAGGAACTTTATGTCGTTTACTTTTGAAAATGCGCCTCGGACGACGTCCTGTAAGCATAGTGAGCGTCCGCCTCTGACAGATGGGCAGACTGAGGCCCCGAGACGGCCAGTCACTTAACCAACCGAGGCAGACAGCCGGGACTGAACCTGAGCCTGACCAGGGCCTTTGGCGGGAGCTGCAAGCTTTTGTTCGGAAACTGGCCTCGTCGCCCTGGGGCGGGGCGTGAGTCGTCGGAGGGCGCTGGGGGGCCCCACCCCGCTGTTGTCCAAGGCTGTTGGCCTGGTACTTTTCAAGATGGACGGAGTCTCCACTTTCGGTTTTGAGAAAGTGAAGGTTGCTTTGTCAGGCAGAGAGGTTGTAAACCCAGTGATGAGAGTCATCCAAGATGTTTATCAAGACTCTTGGGGTGCCCAGGCCTTGAGCATGTTCTAAATACCGAACAAAATAACGGACCCTCTTTTCCCACAAAACTCCTTCGAAGCCGAGGGTTCTGGTCGTGGAAATACAGTGTTTAATTTGAATATTATTTATTTTCAGAATAAATATTGTATACATCCTCACTGATATTGATATTTGCTGGTGATAATAGATGTAATTTTTTTTTTCAAATGACAATCTGACATTTGAAAATATCTTATTTTGGGCCGGCGCCGGCACACCGGGTTCTAGTCCCGGTCAGGGCGCCGGATTCTGTCCCGGTTGCCCCTCTTCCAGGCCAGCTCTCTGCTGTGGCCAGGGAGTGCAGTGGAGGATGGCCCGAGTACTTGGGCCCTGCACCCCATGGAAGACCAGGAGAAGCACCTGGCTCCTGCCATCGGATCAGCGTGATGCGCCAGCTGCGGCGGCCATTGGGGGGGGGGGGTGAAGCAAAGGCAAAAAGGAAGACCTTTCTCTCTCTCTCTCACTATCCACTCTGCCTGTCAAAAAAAAAAAAATCTTATTTTGAAAATTTCCAAAGTAGTGCATGCCATGCATGTATCATTTCTGGAAGATACACAGAAATGTACAGTGGCGATTGCCCGTGGGGGCCTGTTTTCCCTCTGTCCTGCCAGTGGGTTTCCTGTTTCACTGTGTGCATACTTTTTCATTTAAGCCTCAGAAGCTTAAATACCTCTCCCAGAGTCACAGAGCCAGTAAGTGGCTGAGTCTAGGGTGTGTGAAGTAAGTAATGAAGTTTGAAAAGTCGGTTGGGACCAGCTCAAACAGACTCTTCTGTGATGTGTTAAGGCAGGGATAGGGAACCATTTTCTCCCAAGGGGCACACAAAATTATCAGCTTAAAAATTAATCTGCTACAAATTTATTGAATTTTGAGTTCCACCTACAGCTGCCTTGACAGGCCACACCCAATGATTTTGTGGGCTGCAGGCCACATGTTCTCCACCTGTGCTCAAGAATTCTGTGGGTGCTAAGAAGCCATCAAAGGTTTTTGAAGGCCTTCAGAGCAAGGTTCTTAAATACTCAGCACAGTCTCTAAGCAAAGAAAAAGATACTGCTGGAAATCTCCTCAAAAACAAAACAAAACAAAAGGGAATATGAATATACATGGCCCAGATACTAAGTCTTGGTTTACCCCTAAAAATGGAGGCAGCCTTTTGGGAAAGTGGAAGCATATTTGGCCAGAGTAGAAATGCCATTGTGACAAACAGGTGAGCAAATTTAAACTCTCGGTGCCTGACTGAGCTTGAGACCAGGTTATTCCCAAATGCACATTTCTGGCGATTTTCACTTGTCTTTCCTCAATATTCCTCAGGTGCTCCGAATGTTCAAGTGTACTCTCGTCATCCAGCAGAAAATGGAAAACCTAATTTCCTAAACTGCTATGTATCTGGGTTTCATCCGCCCCAGATTGATATTGAGTTGTTGAAAAATGGAGTGAAGATAGAAAACGTGGAACAGTCAGACCTGTCTTTCAACAAGGACTGGTCTTTCTATCTCCTGGTCCACACTGAATTCACGCCCAATGATAAGGATGAGTATTCCTGCCGGGTGAAACATGTCACTCTCAAGGAGCCTATGACAGTGAAATGGGGTAAGTCTTCAAGTTCTCTCCTTAACTGCTCAAAGCTGTATCTGAGGAGAGCCATAGCATAAAGCTGCTTTGATTCAAACAAGCAAAACACTGCAATCTGGGATCATCAGGCAATGTTCCTAAAGCACTGGTTAGTGGCACCTGCTGAGATGCCGTCTGCCCAGCATATGGCTGAACCTGTGGTCTGCCTGTAGTGGGAGCAGGGAGCGGCACTGGCGCAGGATGCATGCTCTGCCGTTGCTTCTTGTCTACTGCCTTCCCCTGACTTTCCCGGTAAACCTCACAGGTACTTGGCATCACCAAGTATCTTAGGGAGGCCGCTGTCTGTAAACCCTGCTTTCCTGGCACCCTACAATCTGGGATCCAGTACTCTCTCTGGCTGGGTTTGCATACGGGCTAGTAGGCAGAGTTGGTCCTATTGGGGCATTTCTAAACAATGTATTTACCTTAGGAACAGCAGGCTGTTCTGACAGCCTCATTTCCGATAGACTTTTTTTTTTTTTAACTATTAGACATTTTCTCCTTTTACATTTGTTTCTTAAAATGTTTAGTTTCTAACAGATTCAGTCTGGTTTGCAGATACAAGTCTAAGAATATAATGATATCCTCTTCCTTCTTCCCTTAGACTTTTTTTTAGTAGTAGATATTTTCTAATAGATTTCTAAAAAAGTATGTGGTGTTTAAAAGTAAAAACTTAATGTTTTCCTTTTTTCTTTCTCCATTTTCTTTTTCATAGATCGAGATTACTAATCAACAGCATGGAGGTGGGTTTCTGAACTTAAGAAGATGTTTGTTTTACTGTCCTTGGAACTATTTTTCGATAACATTAACATGATAATCCTCACTCTATGGAGGCTGACAATCAGAGTAGCATTTCCGTGGGTGAAGAAGAATCCTAGCAGATCACGTACCCTTCTCTTTTGAAGTGGCATGAGAGAGATGTGTGGCTGCAGGTGTGACTCTGTCAGCGCCACTGATTCTCTAAAGGGAAAGGCAGAGGAGCTGCCAGTGTGGTATGCTGGGATAGAGGCACCGGTTACCAGTATCACCTGCAAGGGTTTGACCTTTTCTGATATTTCCACATTGGGCTTCTTTTCTAAGGGTCCTCAAATAGGAACCACTCTCTAGGGCAAGTGTTTGGCTTAGCGGTTAAGACAATTAAGACGCCCTTATACCAGGCTCCAGTTTCCTGATTCCAGGCAGTGGTGATGGCTCAAGCAGTTGGGTCCCTACCACCCACATGGGAGACCTGGATTGTTCCCAGCTTCTGGCCCCAGCCCTGCCTTGGCTGTCGCAAGCCTTCTGAGAACGAATCAGTGGATGGGAGCTATGTCTGTCTCTCTGCCTCTTGAGTAAATAAATAAATAATTTTTTAAAAGATTCATTTTATTTACTGGAAAGGCAGTTATGGGAGGGTGGGGAGAGATCTTCCATCAGCTGGTTCACTCCCCAAGTGGCCACAAAGGCTAGGGCTGGGCCAAACTGAAGCCAGGATCCATGAGCTTCTTCTGGGTCTCCTACATGGGTGTGGGGGCCCAAGCACTTGGGCCATCTTCTGCTGCTTTCCCAGGTGCATTAGCAGGGAGCTGGATTGGAAGTGGAGCAGCTGGGATTCCAACCGGTGCCCATATGGGATGCTGGCATCAAAGGCAGTGGCTTTATTGGCCCCCAGTGTATCATTTTAAAAATTAACCACTCATTCTTTGCATAGCCAGCCAGAGAGAGGAATGATATAGTTTTGAGTTTTGTAGACCTCATTCCTTCAAACTGTTGTTTGTGAGCCCTTTGTATGTGGGCTCTGTGTTTGCCTTGTAGGGGCTGCCAGTCCATTAGTGGAGAGAAATGGGAACAATGTTATAACTAAAGATGCTCTAATAGATGTATCTCTACACAGAGTCTAGAGTAATGAAAGAGGATGAACTTGGACTTCTCTGTATCTTTTTAAAAAGATTGATTTTATGTATTTGAAAGATGGAGTTAGAGAGAAAGATCTTCCACCCACTGGTTTACTCCCCAAATGGCTGCAATGGGGTGGGCCAGGCTGAAGCCAGGAGCTTCTTCTGGGTGTCCCATGTGAGCACAGGGTCCTAAGCACTTAGACCATCTTCCACTGCTTTCCCAGACACATCAGCAGGGAGCAGAATCAGAAGCAGAGTGGCCAGGGCTTGAACTGGCACCCATATGGGATGTTGGCATTACAGGCGGCAGCTTTACCCACTGTGCCACAATTTCACCCCCTTCTGTGCATCTTGAGTTGGAGTACAGAAGTAGAAAATTCAGCTTTTCAACAGAATTCCACTGCCCATTGTTTGATTCTGAAAACCCATTCAAATCTCCTATTATATTTGTGGACAGGGAAATTTATTTGAGAGAGCACCAGAGAGGTTGGTGTTCTGCCCAGTCGCACAATTATGCCATGGTAGAGCCAGGACCCAAACTCTAATAGCAGTATACTTTGCTATAAGGTTTTTGGAGCACCAATAGGACAAACTAATAGGAGATGCTCTTTTTGCTTAGAGAATTGTCTCTGGCTACTTATTTTGTTTGTTATTTGTTTATTTGAGGGGAAAGGAGAGAGGGAGAGGAGAAAGGACAGAAAAGAGAAATATGTAGAGAGAGTTCCCATTCACTTGTTCACTCTCCAAAAGCCCACAACAGCCCCCTAAAGTTGAGAGTTGGGAACTCAATCCAGGTATCCCATATGGGTGGCAAAAGTCAACTACCTGAACCATTACTGCTGCCTCCCAAGGTCTGCATTAGCTGAGGCTCGAACCTAGATGCTCTAATGTGGGATAAGGCATCCTTTTTTTTTTTTTTGGACAGGCAGGGTGGACAGTGAGAGAGAGAGACAGAGAGAAAGGTCTTCCTTTGCCGTTGGTTCACCCTCCAATGGCCACCACGGCTGGCGCACCGTGCTGATCCGAAGGCAGGAGCCAGGTGCTTCTCCTGGTCTCCCATGGGGTGCAGGGCCCAAGCACTTGGGCCATCCTCCACTGCACTCCCTGGCCACAGCAGAGAGCTGGCCTGGAAGAGGGGCAACCGGGACAGAATCCGGTGCCCCGACTGGGACCAGAACCCGGTGTGCTGGTGCTGCAAGGCGGAGGATTAGCCTATTGAGCCATGGTGCCGGCCGGGATAAGGCATCTTAACCAGTGTCTTAATTGCTAGACCAAACATCTACCCAACTACTTCTTTAAAAAAAAAAAAAAAAAAAAAAAAAAAAGAGGTGGGGGAGTGAACCAGTAGATGGAAGATCTCTTTCTGTGTCACTCTGCCTTTCAAGTAGATTAAAAAACAAAAAAAAAACAAAAAAAACACTTTTTAAGAAAGGCAATCTACAGAGCAAAAGTTGGACAAGTTTGGTGGTGAGATCTGTAATTCAAATAAAATAAGTGTGTTTGCTAATCATTTTCTTTTTATTTTTTCAGGTCTGAGGATACCTCATTTCAATTAGAGTATTTCAGGATTTCTTTCTTTTTAAATGTTGATATATTTGTATACATCAACTTAAAATGATTGGCATCATCTTCTTTATAATCCTACTTATAAATACGGTTTCCGTGTTTTCTATACTTCTGGGAAAAAATCGAAGGCTAACATTTGTGTCTTAGATATCTCAAAAGTAATTAATAACATATCAGTAAAAATCTTTATTGAAAACCTCATGCATAAAAGCTATTCTTAGGGGTGGGAATCCATAGTTTGGGATGCCTCTATCTCTCATTGGCGCAGCACCGATCAAGTCCTGACTGTTCCACGCTTCTGACCCAGTTTTCTGTTAATGCACCCGGAAGACAGCAGATGGTGGCCTGAGTACTTCAGTTTCTCCAACACATGTAGGAGATCTGGATAATATTCCTGGATTCATCCTGGCTTACACCTGGCTGTTGCAGTTGTTTGAGGAGTGAACCAACAGATGGAAAATATATTTTTCTGTCTTACTTTCACTCTCTGACAGTCTGCCTTTCAAATAAATAAATAAATCCTTAAAAAATAAAACTATTCTGATTCTTTGGAAAGCCACAAGAAGGGCTGAAAGGAAAAAAAAAACTAATATAATTAAAAATACCAGGAAGTCATATATCAAGCACTTACTATGCAGTAAGTATACTATACATCTCCTCTCATAAGTTAGATAGAATTATTCATTCTTTGGTCTTCCACAAGACAGATGAAATCCAAGAAATGGAAGAGATACTTGTTGTCTCTTGGTAAAGCACTCAGGTCTGACCAACACCCACAATGATATGCAGCCTTCCCCTCCCCCAGGAACCACTTCCTCTTTTTTACTGGTTTCGCATAGACAAAAAAATAAAAAGGATTTTTGCTGCCTCACAATGGCAGAATGTTATTTGCAGTGGTCTTCTAGGTATCCTTTGCTGTCTGCAGGTGCGTGTGCCATCTTCATCATCTGAAGAATCAGTATCTTAGGTCTAACTCATGCTGAAGCAGGCTCTGAGTCAAGGATCAATTGCTAGCAGCTTATTAAGAAAAGGCTTCCAGGACCAAACAGTAAGAGGGTAGAGGATAAAGGAGAGGGAGTGGAGAGAAGCCAAGTGAGAGTATAATTGCAGAAGTCCCACACTTAGTTCTGCTCCCATGGGGAGCTCGAGAACACACAACACATCTCAAAGTTTGTCCTGCTTCAAAGCACAGGGGCTGGGCTTTGGTAATCCACATCCCCCTGTCTTTGGGTATGGAGGGATGTGGGATGGGGCGGAAGAGAAAACTCCTGGATACCTCTAGTGCTCCCCAGTGTCTGAGAGTAATCTGCAGGTGCTAGCTGTTAGCAAAGTATGCAAGAGCTGGGGGTGGGGTGGGGTGGGGTGGGTGGGAACTGGCTCCTAAAGCCAAATCTGGGTGGGGCTTTAAGTTGCCATTGTGAGTTTCTGTTAGCTTTCTCTGCTGGGCCCCAACATATGCAGTCCCAAACTCTGTGCAAATTAAAATCTAAGGCATTAGACCATTAAGGGGCGAATGTCACCGGACTCACCTGAGTTTGAATCCTAATTTCACAAAAGAGATTGCAACAGTTAATGTCACTGACTCGATCCTTTGTCACCATATCCACAATGAGCTAATTATGAAATTTACTCATTTAGTCATTCATTTGTTCAGCAAATATGGAGTATACATTCTGCACTAGGCACTGTTCAGAGCTGTCCTGAGAGAAGGGGATGGTGATGAGAAGGGCTCTGTAAGA
Organism: Oryctolagus cuniculus; assembly: GCF_051225735.1. Classification (NCBI taxonomy): domain Eukaryota; kingdom Metazoa; phylum Chordata; class Mammalia; order Lagomorpha; family Leporidae; genus Oryctolagus; species Oryctolagus cuniculus. The sequence continues at coordinate 67,776,498 of NC_142878.1, forward strand.
GGTAAAGCTCAAAGGCAACCACTTCTATGTCCAGGAGTTTACTTTCATAGCCTGTTAGAACAAATCAGCTGAAATTCAGCAAAGAAATACAGGGGAAAACTTGGCACTGCACTGATGAAAAAGGATCCATGGAAGAATCCTTTCCCTGAAGGGTTTCAGGTAGCATGATCCGCACTCACCCTGCACAGTGAGTTCCTCCAAGGGTAGGCCTGTAGACAGAGCTCTCTTCTGACAGAGGATGACCTTCTTACTGAGGGATTTTATAAAGTCTCATTGTATTCTCAGGAAAACGTTGAGTCCTTCCTCCGTCAAAAGTCATCCTCTTTCATCTCTTTTAATCTTTTCCTGCCTCAATTTTCTTAACTGTAAAACGAAGGGTTCTTGGCTACTGACTGGTGTTGTCACAATAAGAAAGTCACTTGTGTACAAGAAGCTTACCTACTACATTTCTGGGATAGGAACTAAGTACCCATGCTTAGGCATGGCAGATAAGGTGGGCACAGTCTCCAGGACCCCAGTGTAGACTACAGGCTTCAACTCCATTCAAATGCAATATCTCCCCTCTCCCATTTTTTGACACGGCTTTTTAATGATAATTATTTGGGGGTGTCTCTTTTACTAATATGGTTATGAAAGTCAAGAAACGCAGTATATGAAGGCTCTGGACTGGCTATACAGGCTGGTATAAAGAAGTGCCAGGTTTGGCAACTGGCCCGGGATCTCTGTGAACTGGTGGCACTGAAGACTAACAGGTATACTGTATTGATGCTGTAGGGGCAGAAAAGGGGTGATCCATTTCCTGCCCATTATAAATTCATGACTGACACCCAGATAACAAAAGATAGGCACCATGAGAAAAGCATAACAAATTTACTAACATGTAAATGTGCATGGAGCCACATAAGAGTTTCAAATAAAAATATAAAAGCCCAGCTCAGCACTGGGTTAAGCTGCCACTTGGGATGCCTGCATCCCATACTGGAGTGCCAGTTTGAGTCTTGGCTACTTTGTGCTTCCAATCCAGCTCCCTCCTCGTGAGCTTGGGAAGCAGCAGCAGATGATGGCTCAAGTACTTGAGTTCTTGCCACCCATCTGGGAGACCTGATGGAGTTCCTGGCTTCGGGCTTCAGCCTGGTCCAGTCCTGGCTGTTACAGCTATTTGGAGAGTGATTAAGCAGATGGAAGATATCTGTCACTCTTATCTTTCAAATAATAAATAAATCTTTAAAAAAAGAAAACTCAAAGGCCAGAAAGTTGAGGATCAAATGCCTTTTTCAAAGGGGAGAGGAAAGTAGGGGTGGGGGTGGCACTGTAGGGAATTTAAAGGAATAGTGAAGGGTTTTTACAGGAGTGGATGGGCCTAGAACAACAGACAATGGCCTGCAACATAGTTCCTCAACTGAGTGTGGTATTTGATTTTCAGTCTCTTCTCTGTGATATGAGTTTTTTTTTTTTTTTTTTTTTGACAGGCAGAGTGGACAGTGAGAGAGAGAGAGACAGAGAGAAAGGTCTTCCTTTTGCCGTTGGTTCACCCTCCAATGGCCGCTGCCGCCAGCGCGCTGCAGCCAGCACACCGCGCTGATCCGATGGCAGGAGCCAGGTGCTTCTCCTGGTCTCCCATGGGGTGCAGGGCCCAAGCACTTGGGCCATCCTCCACTGCACTCCCTGGCCACAGCAGAGAGCTGGCCTGGAAGAGGGGCAACCGGGACAGAATCCGGTGCCCCAACCGGGACTAGAACCTGGTGTGCCGGCGCCGCAAGGCGGAGGATTAGCCTAGTGAGCCACGGTGCCGGCCTGTGATATGAGTTTAATCTTCACTGGTTAATGAAATTTGAATAAGAAGAGTGAAAACAACTGGGTTCCTCTTTGGTGGATCCCCTCTTCAGGTAAATAGGGGAACTTTAGGGAAATTCCCTCTCTGGGCTTCGGGAAAGAAAAAGGATAGGAGGCAGTGGTCCTAGGGCTGGGGCAGGGTTTGCGAGATCTTGAGGCTGCTTTAGTTCAGCATGTCAAGGCACCATAGCTGGGTATTGTTTTCTGAATCCCAACAGTAACTTGGATTCAGAAATGGTATTGCTGGCTCTGGTATGATTCTCCTGAAAAAGGGCTTTAAAATTATGCAAAAACTTACTAAAAAGCACTAGGCTTGGAGGAAAATGATACGGGACCTTAATCACATAAGACCCTAACATATTGGTTAATCCTTGCTGATTAGCTTATGCTGTTTAGACAGTGAGCAACTCAAGTAAAGCACATGTCCCCACTTCCTGCTATTTCTCCCAAAATGTACAGCAAGAAATAAGCAACAGCCAACCAGCAGCTTGTGCCATAATGAGCAATTTGCATTAACCCTCTCCCCTGTATATAGACAGTCAAGCTGCTCTGCTGTCATCTGGAACACCTATTCTAGGAAAGCAGATTACCTGTTTCTGGGTGGCCCTCTAATAATTGGCTCTAATAAACTCCTTTATTTTCACATTCAGTGTGCCTCAACTTGCTTTCTGTGTTGAGACTTCAGAATGGCCAAAACTCTAGGTAAAATTCCAAAAATAAACCAAAAAACCAAAGTACATCTTCCTTTGAGTTGCCTGGTGTTCACGTTCCTGGAAAATTCAGTGTATGTAAGCCTGGCATAGATGGTCAATAAATATTCAAGAAATTAAAAAAAAAAAAAACAGAAAAAAAAGACAACTGGAAAATAAAACACATTTTGACATGTGATTGTAAGCTCATATAATCAGCAGATTTTTCATATGTTGAGATTAGAGAGATAGAGAGGGGCCAGAGCTGTGGTGTAGTGGGTAAGGCTGCCACCTGTAGTGCCGGCATCCCATATGGGCACCGGTTCGAGTCCTGGCTGCTCCATTTCCGATCCTGCTCTCTGCTGTGGCCTAGGAAAACAGTAGAAGATGGCCCAAGTCCTTGGGCCCTGTACCAGCATGGGATACCTGGAAGAAGCTCCTGGCTCCTGGCTTTGGATCTCCAGCCCTTGCAGCCAACTGGGGAATGAACCAGTGGATGGAAGACCTCTGCCCCTCTCCCTCCCCCTCCCCTCTCTCTGCCTCTCCTTCTCTCTGTGTAACTCTTTCAAATAAATAAATAAATAAACAAATAAAATAAATTTAGAGAGAGAGAGAGAAACAAGGTGGGACCCTTGTGACTCAGTCCCTAAGTACTTCAAGTGACTTCATCCTTGGAACAACCCAAACTAGTCCTGTTAACTTCTAAAATGCACCAATAGGGAGCCTTGTTGCCTTTCTGAGAATCACGTGTGCACAGTGGACAGCTGCTCACGTAATCACTGGCGGGCGTGGAGGAGGAAGCAACCCTGCCCTTCCTTTTCTCGGAAATCACCAGGCTTTGGAGAAAGGGAACTACAGTCGGGACTGTCCCCTTCTCTAATCTGAACCAGTGTTTTTTGCCCAGAGACTGGTGATGAGTCACTCTGAGCTCGGGTTCGGATTGGGCAGTTGGGAAACTGTAAAAGTAGATTAAAAGTGGGGGGAAACCCTGTATTTTTCATCATCCAGTTGTGGGAGTTTGCAACGCACTGCCCCACTGGGTTATCTTCGCTTAGCTGGCTGTGCACCACTGCCAGCCTGTGTGCATTCGTCATGAGTACACCCTCCTGCGTCGCCCAGCCTGGGGCTCACAACAGCCCCCCACTCTATACCCTCCGCCCCGCTCCACTTTGCGGCACAGGGTAGCCAGCCACTCACGTTCAGCTCCCACAGTCTGCTGTGCTGGAACGGAAAGCAGCCTAGGGCTGGCCAAGAGGCGGGAGGCTGGAGCGCCGGCTTTCTGCTCTCTAATTGTTGAAGCCCTGTCTGGGCAGGGCTGGGCTGGACAGGACATGTATCTAGGTCATTGATGGTGCCTGGGTGGGCTCCAGGGGCGGTAGCACTGCTTTCCGGGCTGCTCAGCCTTGTCCGGAGGGAGCTCCTTCCCAGAGCAGAGAGCTGCAGGCAGGTTGAGAACTGCGGAGTGGAGTGCAGCGATCCAGGAAGAGGCAGGTGTCTGGAGTCTGAGAGATGTATTGCCTCGGTAAGCAGCGAATGCGGTGGAGGGTGGGGTGCTGCACCCGCCTCACAATTTCACCCTTTTTCCTCCTGGGCTGCCACTTCTCCCCACCAGGTTCTAGAGCTTGCTTCTAAATCCAGATTGTGTTACACTAATTGTGTAACATTTGCCGACTTACATATTTTGAGATATAATTCACGAAACAATTAACATTTAAAGTTTACAACTGGGCCGGCGCCGTGGCTCACTGGGCTAATCCTCCGCCTTGCGGCGCCGGCACACCGGGTTCTAGTCCCGGTTGGGGCGCCGGATTCTGTCCCGGTTGCCCCTCTTCCAGGCCAGCTCTCTGCTGTGGCCAGGGAGTGCAGTGGAGGATGGCCCAGGTGCTTGGGCCCTGCACCCCATGGGAGACCAGGAAAAGCACCTGGCTCCTGGCTCCTGCCATCGGATCAGCGCGGTGCGCCGGCCGCAGCGTGCCGGCCGCAGCGGCCATTGGAGGGTGAACCAACGGCAAAGGAAGACCTTTCTCTCTGTCTCTCTCTCTCACTGTCCACTCTGCCTGTCAAAAAAAAAAAAAAAAAAAAAAAAGTTTACAACTGAGTGAGTTTTTACCATATTCTGAGGGTTGTGTACTCACCACCTCAATTCTAGAACATTTTCATCACCCCAAACCCAATAGCAGTCACTTCCCGTTTTTGCCAAGCCCCACAGTCCTAGGAAACCATCAGTTTTTCTATCTCTATGGATTGGCCTTTGACATTTCATATGAACTGAAATACACCAAATGTGTTTATACAGGAAGAAACAAGCCACTTGTGACTAGCTTCTCATCAAAAGTCGTTCATACTGTAGCAAGTCCAAGAACTTCATTCCTTTTTATTGCTTTGTAATACTCCATTGCACGGATACACTAAGTTTTATTTATCTATTCATCAGATAATGGGTATTTGGATTGTTCCTACTATGGGCTATTATAAATAATCTTGTAATCAATACTTTGTTTAAGTTTTGGTGTGAATATAAGTTTTCAGTTCTCTGGGGATACACCAAGGCTTGGAATTGTTGAATCATACAGAGAGCCCGTTTAACCTTTGAGGAACTCCCAGACTGTTTCCCAAAGCTTCACTCCAAAGTAGAATGTACCATTTCACATTCCCACCAGCAGTAATGTACTGGTAAGAGTTCTAGTTTTTCTATATACTTGCCAACACTTATCTGTATTTTTGATCATAGCTATTCTAGTGGATATGAAATGGTATCTCATTATGGTTTTGATTTGTATTTCCCCAATGACTAACAATGCATTATTTTAAATTACAAAATAATTTTAAAAGGATATATATGCTGAGGTTTTGAAAATTTAACTTCATGTGCCCCAAACCACAGCCAAAGCTCTCCATAGCTAACGATTAGGCTCTCTCTCTTTCCTGAAACAGGATCAGGGATAAAAATCTTCAAAACTCTTACTTGCATGGGTGGGAATTTGGGCTAGCAATTAAGACACATATGTCCTATATCAGAATGCCTGGGTTAAATCCTGGTTGTTGCTTCAGATCCAGTTTCTTTTAAATGCAGATCCTGGGAGGCAGTGGCAATGGCTCAAGTAGTTGGGTGCCTGCCACCTACAGAGGCAGCTCTGGATTAAGTTCCCAGCTCCTGGCTTCAGCCCAAACCCAGCACGCTGCCATTGTGACAGTCTGGGAAGTGAACCAGAGAATGGGAGCTCTGTCTATCTCTGCCTCTCAAATAAAAAAACCTAACTCTACTCGTTGCCTCTATTAGAAAGAGAATCCTGGGCAAGATGAACCTGCAAGCAGACTAAATGATTCATTTCTTATTTGTTGTCAGAAACTCAAATGTGTAAAGAGCTTTTTGGTATCTCTATTTTTACTTATATAAAAAAAGTGCTTCCTTGAGATTCTCATAATGGCTCTTGGTATTTAATGAAATTGTACTTCTTTTTGGGTATCTGTTGGGTTCCTCCTCCCCACTGCCTCAGGCCATGGAATGAGGAGAGGTCTTCCAAACTTTAAATAAATGTAAATATAATTTTTGCATATGAATTTTCTCTCTATATATATATATTTTATACAACTCTTATGCAATTATCATTATACAATTATACACAATAATATATAATATAATGTAAATATATAAACATTTACAAATCTTACTATACAATCTTGTTTTAGGTATTATCAAAGCTTAGTATTTTTCTCATTTTTTTTCCAGATTGAACTTTTTTTTTTTTTAGCATTTTGTGATGTTTTTATTGGGGTGAGGGCACAGGGCGGGAAGGGCACGCCTCGCAGGTGCAGGGAATGTCCGTGCTGGTCAGTCTTCCTGGGATGCTTTGTGGAGCTTTTTTTCTCTTGGCACTGCTCTTGTTGGGGGCGGCCTCCTCGGGCCGCTGCTCCCTTCCTCTTCGGCAGAGAATTTCCCCTTTTTCTTGGGGACCTTCCTGGTGCCCGCCTCCTCCACATCAGTCACCATTTCCTCCTGGGCCGAGGGTTTCTTCCTCTTGGGAGGGCTTACTGTTTACTTACAAGCCACCCCTGTCTCTTCCAGATGACTCACCAACTCCTCCTTGGAGAAAGACTTCTTTTTCTTGGGTTTAGGGGAAGAGACAGATGGCTCTTCTATCCCGCAGATTCAACTGTCTTCTAAGAAGTTTCCAGAGGCTTCACCCGCTATGGGAGCACAGCAGTTGTGGAGGTGGAAACAGGACTAGAACCAGAATCAGAGTTCAGATAGAGTGGAAAATCTGAGCTCTAAATTCTTTTTTCTTTTCTTTTCTTTCTTTTTTTTTTTTTTTGAAATTTTTAAAAATTTGACAGATAGAGTTAGTGAGAGAAAGAGAGAGACAGAGAGAAAGGCCTTCCTTCCGTTGGTTCACCCCTCAAATGGCCGCCACGGCCGGAGCTACGCCGATCGGAAGCCAGGAGCCAGGTTCCTCCTGGTCTCCCATGGGGTGCAGGGCCCAAGCACTTGGGCCATCCTCCACTGTACTCCCTGGCCACAGCAGAGAGCTGGACTGGAAGAGGGGCATCCGGGACTAGAACTCAACACCCATATGATATGCCGGCACTGCAGGGGGAGGATTAACCAAGTGAGCCATGGCGCCAGCCCCTGAGCTCTAAATTCTTATGTCCATCAAGAGTGACTAGCCCACAGCTGTGAGATGTTTGACACGTATCGCTTCTCTGAAGACTGAATCCAAAAAGCATGATAATTACAAGAACATGCTGTGGTAGCATGGTGAATTCCAGACAAGCCTGAGGACACCTTCATCTGGGGAAGGAGATCAACTCCTGACCTGGCCCTGGACATAGAACTCATAGAACTCAGGAAAGTGACGGAGTAGTTGGCCTCACCTGGGAATCTGTAGAACCTGTAGTGATTGACCTAACTTGCCATGACTCTGTTGTGCTACTGAAAAATGGAGAAGGCCAAGGGGAAACACAAGGTCACCCCAAGGCCAGACAGATAGCTGTGTGGCAAACAGGGATGGCGAGTTCATGAGGGACAGAAATGTGAATGTGACCAACAGTGCCCAATGCAATTCTCTGGAAGAAAAAACTTGAAGTCACATACAACGTGTGGTTATATCTGATGTCGAATTTGCATGGATGGATACTCAGAAATTGAACTGAGTAGAAGATACATCTACTCCACAGAATGTGGCCACATCTTCTGTAGTTGGTGTCTATGCACTTCTCTTAAATATACTAAGACATGCTCGGTTTGTTTGTAAAAGATCAGCCACCATCAGTACCACCACATTTATATATGATGTGTACCCTGTTACTCAGGACAGACAGAATATCTGGTTGGATTTTTTTCATGCTCTTATGTAGGGACTGTGAGTTGTTGGCATCCAGTGCTCTGAGTTTAAGGGTAATCAGGGGCCAGCACCATGGCAAAGCAGGTTAAGCCACTTCCTGCAGCATCAGCATCCCATTTGGCTGCTGGTTCAAGACTCAGGTGCTCCACTTCTGATAAAGCTCCCTGTTATTGTGCCTAGGAAAGCAGTGGAGGATGGCCCGAGTGCTTGGGCCTCTGCATCCATGCAGGAGACCTGGATGAAGCCTGGCTTTGGCCTAGCTCAGCCCTGGCTGTTGCAGCCATTTGTGGAATGAACCAGTGGATAGAAGATCTCTCTGTCTCTGTCAGTCTCTGCCTGTAACTCTGTCTTTCAAATAAATAAATAAATAAATCTTAAAAAAAAAAAAAAAAGACTATTGCAGACCCTGTGAGACAGAAGATGATGGCTTAAAAAATTGGGTCCTTGTCACCCATGAGGGAAACCTGGATTGAGCTCCAAATCTAGGCTTCAGCCTGACCCAGTGCCACCCATAGTGGATGTCTGGTGAAAAACCCAAGGGATGAGAGCTCCCTCTGCCTCTTAAATCATAGAAATTATAAGACAATTTGTAAAATTCCCATCTGGAGGCCGGCGCCGCGGCTCGCTAGGCTAATCCTCCGCCTTGCGGCGCCGGCACACCGGGTTCTAGTCCCGGTCGGGGCGCCGGATTCTGTCCCGGTTGCCCCTCTTCCAGGCCAGCTCTCTGCTGTGGCTAGGGAGTGCAGTGGAGGATGGCCCAGGTGCTTGGGCCCTGCACCCCATGGGAGACCAGGAAAAGCACCTGGCTCCTGGCTCCTGCCATCGGATCAGCGCGGTGCGCCGGCCGCAGCGTGCCGGCCGCAGCGGCCATTGGAGGGTGAACCAACGGCAAAGGAAGACCTTTCTCTCTGTCTCTCTCTCTCACTGTCCACTCTGCCTGTCAAAAAATAAAAAATAAAATAAAAAAAAATTCCCATCTGGAATATATAAAAAGCTCATGTCTCATATACTCTGAGATCACTTTTAGTTTCCCTTGGTTCCTTGTTTCAGGGCTGGACTTTGGTTGTCAAAGTGTACCAGATACTGGTGGTTGACCTCAAAGTAAATTTCCCTTTCTCCTAGTCATCAAGTTTTTCTGCTGCTGTTGGCCACATGTGGGCATTATGAACCATGTAAATAAGGGTTGTTCTCTGGAGATGGTGGCACGTAGATGGAAGGAACTGGGGAGACGAACAACTTTGAAAACCAGAGTCACCACACCACCAGCCAAATTTGGACTTGTACTTGAAAGAGAAATAAACTTCATTTTTGCTTAAGCAACCATTATACTGTGTTTATTTGTCAGGCTGAAACGTAAAACTAACCATTACACTGGGTCTCATTTAGAGTAATGGAATCATTGTTTTAGTTAATGAATCAGGCAGGATGCTGTCTCTAGGTCTCTCTAAACTTCTTGGTTCTACTGGAGTAGATTAGTCCTTTCTGACCACCTCTAATACCAGTAGGTGGACACCAGGCCCCGTGGGGTCTCCTAGTGGCCTGCAAGGCCAGTCAACAGAGTTGTCTAGGCACACTGGGACACAGAGTTGTGGTTCTGTGCTCCCTGACTCGCCAGGCCAGAGAGGATCTGCCTTCATGCTGGCTTTACAGGTGTCCTTGCCTTCCTCCACACTGGTCAGCTCATCAACAAGTAGGCACGTTTCTCTGTAAATAAACTGGCTGGGGTCACGGGCTTTGGGAACTGTCCTGTTCTGCCACAGCCCTTTTTCTTTGGCAGAGAATCATGTAGCACTTTTAATTCAGCCTACACTCTAGAATGGGAGGGGTGTGACTTATGCAGTCCTCTTACCATTTCTCAAGAAAGAAATGTACCAGAGCTGGCACTGTGGTGCAGTGGGTAAAGCTGCTGCCTGCAGTGCTGGCATCCCATATGGGTGCCGGTTCAAGTCCCGGCTGCTCCACTTCCGATCCGGCTCTCTGCTATAGCCTGAGAAAGCAGTGGAAGATGGCCCAAGTCCTTGGGCCCCTGCACACGCATGGGAGACCCGGAAGAAGCTCCTGGCTCCTGGCTTTGGATCAGCGCAGCTCCGGCTATTGCAGCCATTTGGGCAGTGAACCAACAGGTGGAAGACTTCTCTCTCTCTCTCTCTCTCTCTCTCTCTCTCTGCCTCTCATAACTCTGCCTTTCAAATAAATAATTATCTTTTTTTTTTAAAAAAAAGAATGAAACGTACCTTGCTTCTTCCTTACAGTGACTGAAGCACACCACCCCCCTGACAGGGGCTCAGCTGTACAATGGAGCAGGGGCTGCCCCTGCAGCATGCCTGTCCACTCCCCAGACCTCAGATGCTTGACTTGGCACACGATATACAAGATGAATAGCTTCTGGTTTATGTGGCATAAACCATTCAGTGGGTTTCTTTTTATGTTCTAAAATGAAATGAGGAAGAAAAAGAACATAAAAATTATAAAAATGTAAAAAAGTTTTAAATATGCTCTTTCCACATTTTCATAGATTATCTTGTGTATGCCACTTTGGGGACTGATAAATGCTCTGTGACAAAGCAGTATGTCACAAATTTGATGGAAACAGAGGAGATGCCTGTTCAATGCAGTCCAGCTTTTGCACGTGTTGTCTATGGGATCAGGGTGAAGAACACTCTCAGTTTGCTGTCAGCCCTGTGTCCCGCCCCCATCATATTCTACACAGTTTACTCATACATTGATTTACCTACCAAACTCCTATAGACATTTGAGGTTTTGGTTTCTCCTTTAGTGGAAAAAATAAAGGGATCCCAGCTTTTCAAAAAATCAAAGTAAGGAGTCAGCACTGTGGCGTAGTAGGTTGAAGCTCTGCCTGTGGTGCCAGCATCCCATGTGGTGCTGGTTTGAGTTCCTGCTGCTCCACTTCCTTGTTTTTTTTTTTTTTTTAAGATTATATTTATTTAGTTGAAAGTCAGAGTTACACAGAGACAGGAGAGGCAGAGAGAGAGAGAGAGAAAGAGAGTGAGAGAGAGAGGTCTTCCATCCGACGGTTCACTCCCCAATTTGCTGCAACGCCTGGAGCTGCGCTGATCCAAAGCCAGGAGCCAGGAGCTTCTTCCAGGTCTCCCATGTGGGTGCAGGGGCCCAGGGACTTGGGCCATCTTCTACTGCTTTCCCAGGCCATAGCAGAGAGCTGGATCGGAAGTGGAACAGCCGGGTTCGAAATGGCACCCATATGGATGCTGACGCTTCAGGCCAGGGTGTTAACCCATGGCGCCACAGTGCCAACCCCTGCTCCACTTCCAATCCAGCTCCCTGCTAATGCGCCTGGGAAAGCAGTGGAAGATGGCTAATGTGCTTGCACCCATGTGGGAGACCAAGAAGAAGCTCCTGGCTCCTGGCTTCAGATTGGCCTGGCTGCAGCTGTTGTGGCTATTTGGGAGTGAACCAGCAGATGGAAGACCTCTCTCTCTCTCTCTTTAAAAAAAAAAAAAAAAGATTTATTTATTTATTTGAAAGAGTTACACAGAGAGAGGAGAGGCAGAGAGAGAGAGAGAGGTCTTCCACCTGCTGGTTCACACCCCAGCTGGCTGCAATGGCCAGAGCTACACCGATCCTTAGCCTGGAGCGCGGAGCCAGGAGCCAGGAGCCAGAAGCCAGGAGCCAGGAGCCAGGAGCCAGGAGCTTCTTCTAGGTCTCCCATGCAGGTGCAGGGGCCCAAGCACCTGGGCCATCTTCTACTGCTTTCCCAGGCCACAGCAGAGAGCTGGATTAGAAATGGAGCAGCCGAGGCTGGCGCCGCGGCTCACTAGGCTAATCCTCTGCCTGCAGCGCCGGCATCCCAGGTTCTAGTCCCGGTTGGGGTGTCGGATTCTGTCCCGGTTGCTCCTCTTCCAGTCCAGCTCTCTGCTGTGGCCCGGGAAGGCAGTGGAGAATGGCCCAAGTGTTTGGGCCCTGCACCTGCATGAGGGACCAGGGGTGGCTACCTGGCTCCTGGCTTTGGATCAGTGGGGGGTGAACCAATGGAAGGAAGACCTTTCTCTCTGTCTCTCTCTCTCTCTCACTGTCTAACTCTGCCTGTCAAAAAAAAAAAAAAAAAAAAAAAAAAAAAAAGCGCAGCCGGTCTCGAACCGGCACCCATAAGGGATGCCAGCACTGCAGGCAGCAGCTTTACCAGCTATGCCACAGCACCAGCCCCACAAATAAATAAATCTTAAAAAAAATCAAGGTAAATTTTAGAGATAGTGAAATGCATTGATCTTAAGTGTATAATTTGATGAATTTGGACAAATGTATTCATTTAACCAACATTGAAATCAAAATATACAACAATTCCATCACCCCCAGAAAGTTCCCTTATGCTTCCTTCTAGATAATCCTCATCCCCTACAGGCAATCACTGTTCTGATTACTGCCGCTGTAGATTTGTATGGAGACACTGACTTCAGTTATTTCATTATCTAGCCCAGCTCATCAAGAAGGGAAATTCAACAAGGACTTGGAGTATAAGCACTAGGGAGGGATCAAGGGTTTGGTTTAAGGAGGGAAGGGGAAGAGAATGACTTACATCGTCTCTTGTAAGAATTGAGGTAAGGGGGCAGGGATTTGGTGTAACAGTTGAGACACGGCTTAGGATGACTGCATCCCATGCTGGAGTATCTGGTGCAAGCCCCAGCTCCTCTTCTTCCAATCCAGCTTCTTGCCAGGTGAACTCTGGGAGGCAGCAGATGATGGTCCAAGCACTTGAGTCTCATCAAGCACTTGGGAGACCTGGAGTTCCTGGCTCCAGCCTGGCCCACTCTTGGCTATTGTGGGCATTTGGGTGATAAGCCAATGGATGGAAGAACTCTCTGTTTTTCTGTACACCTTTCAAATAAAAAGAAAATAAACAAACACAAAATTTTAAAAAAGAATCAAGGCAAGAAAATATTACTAGCGATATTTACTATGTATTAAGCAATAGATGTGGGGCTGGTGTTTTGGTGTAGCGGGTAAAGCCACAGCGTGTGATACTGGCAGCCCATATAGGTACCAGTTTGTGTCCTGACTGCTCCACTGCTGATTCAGCTCCTTGCTAATGGCCTGAGAAAAGCAGCAGAAGATGGCCCAAGTGTTTGGGCCCTTGCCACCTATCTAGGAGACCAGAATGAAGCTCCTGGCTCTTGGCTTTGGCTTAGCCCAGTCTTGGCTGTTGTAGCTATCTGGGGAATGAACCAGCAGATGGAAGAACTCTCTCTTGGTCCCTCCCTCTCTTTCCATAATTTTGACTTTCAAATAAATAAATATATTTTTTAAAAGCAATAGTTACGTTTCAGGCATAACTTCACATGCCATAGATAGTCAAGGAAACACTTAGGCAGGAGCAGGAAGTGAGCTGACACATGGCACATGAACATGAATAATCTGACATGACAATATACAGTTATATGAAGAAGTGAGAACTAAAGATAGACGAGACCATTAGGGCCTAGGCTTATTGCCTGGCCTATACTAAACTATCCCTACTGCATATGTTGGGTACAGCTGCCAGTACAAACATGTTACTCACTGAGAACCTGAAATTCTTTTTTTTTTTTTTTTGACAGGCAAAGTGGACAGTGAGAGAGAGACAGAGAGAAAGGTCTTCCTTTTTGCTGTTGGTTCACCCTCCAATGGCCACCGCGGCCAGGTACTTCCCCTGGTCTCCCATGGGGTGCAGGGCCCAAGCACTTGGGCCATCCTCCACTGCACTCTCTGGCCACAGCAGAGAGCTGGCCTGGAAGAGGGGCAACTGGGACAGAATCCGGCACCCCGACCGGGACTAGAACCCGGTGTGCTGGTGCCACAGGCGGAGGATTAGCCTAGTGAGCCGTGGCGCCGGCCCTGAAATTCTTAAGAAGGATAAGCTTTTAGGGTCTTTCCTCAGCTACATCAATTAGGTCCCAGTATTAAATCTGTGCTGGGGTAGTTAAGGAGCATTAGTGAAGCCAGTTGGCTCTCAGTGACATCGTTCCCTCACTGGCTGTCTGTACAGCAGGAGTTTCCCTGCAGTGGAGCAGGGAGCAGCAGCACTCACCCAGGTGCAGATGCACTCCCAGTGCTTCTTACCTACTGCCTTCCTCTGGCTTTCCTGGCAGCCTCATGGACACTTGGCACCATGGAGTGCCTTAGGGAGGTCTTTGTGAACCCTGCTCTCTTGGCACCTCATGATTCTGAACTCCTTCAGTGCTCTAGGGGTTTGCATAGGAGGCTAGTAAGCACCGTTGGGTCCTATTGGGCATTTCTAAACAATGTATTCATGGTTAGAACAACAGACTACTCGACAGCTTTACTTCTAATAGTTTTAGAATTTGTTAATACCTGGTATTTTTAAAAAGATTTACCTCTTTTTATTTGAAAGGCAGAGTGAGCTATCTGCTGGTTCATTCCTCAAATGTCTACCACAGCCAGAGCTGAGCCAGGCTGAAGCCGGGAGCTAGGAACTTCATCTGGTCTCCTACATGGGTGGCAGGGACCCAGGCACTTGATCCATCATCCACAGCCTCCTAGGATGCATTAGCAGGAAGCTGGACCAGAAGCATGGGGTAGCTGAGATGCAAACCAGGCACTCTGCTGTGCAATGTGGTGTCTCAAGTGGTGGCTTGATCTGCTGTGCCACAATGCCCACTGCAGCACATGGTATTTTTAAAAAATATTTATTTATTTGTATGACAGAGAGAGTGCCATTGGGGGGGGGAGGGAGGGAGGGGTGGGAGAGAAAGAGAGAGAGAGAATCTTCCATGCACTGGTTCACTCCCCAGATGCCCACAACTCTATCCATTGGTTCACTCCTCAAAAGCCCACAACAGCAGGGCTGGGCCAGGCTGAAGCCAGGAGCCAGGAACTCCATCTGGGTCTCCCACAAGGGTCGCAGGGACCCAGGTGCTTGGGCCATCTTCCACTGCCTCCCAGGTACTTAACTGGAAGCTGGATGAGAAGCAGAGCAGCCGGCACTCAAATCAGCACTCCAAAATGGGATGTTGCAAAGGTGGGTTAATCTGCTGCATCACAATGCTGGCCCCAGCAGACAGTATTTTAAAAGTAAAACTTGGGGCCGCCGCTGTGGCTTAGCCAGTAAAGCTGCTGCCTGCAGTACCGGCTTCCCATATGGGAGCTGGTTCAAGACCCAGCTGCTCCATTTCTGATCCAGCTTTCTACTATGGCCTGGGAAAGCAGTAGAAGATGGCCCAGGTTCTTGGGCCCCTGCACCCGCATGGGAAACCTAGAAGAAGCTCTTGAATTCTGGTTTTGGATTGGCCCAGCTCTGGCTGTTGCAGTCACTTGGGGAGTGAACAAGTGGGTGGAAGTTTCTCTCTCTCTCTCTCTCTCTCTCTCTCTCTCTCTGCCTCGGCCTCTCTGTAACTCTGCCTTTCAAATAAATAAATAAATCTTAAAAAAAGTAAAACTTATATGTTCTTTTCCCTCATTTTCAATTTCCTAATTCAGTTTCTTGTAATCTGCAGGTAGATTTTTGACTTTGAATGTCTTTTCTGCTTTATTGTCCAGGGATTATTTAGAGATAGATCTGACATAAGAGCCTTCACTCTATGGGGCCACCAATCAGGGTGGCATTTGAGATGACCCCTTCCGTTCCCCCTTGGTCTTTAGCAGACAGCCTGGCTCACATTTTCTTCTCCCATGAAGCGGCATGAAGACGGGCACAGCCCCAGGTGTGGCTCTGCCAGCATCACTTTCTTTCTAAAGGGAGGGCAGAGGAGCAGCCAGTGTAGCTCCCACCCTGCTTGGCCTCTCTGTTAAGAGCACCTTTAGAGAAAAACCACACTCTTCCTGTGCTATGAACAAGCACAAGCCACAGAAGCAGCAGTTATTCTGCTATCCAATGAGAAAAGAGAGGGTTTGGTGTGTTTCTGGGACCTGCTAATTTATTAATTCACTGGCTCACCCACTCATTGAGCTAGTATTTATTAAAGTTTGATAATGTGGTAGGCCTTTGTCACTAAAAAAGATGAATAAGTCTATTCCTCTAAGACAACAGAACTATAAACCACTATAAGTTTCCTCCAGGAAGTTCACAGCTAGTAGGGAAGAGGTTTGAAAACAGTTTTAATGAAAAAAAAGAATGAGATGTAATAAAAAGCTATGATAGACGTATCTCCAGGGAGTGGCTAAGGCATAAAAAATGAAAAATGAATTCTTAGTAACTGTCTTGGAGCCTTAAAGATGGAAAACTAAGCCTTTCATTTATATTCAACTCTGCTGGAGTCCTTGAAGCTTAGTATTTATTTATATCTCTGCTATATTTCAAGACAAAAAGTTTGTCACACCAATTTTAATACAATAATAATAAAATACATGATATCATGCATGCAATATATAATAAAGAATAATATGATAAATATTTAATAATAATAGCTGTTAACAGTTACAGGTACCCACCATGTGCCAGATACTGCTAAGCACTTTATATATATCATCTCATTTAGTTCTTATAATAATCATATAAAGTAGATATTATTGTTCCTATTTTAGATATGATAACATTAAGACTTGGAAAAGAAAAGTAACTTGGATTAATGCTTTTTCCTACTAATATGATAAAACCCGGTATGTTTAGTTTCTTAGATATCACTGCCTGTTCTGCTTTCTACTTGGCTTTTAAATAGTGAAACAAAGACTTGAAGTATTCCTTGTGGTGACTGGGGCCTCTTGCTATGTAGGTTTGGCATCACAGATTTCTATAGGGGGCAGGGGGCATAGGGATACACATTCTACACATGGAAGGACTGATGCCCAGAGGCTCACAGGTCTTAGCCAAGATTACCCAGTGCTCTGGTGGGAGACAAGACTTCTCTCTTTCAGGTCAGTATTCCCACTCCTGGGCTAAGGTCTTGAGAACATGTAGACTCCAGGATTTAGTACAATCATCTGTACTAAACATTGTTAAATGTTGGCCAACTACAAAAATATTCAAGATGAAGCAAAGTTTTTTTTTGACAGAACTTTCATTGCCTTTTGTTTTGTTTTTAAAGGGAAACTTAAACCTTATTTATTTTCTTTAGACAACTAGGAAGATAGATCACAACATTCAAACAGTGAATAGACAGGTTATATGATCATTTCAATAAGTTGGTAAAAAAATTAAGATCTTTATAAAAATGATAAGGTGTCATGCTGGGGCACAACACTGCAAGTTGCAAAGACCCTAGGCAAAAATGGGATTTAGTAATGTGGGGCTGCCTTCCCGTCCTTCGTTCTCAGGGAGTCAACGCTTGTCCTAGCCCAAGTTGCTTGCTTTTTCTCCTTTGGCTTTCCTGTTGCTAGGGGATTGTCTGAATAAGGCTTTGTTAATTCAGGGGGCTAAATAAGCAATGCTGTGTTTAGGCTTTCTTTCCATTCTGTTGGCATGAAAACCAGGTTTTTCCAAACTCAGTACTTTACAGCTCTCTTAATTATGTAGCCAACAGTTCATCTTTTACCAGTCATCCCTGGATATTGGTGCATATCACCGTTAAAGCCCTCTTTCCCTTCAAGGGGAAAGTGTCCCTGCAAATTTATCCTGGTACTGCATGAGAGAGGAGCTGTGTTTCCCATACCCAGTGTGACATCACTTCTGTATTTGCATGTATTTGCATCGTCTCCAGGCTGAAAGATGCACTGTTCAAGAATGTCAAAAAACACATATTCGTATCTTGATGGCTAAAAAACGAATATAGCTCTTTAAGATTCTTTCTCAAACTGCTTTCCCTCCCAATTCCACATCTTAAATCAACTTTCTACTTGGCTTTTACTTGGCTTGTATATACTTGGCTTGATCTTGTATATAAAACAGAATCAAGCAACACAAAGACCCAGAAACGTTTTTCCTCTAAATTTTTTAAAAATTATTTTATCTATTTGAAAGACAGAGTTACAGAGAGAGAGAGAGAGAGAGAGAGAGAGAGAAAGGTCTTCCATTCCGCTGATTCACTCCCCAAGTGACCACAACAGCCAGAGTTGAGATGATCCGAAGCCAGGAACCAGGAGCTTCTTCCTGGTCTCCCACCCGGGTGCAGGGGCCCAAGGACTGGGGCCATCTTCTACTGCTTTCCCAGGCCGTAGCAGAGAGCTAGATTGGAAGAGGAGCAGCCGGGACTCAAACCGGTGCCCATATGGGATGCCGGGACTGCAGGCTGGAGCTTTAACCCGCTGGTCCATAGTGCTGGCCCCAACTTCTAAATTTTCTAAATTGGTGACTTCGTGGATTTTGTGTTACAGCATATGGAAACTGGTGTGGCGTCACCTCAGGTAAACAGGAGACTGCCAACACACAGAAGCCCCTTTCCTCAAACTGCACCAGACCTCAGGCATATTAGAGGAACCCAATAGCCTACTGGTATCTGTGTCACTAAGAAGAATCTGGTGCCTTGGAGGGCTCTGATTTGGTACAAAGGAGATCCCATTGCCAGGACAAACATTTGCCTCATGAAATTTAGACTCTAAAACAACTTCCTGTGTCATCTGTAAACCAAATTTTTGCACGATTTTTTTTTTCACCATTTCACTTACAAGGACTGACATATAAAAGAACTGGGCTCTCTCTCTCTCTCTCTCTCTGCCTCTGCCTCTCTGTAACTCTGCCTTTCAAATAAATAAATCTTTTTTTAAAAAAGAAAGAAATATAAAAGAACCAGTGTCCAGAGGCAAGTGACATGCTTTAAACTTGTTGCCTTCCTTGACTTCTTCATTCATTAGTTTCTGTTTAAAAGACTAAAATTCCCATTCCTCTTTTAAATAGATTCCTTCCTTCAGCCCTAATGTCCACTGCCATAGACTTTTTATTTCCCAATGAATGAGAGCAACTCCTTCATCTTTTTCCTCATGGTTGGGATGAGATGTGTGCGTGGTCATCCACGCACTTGGCCACACAACTGTCTAGCTGCCACTTTACCTGTAGCTCCAAATTCTCCACATCTAGTGAATCTTTGGCTTTATCGCTGCAACGCATGGTTCTCCAGGCCAGGCAGCCCTGGAATTGCTCTAAGTCGCTGGTCACCAAGGCCCAGGCTTGAGCCAGAGGCCATGGCAGTGGTCAATGCACTGGTACACTGATGTACAGATGCCTGGCTCCCCTCATAACAGCTGGCGCTGCACTGGAACATGAGGGCCTGCACCTTATGGATGTCTTCCTGCTCCAGATTCTTCACCATGAAGCCCACCACCTCCTGTACCCAGAGCTGCTGCAGCCCCACCATGCTGCACCGTGCCGGAACCTGTGTGGATGCCTCATCGCCTTTTCTCTGACAAAGAATTTGGTCCAACAAATGCTAGGTACAGTCAAGGTGGGTAAGACAAAGCACAACTCTGCTGTTGTTTACAACTTACTGGGAAGGGTGGTGGGTCCAGGGGGAGACGTGCAAATGATTAAAATACATTGTTAAGGCCAATGGTATAGACGTGTACATACACCTAAGGTGCTACAGAAATGTGTAAAACAGTGGTTCTGAACTGGGGGGGTGGGTAATTCCAACTTCCACCCACAGCATAAGCTGGCAATAACTAGAGTGGTGCTACTGGCTGAAATTCACAGGACACCCTCCTACAACAGACTTAGCTCACAATGTCAGAAGGGCTGAGGATGGAAAACATTGGGATAAAGCCAGCAAATGGGAGGCAGAGCGGGTAACGCCTTGGTAGGGGGCCGAGGGGATAGTTCAGTGAAGGCATAATGACTGAGGGCAGCGAGGGACCAGCAGAAGGGACAACATGT